>NC_056434.1:5795426-5880426 GCF_018296145.1 Oncorhynchus tshawytscha
AACTGAAATACCGCCAAGTGCAAAATATGTGGATGTTTCTTCTAACTCTTGTAAAGCAGGAACTCGTCGTTTTTTTTATTTTTTACCTAAAGCGGGATGTTGGGTAACTTCCCCTTTAATCAATGACAAAGTTTATGCTCAGCTTTCCCTTTAATTTGTTCCTTTTCCCAAGCAAAGAACAAACCACATAAAAAAGAGGAGAACTCTCTCTCACGCACACACACACACACACACACACACAGCAGATTTCAGAAGCATCCTGCTTTTAGCAGTAGGGAGGTCAGTAGGGCAAAGTGGGTCAAAAATGAGTCTTGCAAGCTTGAAGTCATTAGAATGAATTCACAATTTGGCACAAACACACGTATGGTAGGATCCAGTCATAGTTCATTACAGTAACATTAGAGTTCTATCTTAAATTGACAGCCGACAAGAATGGAGCGATGCCACTAAGGGCCCTGCATAAAACATGGAACCATGCAAATGCTCTCTCTCTCTCTTTCACATACTCTCTCTCTCTTTAACATACTCTCTCTCTCTTTCACATACTCTCTCTCTCTTTAACATACTCTCTCTCTCTCTTTCACATACTCTCTCTCTCTTTAACATACTCTCTTTCTCTCTTTCACATACTCTCTCTCTCTCTTTAACATACTCTCTCTCTCTCTCTCTCTCTCTCTTTAACATACTCTCTCTCTCTTTAACATACTCTCTCTCTCTCTCTCTCTCTCTCTCTCTTTCACATACTCTCTCTCTCTCTTTCACATACTCTCTCTCTCTTTCACATACTCTCTCTCTCTCTTTCACATACTCTCTCTTTCACATACTCTCTCTCTCTCTTTCACATACTCTCTCTCTCTTTAACATACTCTCTCTCTCTCTTTCACATACTCTCTCTCTCTTTCACATACTCTCTCTCTCTCTCTCTTTCACACACTCTCTCTCTCTTTCACATTCTCTCTCTTTAACATACTCTCTCTCTCTCTCTCTCTCTCTCTTTAACATACTCTCTCTCTCTTTAACATACTCTCTCTCTCTCTCTCTCTCTCTCTCACATACTCTCTCTCTCTCTTTCACATACTCTCTCTCTCTTTCACATACTCTCTCTCTCTTTCACATACTCTCTCTCTCTTTCACATACTCTCTCTCTCTTTTCACATACTCTCTCTCTCTCTCACATACTCTCTCTCTCTCTCTTTCACATACTCTCTCTCTCTCACATACTCTCTCTCTCTCTCTTTCACATACTCTCTCTCTCTTTCACATACATACTCTCTCTCTCTCTTTCACATACATACTCTCTCTCTCTCTTTCACATACATACTCTCTCTCTCTTTCACATACATACTCTCTCTCTTTCACATACCCTCTCTCTCTCTTTCACATACTCTCTCTCTCTCTCTTTCACATACATACTCTCTCTCTCTCTTTCACATACATACTCTCTCTCTTTCACATACCCTCTCTCTCTCTTTCACATACTCTCTCTCTCTCTCTTTCACATACATACTCTCTCTCTTTCACATACTCTCTCTCTCTTTCACATACTCTCTCTCTCTCTTTCACATACATACTCTCTCTCTCTCTTTCACATACATACTCTCTCTCTCTTTCACATACATACTCTCTCTCTCTTTCACATACATACTCTCTCTCTCTTTCACATACTCTCTCTCTCTTTCACATACTCTCTCTCTCTCCCTTTCACATACATACTCTCTCTCTCTTTCACATACATACTCTCTCTCTCTTTCACATACTCTCTCTCTCTTTCACATACTCTCTCTCTCTCTTTCACATACATACTCTCTCTCTCTTTCACATACATACTCTCTCTCTCTCTTTCACATACATACTCTCTCTCTCTTTTCACATACATACTCTCTCTCTCTTTCATATACATACTCTCTCTCTCTTCACATTTCACATACATACTCTCTCTCTCTTTCACATACTCTCTCTCTCTTCACATACTCTCTCTCTCTCTTTCACATACTCTCTCTTTCACATACTCTCTCTCTCTTTTAACATACTCTCTCTCTCTTTCACTCTCTCTCTCTCTCTTTAACATACTCTCTCTCTCTTTCACATACTCTCTCTCTCTCTCTCTCTCTCTCTTTCACATACTCTCTCTCTCTCTTTCACATACTCTCTCTCTCTTTCACATACTCTCTCTCTCTCTTTCACATACTCTCTCTCTCTCATACTCTCTCTCTCTCTTTCACATACTCTCTCTCTCTTTAACATACTCTCTCTCTCTCTTTCACATACTCTCTCTCTCTTTAACATACTCTCTCTCTCTCTCTCTTTCACACACTCTCTCTCTCTTTCACATTCTCTCTCTTTAACATACTCTCTCTCTCTCTTTCTCTCTACATACTCTCTCTCTCTCTTTAACATACTTTCTCTCTCTCTCTCTCTTTTCACATACTCTCTCTCTCTTTCACATACTCTCTCTCTTTAACATACTCTCTCTCTCTCTTTCACATACTCTCTCTCTCTTTCACATACTCTCTCTCTTTTCACATACTCTCTCTCTCTCTCTCACATACTCTCTCTCTCTCTTTCACATACTCTCTCTCTCTTTCACATACTCTCTCTCTCTCTTTCACATACTCTCTCTCTCTTTCACATACATACTCTCTCTCTCTTTTCACATACATACTCTCTCTCTTTTTCACATACATACTCTACTCTCTCTCTTTTTTCACATACTCTCTCTCTCTTTCTTTCATACCCTCTCTCTCTCTTTCACATACTCTCTCTCTCTCTTTCACATACATACTCTCTCTCTCTCTTTCACATACATACTCTCTCTCTCTTCACATACTCTCTCTCTCTCTTTCACATACTACTCTCTCTCTCTTTTCACATACATACTCTCTCTCTTTCACATACTCTCTCTCTCTTTCACATACTCTCTCTCTCTCTCTTTCACATACATACTCTCTCTCTCTCTTTCACATACATACTCTCTCTCTTTCACATACATACTCTCTCTCTTTTTCACATACATACTCTCTCTCTCTTTTTCACATACTCTCTCTCTCTTTCACATACTCTCTCTCTCTCTTTTCACATACATACTCTCTCTCTCTTTCACATACATACTCTCTCTCTCTTTCACATACTCTCTCTCTCTTTTCACATACTCTCTCTCTCTCTTTCACATACTACTCTCTCTCTCTTTTCACATACATACTCTCTCTCTTTTTCATACATACTCTCTCTCTCTCTTTCACATACATACTCTCTCTCTCTTTCACATACATACTCTCTCTCTCTTTTTCACATACATACTTCTCTCTCTTTCACATACTCTCTCTCTCTCTTTCACATACATACTCTCTCTCTCTCTTTCACATACTCTCTCTCTCTCTTTCACATACATACTCTCTCTCTCTTTCACATACTCTCTCTTTCACATACTCTCTCTCTCTTTCACATACTCTCTCTCTTTTTTCACATACTCTCTCTCTCTCTTTCACATACTCTCTCTCTCTTTCACATACTCTCTCTCTCTTTCACATACTCTTTCTCTTTCACATACTCTCTCTCTCTTTCACATACTTCTCTCTCTTTTCACATACTCTCTCTTTAACATACTTTCTCTCTCTCTTTCACATACTCTCTCTCTCTTTCACATACTCTCTCTCTCTTTCACATACTCTCTCTCTCTCTTTCATACTCTTCTCTCTTTCACATACTCTCTTTAACATACTCTCTCTTTAACATACTCTCTCTCTCTTTCACAAATACTCTCTCTCTCTCTTCACAAACATACTCTCTCTCTTTTCACAAACATACTCTCTCTCTCTTTTCACAAACATACTCTCTCTCTTTCACATACTCTCTCTCTCTTTAACATACTCTCTCTCTCTTTTCACAAACATACTCTCTCTCTTTCACATACTCTCTCTCTCTCTTTAACATACTCTCTCTCTTTCACAAATACTCTCTCTCTCTCTCACAAACATACTCTCTCTCTCTTTCACATACTCTCTCTCTCTTTCACATACTCTCTCTCTCTTTCACATACTCTCTCTCTCTTTCACAAACATACTCTCTCTCTCTTTCACATACTCTCTCTCTCTCTTTAACATACTCTCTCTCTTTCACAAATATACTCTCTCGCTCTCTCACAAACATACTCTCTCTCTCTTTCACAAACATACTCTCTCTCTCTTTCACAAACATACTCTCTCTTTCTCTCTTTCACAAACATACTCTCTCTCTCTTTCACAAACATACTCTCTCTTTCTCTCTTTCACAAACATACTCTCTCTCTTTCACAAACATACTGTCTCTCTCTTTCACAAACATACTCTCTCTCTCTCTCTTTCACAAACATACTCTCTCTCTCTCTTTCACATACTCTCTCTCTCTCTCTTTCACATACTCTCTCTCTCTTTCACAAACATACTCTCTCTCTTTCACAAACATACTCTCTCTCTCTTTCACATACATACTCTCTCTCTCTTTCACATACTCTCTCTCTCTTTCACATACTCTCTCTCTCTTTAACATACTCTCTCTCTCTTTCACATACTCTCTCTCTCTTTCACATACTCTCTCTCTTTCACAAACATACTCTCTCTCTCTTTCACATACTCTCTCTCTCTCTTTCACAAACATACTCTCTCTCTCTTTCACATACTCTCTCTCTCTCTCTTTAACATACTCTCTCTCTCTCTTTCACAAACATACTCTCTCTCTCTTTCACATACTCTCTCTCTCTCTTTAACATACTCTCTCTCTTTCACAAATATACTCTCTCGCTCTCTCACAAACATACTCTCTCTCTCTTTCACATACTCTCTCTCTCTTTAACATACTCTCTCTCTCTCTCTTTCACATACTCTCTCTCTCTCTTTCACATACTCTCTCTCTCTTTTCACATACCCTCTCTCTCTCTTTCACATACTCTCTCTCTCTCTTTCACATACTCTCTCTCTCTTTTTCACATACTCTCTCTCTCTCTTTCACATACTCTCTCTCTCTTTCTCACATACTCTCTCTCTCTCTCTTTCACATACTCTCTCTCTCTCTTTCACATACTCTCTCTCTCTCTTTCACATACTCTCTCTCTCTCTTTCACATACATACTCTCTCTCTCTTTCACATACATACTCTCTCTCTCTTCTTTCACATACTCTCTCTCTCTTTCACATACATACTCTCTCTCTCTTTTCACATACTCTCTCTCTCTTTCACATACATACTCTCTCTTTTCACATACCCTCTCTCTCTCTTTCACATACTCTCTCTCTCTTTCTTTCACATACTCTCTCTCTCTTTTCACATACTCTCTCTCTCTCTTTTTCACATACATACTCTCTCTCTTTCATATACTCTCTCTCTCTTTCACATACTCTCTCTCTTTTCACATACTCTCTCTCTCTTTTCACATACATACTCTCTCTCTCTTTTCACATACTCTCTCTCTTCTTTCACATACATACTTCTCTCTCTCTCTCTTTCACATACTCTCTCTCTCTTTCACATACTCTCTCTCTCTTTCACATACATACTCTCTCTCTCTTTCACATACTCTCTCTCTCTCTTTCACATACTCTCTCTCTCTCTTTCACATACATACTCTCTCTCTCTTTCACATACATACTCTCTCTCTCTTTCACATACTCTCTCTCTCTTTCACATACTCTCTCTCTCTTTCACATACATACTCTCTCTCTCTTTCACATACTCTCTCTCTCTTTCACATACTCTCTCTCTCTCTTTCACATACATACTCTCTCTCTCTTTCACATACATACTCTCTCTCTCTTTCACATACTCTCTCTCTCTTTCACATACTCTCTCTCTCTTTCACATACATCTCTCTCTCTTTCACATACTCTCTCTCTTTTCACATACTCTCTCTCTCTCTTTTCACATACTCTCTCTCTCTCTTTCACATACTTCTCTCTCTCTTTCACATACTCTCTCTCTCTTTCTTTCACATACTACTCTCTCTTTCTTTCACATACTCTCTCTCTCTTTAACATACTCTCTCTCTCTTTTTCACATACTCTCTCTCTTTCACATACTCTCTCTCTCTTTCACATACTCTCTCTCTTTTCACAAACATACTCTCTCTCTCTTTTCATATACTCTCTCTCTCTTTAACATACTCTCTCTCTTTCACAAATATACTCTCTCGCTCTTTCACAAACATCTCTCTCTCTCTTTCACATACTCTCTCTCTCTTTCACATACTTCTCTCTTTTCACATACTCTCTCTCTTTCTCTTACTCTCTCTCTCTTTCACATACTCTCTCTCTCTTTTAACATACTCTCTCTCTTTCACAAATATACTCTCTCTCTCTCTCACAAACATACTCTCTCTCTTTCACAAACATACTCTCTCTCTCTTTCACAAACATACTCTCTTTCTCTTTCACAAACATACTCTCTCTCTCTTTCACAAACATACTCTCTCTCTCTTTCACAAACATACTCTCTCTCTCTTTTCAAACATACTCTCTCTCTCTTTTTCACAAACATACTCTCTCTCTCTTCTTTCACAAACATACTCTCTCTCTCTTTCACATACATACTCTCTCTCTCTTTCACATACTCTCTCTCTCTTTCACAAACATACTCTCTCTCTTTCACATACATACTCTCTCTCTCTTTCACATACATACTCTCTCTCTCTTTCACATACTCTCTCTCTCTTTCACATACTCTCTCTCTCTTTAACATACTCTCTCTCTCTTTCACATACTCTCTCTCTCTTTAACATACTCTCTCTCTCTTTCACATACTCTCTCTCTCTTTCACATACTCTCTCTCTTTCACAAACATACTCTCTCTCTCTTTCACATACTACTCTCTCTCTCTTTAACATACTCTCTCTCTCTTTAACATACTCTCTCTCTCTTTCAAATATACTCTCTCTCTCTCACAAAACATACTCTCTCTCTCTCTTTCACAAACATACTCTCTCTCTTTCACAAACATACTCTCTCTCTTTTCACATACTCTCTCTCTCTCTTTTTCTCTCTCTCTTTCATACTCTCTCTCTCTTTCACAAACATACTCTCTCTCTCTTTTCACATACTCTCTCTCTCTCTTTAACATACTCTCTCTCTTTCACAAATATACTCTCTCGCTCTCTCACAAACATACTCTCTCTCTCTTTCACATACTCTCTCTCTCTTTCACATACTCTCTCTCTCTTTCACATACTCTCTCTCTCTTTCACAAACATACTCTCTCTCTTTCACATACTCTCTCTCTCTCTTTAACATACTCTCTCTCTTTCACAAATATACTCTCTCGCTCTCTCACAAACATACTCTCTCTCTCTTTCACAAACATACTCTCTCTCTCTTTCACAAACATACTCTCTCTTTCTCTCTTTCACAAACATACTCTCTCTCTCTTTCACAAACATACTCTCTCTTTCTCTCTTTCACAAACATACTCTCTCTCTTTCACAAACATACTGTCTCTCTCTTTCACAAACATACTCTCTCTCTCTCTCTTTCACAAACATACTCTCTCTCTCTCTTTCACATACTCTCTCTCTCTCTCTTTCACAAACATACTCTCTCTCTCTTTCACATACATACTCTCTCTCTCTCTTTCACATACATACTCTCTCTCTCTTTCACATACATACTCTCTCTCTCTTTCACATACATACTCTCTCTCTCTTTCACATACTCTCTCTCTCTTTCACATACTCTCTCTCTCTTTAACATACTCTCTCTCTCTTTCACATACTCTCTCTCTCTTTCACATACTCTCTCTCTTTCACAAACATACTCTCTCTCTCTTTCACATACTCTCTCTCTCTTTAACATACTCTCTCTCTCTTTAACATACTCTCTCTCTCTTTCACAAATATACTCTCTCTCTCTCTCTCACAAACATACTCTCTCTCTCTTTCACAAACATACTCTCTCTCTCTTTCACAAACATACTCTCTCTCTCTTTCACATACTCTCTCTCTCTCTTTAACATACTCTCTCTCTCTCTTTCACAAATATACTCTCTCTCTCTCTCTCACAAACATACTCTCTCTCTCTTTCACAAACATACTCTCTCTCTCTTTCACAAACATACTCTCTCTCTCTTTCACATACTCTCTCTCTCTTTCACATACTCTCTCTCTCTTTAACATACTCTCTCTCTCTTTCACAAATATACTCTCTCTCTCTCTCTCACAAACATACTCTCTCTCTCTTTCACAAACATACTCTCTCTCTCTTTCACAAACATACTCTCTCTCTCTTTCACATACTCTCTCTCTCTCTCTTTAACATACTCTCTCTCTCTCTTTCACAAACATACTCTCTCTCTCTTTCACATACTCTCTCTCTCTCTTTAACATACTCTCTCTCTTTCACAAATATACTCTCTCGCTCTCTCACAAACATACTCTCTCTCTCTTTCACATACTCTCTCTCTCTTTCACATACTCTCTCTCTCTTTCACATACTCTCTCTCTCTTTCACAAACATACTCTCTCTCTCTTTCACATACTCTCTCTCTCTCTTTAACATACTCTCTCTCTTTCACAAATATACTCTCTCGCTCTCTCACAAACATACTCTCTCTCTCTTTCACAAACATACTCTCTCTCTCTTTCACAAACATACTCTCTCTTTCTCTCTTTCACAAACATACTCTCTCTCTCTTTCACAAACATACTCTCTCTTTCTCTCTTTCACAAACATACTCTCTCTCTCTTTCACAAACATACTGTCTCTCTCTTTCACAAACACTCTCTCTCTCTCTCTTTCTCTTTCACATACTCTCTCTCTCTCTTTCACATACTCTCTCTCTCTCTTTTTCACATACTCTCTCTCTCTTTTCACAAACATACTCTCTCTCTTTCACAAACATACTCTCTCTCTCTTTCACATACTCTCTCTCTCTTTCACAAACATACTCTCTCTCTCTTTCACAAACATACTCTCTCTCTCTCTTTCACAAACATACTCTCTCTCTTTCACAAACATACTCTCTCTCTCTTTCACAAACATACTCTCTCTCTCTTTCACAAACATACTCTCTCTCTCTTTCACATACTCTCTCTCTCTTTCACAAACATACTCTCTCTCTCTTTCACAAATATACTCTCTCTCTCTCTTTCACAAACATACTCTCTCTCTCTTTCACAAACATACTCTCTCTCCCTTTCACAAATATACTCTCTCTCTTTCACAAACATACTCTCTCTCTCTTTCACAAACATACTCTCTCTCTTTCACAAACATACTCTCTCTCTCTCTTTCACAAACATACTCTCTATCTCTCTTTCACAAACATACTCTTTCTCTCTTTCACAAACATACTCTCTCTCTCTTTCACATACTCTCTCTCTCTTTCACAAACATACTCTCTCTCTCTTTCACAAACATACTCTCTCTCTCTCTTTCACAAACATACTCTCTCTCTCTTTCACAAACATACTCTCTCTCTCTTTCACAAATATACTCTCTCTCTTTCACATACATACTCTCTCTCTCTTTCACATACTCTCTCTCTCTTTCACATACTCTCTCTCTTTCGCAAACATACTCTCTCTCTCTTTCACAAACATACTCTCTCTCTCTTTCACATACTCTCTCTCTCTTTCACAAACATACTCTCTCTCTCTTTCACAAATATACTCTCTCTCTCTCTTTCACAAACATACTCTCTCTCTCTTTCACAAACATACTCTCTCTCCCTTTCACAAATATACTCTCTCTCTTTCACAAACATACTCTCTCTCTCTTTCACAAACATACTCTCTCTCTCTTTCACAAACATACTCTCTCTCTCTCTTTCACAAACATACTCTCTATCTCTCTTTCACAAACATACTCTTTCTCTCTTTCACAAACATACTCTCTCTCTCTTTCACATACTCTCTCTCTCTTTCACAAACATACTCTCTCTCTTTCACAAATATACTCTCTCTCTCTCTT
The DNA here is from genome assembly GCF_018296145.1 of Oncorhynchus tshawytscha. Taxonomy (NCBI): domain Eukaryota; kingdom Metazoa; phylum Chordata; class Actinopteri; order Salmoniformes; family Salmonidae; genus Oncorhynchus; species Oncorhynchus tshawytscha. The sequence goes on from NC_056434.1 coordinate 5,805,353, forward strand.
TCACAAACATACTCTCTCTCTCTTTCACAAACATACTCTCTCTCTCTTTCACAAACATACTCTCTCTCTCTCTTTCACAAACATACTCTCTCTCTCTCTTTCACAAACATACTCTCTCTCTCTCTCACACACAAAAATGAACGCACGTACGCACGTGCGCACACACACACACACGCACGCACGCACGCACGCACACACACACACACACACTCTCTACCCCTACTTTCTCTCCCTCACTCCCTCTCTCCCTCTCTCTCTCCCTCTCTATCACTCCCTCCCTCTCTCTCACTCCCTCTTTCTCATTCCTTCTCTCTCACTCCCTCATTCTCTCAATCACTCACGCTCTCTCCCTAACTCTCTCTCCCTCTCTCTCGCACTCTCTCCCCATTACTGACTCGCTCTCACTCACTATGTGTTGTTATCAGGCAAACTGATGGTCGATACTGATAGTGGCTAATATTTAACATGATAGAAATAGGAAACAGAGAATGTCGGGGTAGACGACAATTAAGACATTCGAGAGTGCCCATCCCTGGCAAGTTAAAAGTTAAAAGGCCATACAATTAAAAACCTGCATCATGGCACAGCATTTCATAAACTTTACTGATTCAGTTTGCTGCCATATGAATGGGAAATATAATGAGCACATGAGTTTAATCACCTAAACATAACGATATCTTCTCAACGTAGTTATTTTAACCAGTAAATCCAAAAGCAAAATAATGTGTTATACATGTTTCAGAATTTCCCTTTTACTCTAATGTAGTATTCTACAGTACTATACAGTACTGCCTTTTAATGTAGTATTCTACAGTACTATACAGTACTGCCTTTTAATGTAGTATTCTGCAGTACTATACAGTACTGCCTTTTAATGTAGTATTCTACAGTACTATACAGTACTGCCTTTTAATGTAGTATTCTGCAGTACTATACAGTACTGCCTTTTAATGTAGTATTCTACAGTACTATACAGTACTGCCTTTTAATGTAGTATTCTGCAGTACTATACAGTACTGCCTTTTAATGTAGTATTCTACAGTACTATACAGTACTGCCTTTTAATGTAGTATGCTGCAGTACTGTACAGTACTGCCTTTTAATGTAGTATTCTACAGTACTATACAGTACTGCCTTTTAATGTAGTATTCTACAGTACTATACAGTACTGCCTTTTAATGTAGTATTCTACAGTACTATACAGTACTGCCTTTTAATGTAGTATTCTGCAGTACTATACAGTACTGCCTTTTAATGTAGTACTATACAGTACTGCCTTTTAATGTAGTATGCTGCAGTACTGTACAGTACTGCCTTTTAATGTAGTATTCTACAGTACTATACAGTACTGCCTTTTAATGTAGTATTCTACAGTACTATACAGTACTGCCTTTTAATGTAGTAATCTACAGTACTATACAGTACTGCCTTTTAATGTAGTATTCTACAGTACTATACAGTACTGCCTTTTAATGTAGTATTCTGCAGTACTATACAGTACTGCCTTTTAATGTAGTATTCTACAGTACTATACAGTACTGCCTTTTAATGTAGTATTCTACAGTACTATACAGTACTGCCTTTTAATGTAGTATTCTGCAGTACTATACAGTACTGCCTTTACTGCCTTTACTAAGTGTAATGTATTCTACAGTACTATACAGTACTGCCTTTTAATGTAGTATTCTGCAGTACTATACAGTACTGCCTTTTAATGTAGTACTATACAGTACTGCCTTTTAATGTAGTACTATACAGTACTGCCTTTTAATGTAGTATTCTGCAGTACTATACAGTACTGCCTTTTAATGTAGTACTATACAGTACTGCCTTTTAATGTAGTACTATACAGTACTGCCTTTTAATGTAGTATTCTGCAGTACTATACAGTACTGCCTTTTAATGTAGTATTCTACAGTACTATACAGTACTGCCTTTTAATGTAGTATTCTACAGTACTATACAGTACTGCCTTTTAATGTAGTATTCTGCAGTACTATACAGTACTGCCTTTTAATGTAGTATTCTACAGTACTATACAGTACTGCCTTTTAATGTAGTATTCTGCAGTACTATACAGTACTGCCTTTTAATGTAGTATCCTACAGTACTATACAGTACTGCCTTTTAATGTAGTATTCTACAGTACTATACAGTACTGCCTTTTAATGTAGTATTCTGCAGTACTATACAGTACTGCCTTTTAATGTAGTATTCTGCAGTACTATACAGTACTGCCTTTTAATGTAGTATTCTGCAGTACTATACAGTACTGCCTTTTAATGTAGTATTCTACAGTACTATACAGTACTGCCTTTTAATGTAGTATTCTGCAGTACTATACAGTACTGCCTTTTAATGTAGTACTATACAGTACTGCCTTTTAATGTAGTATGCTGCAGTACTGTACAGTACTGCCTTTTAATGTAGTATTCTACAGTACTATACAGTACTGCCTTTTAATGTAGTACTATACAGTACTGCCTTTTAATGTAGTATTCTACAGTACTATACAGTACTGCCTTTTAATGTAGTATTCTGCAGTACTATACAGTACTGCCTTTTAATGTAGTATTCTGCAGTACTATACAGTACTGCCTTTTAATGTAGTATTCTGCAGTACTATACAGTACTGCCTTTTAATGTAGTATGCTGCAGTACTATACAGTACTGCCTTTTAATGTAGCACTATACAGTACTGCCTTTTAATGTAGTATGCTGCAGTACTATACAGTACTGCTTTTTAATGTAGTACTATACAGTACTGCCTTTTAATGTAGTACTATACAGTACTGCCTTTTAATGTAGTATGCTGCAGTACTATACAGTACTGCCTTTTAATGTAGAACTATACAGTACTGCCTTTTAATGTAGTATGCTGCAGTACTATACAGTACTGCTTTTTAATGTAGTACTATACAGTACTATACAGTACTGCCTTTTAATGTAGTATTCTACAGTACTATACAGTACTGCCTTTTAATGTAGTATTCTGCAGTACTATACAGTACTGCCTTTTAATGTAGTATTCTACAGTACTATACAGTACTGCCTTTTAATGTAGTATTCTACAGTACTATACAGTACTGCCTTTTAATGTAGTATTCTACAGTACTATACAGTACTGCCTTTTAATGTAGTATTCTGCAGTACTATACAGTACTGCCTTTTAATGTAGTATTCTGCAGTACTATACAGTACTGCCTTTTAATGTAGTATTCTACAGTACTATACAGTACTGCCTTTTAATGTAGTATTCTGCAGTACTATACAGTACTGCCTTTTAATGTAGTATTCTACAGTACTATACAGTACTGCCTTTTAATGTAGTATTCTACAGTACTATACAGTACTGCCTTTTAATGTAGTATTCTGCAGTACTATACAGTACTGCCTTTTAATGTAGTACTATACAGTACTGCCTTTTAATGTAGTACTATACAGTACTGCCTTTTAATGTAGTATGCTGCAGTACTGTACAGTACTGCCTTTTAATGTAGTATTCTACAGTACTATACAGTACTGCCTTTTAATGTAGTACTATACAGTACTGCCTTTTAATGTAGTATTCTACAGTACTATACAGTACTGCCTTTTAATGTAGTATTCTGCAGTACTATACAGTACTGCCTTTTAATGTAGTATGCTGCAGTACTATACAGTACTGCCTTTTAATGTAGCACTATACAGTACTGCCTTTTAATGTAGTATGCTGCAGTACTATACAGTACTGCTTTTTAATGTAGTACTATACAGTACTGCCTTTTAATGTAGTACTATACAGTACTGCCTTTTAATGTAGTATGCTGCAGTACTATACAGTACTGCCTTTTAATGTAGAACTATACAGTACTGCCTTTTAATGTAGTATGCTGCAGTACTATACAGTACTGCTTTTTAATGTAGTACTATACAGTACTGCCTTTTAATGTAGTACTATACAGTACTGCCTTTTAATGTAGTATGCTGCAGTACTATACAGTACTGCCTTTTAATGTAGAACTATACAGTACTGCCTTTTAATGTAGCACTATACAGTACTGCCTTTTAAGGTAGTATGCTGCAGTACTACACAGTACTGCCTTTTAATGTAGTATGCTGCAGTACTATACAGTACTGCCTTTTAATGTAGAACTATACAGTACTGCCTTTTAAGGTAGTATGCTGCAGTACTACACAGTACTGCCTTTTAATGTAGTATGCTGCAGTACTATACAGTACTGCCTTTTAATATAGTATGCTGCAGTACTGTACAGTACTGACTTTTAATGTAGTATTCTGCAGTACTTCCTTTTAATGTAGTATGCTGCAGTACTATACAGTACTGCCTTTTAAGGTAGTACAATACAGTACTGCCTTTTAATGTAGTATGCTGCAGTACTATACAGTACTGACCTTTTCTAAAATTTAAACAAAAACAAATTCCTCATCAATCTACACACAGTAGCCCATATTGACAAAGTGAAAACAGGTTTTTTGAATATGTAAAAAGTTAAAAACAGATATACTTTATTTACATGTCATTTACAAAATAGCCTCCAATACCCTACTCAACAAATTGGATGCAGTCTATCACAGTGCAATCCGTTTTATCACCAAAGCCCCATATACTACCCACCATTGCGACCTGTACGCTCTCGTTGGCTGGCCCTCTCTTCATACTCGTCGCCAAACCCACTGGCTCCATGTCATCTACAAGACCCTGCTAGGTAAAGTCCCCCCTTATCTCAGCTCGCTGGTCACCATAGCATCTCCCACCTGTAGCACACGCTCCAGCAGGTATATCTCTCTAGTCACCCCCAAAACCAATTCTTCCTTTGGCCGCCTCTCCTTCCAGTTCTCTGCTGCCAATGACTGGAACGAACTACAAAAATCTCTGAAACTGGAAACACTTATCTCCCTCACTAGCTTTAAGCACCAACTGTCAGAGCAGCTCACAGATTACTGCACCTGTACATAGCCCACCTATAATTTAGCCCAAACAACTACCTCTTTCCCAACTGTATTTAATTTTTATTTATTTATTTATTTTGCTCCTTTGCACCCCATTATTTTTATTTCTACTTTGCACATTCTTCCATTGCAAAACTACCATTCCAGTGTTTTACTTGCTATATTGTATTTACTTTGCCATCATGGCCTTTTTTGCCTTTACCTCCTTCTCACCTCATTTGCTCACATTGTATATAGACTTGTTTATACTGTATTATTGACTGTATGTTTGTTTTACTCCATGTGTAACTCTGTGTCGTTGTATCTGTCGAACTGCTTTGCTTTATCTTGGCCAGGTCGCAATTGTAAATGAGAACTTGTTCTCAACTTGCCTACCTGGTTAAATAAAGGTAAAATAAAAATAAATAAAAAAATTCCTAAATGGAAGAAGTTTGGAACCACCAAGACTCTTCCTAGAACTAGGCGCTGAGCCAAACTGAGCAATTGGGAGAGAAGGGCCTTGGGTCAGGGAGGTGACCAAGAACCCGATGGTCACTCTGACAGAGCTCCAGAGTTCCTCTGTGGAGATGGGAGAACCTTCCAGAAGGACAACCATCTCTGTACACTCCATCAATCGCGCCTTTATGGTAGAGTGGCCCACTCCTCAGTAAAAGACACACGACAGCCCACTTGGAGTTTGCCTAAAGGCACCTAAAGGACTCCCAGACCATGCGAGTCCTTTAAGCATTTCACTGTAAGGTCCTGACACACATGACAATTAGAATTTGATTTTATTTAATTATTTGGCTTGAATGCCAAACGTCATGGCTGGAAGAAAACCTGGCACCATCCGTACGGTGAAGCATGGCGGTGGCAGTATCATGCTGTGGGGATGATTTCAGTGCAGGGACGTGGAGACAAGTCAGGATTGGGGAAAAGTACAGAGAGATCCTTGATGAAAACCTGCTCCAGAGCGCTCAGGACCTCAGACTGGGGCGAAGGTTCACCTTCCAACAGGACAACGACCCTAAACACACAGCAAAGACAACGCAGGAGTGGCTTCGGTACAAGTCTCTGAATGTCCTTGAGTGGCCCAGCCAGAGCCCGGGCTTGAACACAATCTAATATATCTGGAGAGACCTGAAAATAGCTGTGCAGCGACGCCCGCCATCCAACCTGACAGGGCTTGAGAGGATCTGCAGAAAAGAATGGGAGAAACTCCCCAAATACAGGTGTGCCAAGCTTGTAACATCATACCCATGAAGATTCGAGGCTGTAATCATTGCCAAAAGTGCTTCAACAAAGTACTGAGTAAAGGGTCTGAATACTCATGTAAATGTGATATTTCAGTTTTAATTATTTCATACATGTTCTTAAAACAAAATGTTTTTTGCTTTGTCATTATGGGGTATTGTGATGTCATTATGGGGTATTGTGATGTCATTATGAGGTATTGTGATGTCATTATGGGGTATTGTGATGTCATTATGGGGTATTGTGATGTCATTATGGGGTATTGTGATGTCATTATGGGGTATTGTGATGTCATTGTGGGGTATTTTGATGTCATTATGGGTATTGTGATGTCATTATGGGGTGTTGTGATGTCATTATGGGTATTGTGATGTCATTATGGGGTGTTGTGATGTCATTATGGGGTATTGTGATGTCATCATGGGGTATTGTGATGTCATTATGGGGTATTGTGATGTCATTATGGGGTATTGTGATGTCATTATGGGGTATTGTGATGTCATTATGGGGTATTGTGATGTCATTATGGGGTATTGTGATGTCATTATGGGGTATTGTGATGTCATTATGGGGTGTATGTAGATTGATGAAGAAGAAAAAAACTATTGAATCCATTTGAGAATAAGGCTGTAACTTAACAAAAATGTGCGAAACGTCAAGGGGTCTGAATACTTTCCCAGTTCACTGTGTCTGAATACTTTCCCAGTTCACTGTGTCTGAATACTTTCCCAGTTCACTGTGTCTGAATACTTTCCCAGTTCACTGTGTCTGAATACTTTCCCAGTTCACTGTGTCTGAATACTTTCCCAGTTCACTGTGTCTGAATACTTTCCCAGTTCACTGTGTCTGAATACTTTCCCAGTTCACTGTGTCTGAATACTTTCCCAGTTCACTGTGTCTGAATACTTTCCCAGTTCACTGTGTCTGAATACATTCCCAGTTCACTGTGTCTGAATACTTTCCCAGTTCACTGTGTCTGAATACTTTCCCAGTTCACTGTGTCTGAATACTTTCCCAGTTCACTGTGTCTGAATACTTTCCCAGTTCACTGTGAATTAAACATAATACCCTTTTTATTCACTTTTCTCTGTGTGGTGTATTCTGACCTTAAACTTAAACACGGTAATAGCATGCCATTCACCCACTATTCGTTTGGGGTGGAGATCCAATGAATGAAGGTATATAGAGATGTACCTTTTGACCTTGACCTAATTCCTTAGTAATTTCACCACCTTTACATGTCAGGAAACTAGCACACCTATCTATTCCAAAGGGAAAAAAACCTCCTCCTCTGATAGAAATAACAGCATTCTCCATACACCGTAATTTACAACTTGATAATAGATATTGGTAAGAGCCAGGTAAATGAGTCGTCCGTTCTAATAAGGAAATTGTAGATATAAATGACACTTTAAATTCATTTTACCTTGTAACCTCTGGACACAAATGTGAAATCCAATCATGTTGGAGCAAACTGAAGTAGAAAAGTGTATGAAAATTCTGTGTGGAAGGGTTTTCAGTAGTTGAATTAAATGTACTCAGAGCGTGCAATGTAGCCACTCCAGCAGAGTGAGTGACGTGACTGAATAAAAGTACTGTATGTCTGAATACCAAATAATGAGTAGTGCGTAGGATCCCTAGTCGGAATCGGGCCCATACTGTTTAGCATGTTTTTCTTGTTTAGGACTTTTTGGATTATTTGCATATGAGTTTCAAATCAAATTTCAAATCAAATGTATTTTTATAGCCCTTTGTACATCAGCTGATATCTCAAAGTGCTGTACAGAAAACCAGCCTAAAACCCCAAACAGCGAGCAATGCAGGTGTAGAAGCACCTGCATTGTATTGATATTGTATTACTGCACTGTAGGAGCTTTTTTTTTTTTTTTTACATCAATAGTTATCGTCATAGTGGCACATTGGAGTATATATCATAATGTCTATGTTTCTACCTTACAAACATACTTTTTAATGACGTTGTTCTCAAAAATCACTTGTCGACAAAAATCAGTTTACAAGTCAGATCTGTAGTTTTATCAAATGTTTAAAGGAAAATTCCACACCAAAACTATCTTTTGGTATTTTGTTTCCATTAGTCCATTGTTGATATAGTCTACAAATGTTTAGCTTGTCAGCAATCCCGTTTTCAAGATATGTAAACATTCAAAGTACAGATTGCATCCCTGTGTGACGCAATTTGTATAATATGGGAATGATTTCTGTATTTTGAAATGTATTCCTACGTTCTTACATTACTAATTCTTATATTTATTCATTTATTTATTTTTTTACTTTTTTGGATGAAGTGTGTATTGTTTTGTATTGCTAGGTACTGCTGCACTGTTGGAGCTAGAAACACAAGCATTTCGCTGCACCTGCGATAAAATCTGCAACCTTTGATTTGATTTGTACTATTCTAAATGCCCTCAGATTTCAACCACCTCTACGGGCTACATACTACCCTAATGTCATCTCAATCAGATAATACGACTCCTCTTGGTTTAGTAATACTATCTCTCCCCCCTTTCATTTGTTTAGTAATACTATCTCTCCCCCTTTCATTTGATTAGTAATACTATCTCTCACGCTTCAGTTACAGGCACATTCTTTCGGTCTCATAGATAGGAGTTATTGTTTCTGTTCAATTTAATGTTTTAATAAAACATTAATCTCACCCTTTTCCCAAGATTTCCCCCAAGACTTCTGTGGATAGTGTTTCCCAGGGCATTTGTGTGTTTTTTTGTTGTAAATCTGTCGGGGCTAGGGAACACAATGGTGTTATTATTCACAGGTAGTCACTGCGTTAAGTCACATGCCCTGGGGGCAACCTCACCCTCTCCCCCCTAACCACAGCACTCTCTAACCCCAGCCTGCCACCACCCACCTCTGCCTTCCACCAGTCAATTCAATTCAATTCAATCTCTAACCCCTAACCCCCCCCACACACACACACACACACACACCCTACCATGCTAATCTCACGTCATTGATTGAGCTTGGCCAGCGTGACTCACGACAGATAAGCCAGGCCTCACATCCTGCCGCCGCCTACTGATTTCATCACTTCCTCTACCATGTAACGGCGACGGGATTGGCTAGTTAATGTTCCACCAAACAAAGAGCTTGTGTGACTCAGACGCCGATTGTCAGATTAAATGGCTAACGGGATTGAGAGAAATTGCGAAAGACGGTCTTTGAAATGCAATGTATGCTTACACGGCACTAGCATTAATACCTGCTCATGGATTAGAATAAATGAGGGTTTTAATTTAAAAAACATTCACAACATCTGTGAATGTGTCATTCAGATTTATCTTTAAAGTCAAGCAATGACGGAATGCTTAGCATAATGTCTACACGTGCCTGTATAACATCCTATTGGCCTTTATACATTAAAGGGAGACAAATGTTTTAGACCCAATGCACTGAAAAATAACTGAATTACCATGATTGAAGAGGTACAGAATGAAATTACTGATGCTGTTGCATTCACATTCATCGTTTTAAGGAAATGTACTCATCCATAGAAAAAAAATAGAATGAATTGAATTGAACACAAAGGACAATCAAACAATTCCCTCTGCACTGTTTCACTTTAATTAACATTAGCCAGGAAAAACACTTTTTTAAATTTTTATTTTACCTTTATTTAACTAGGCAAGTCAGTTAAGAACAAATTCTTAATTTCAATGATGGCCTAGGAACAGTGGGTTAACTGCCTTGTTTGACAGATTTGTACCTTGTCAGCTCGGGGATTTGAACTTGCAACCTTGTGGTTACTAGTCCAATGCTCTAACCACTAGGCTACCCTGCCGCCCTCCTTCTGAGCATGTTTGGGGGAGACGGAGGGGAGATGTATTTAAATGATGAGAACATTTCAACGTTTTGATTCTAACGGTTGGTTGGTTGGTTGGTTGGAAGGCCACATCTGTTCCCGAGGTTGTTAACTAGGGTGACTAATAGCTACAAATGGTTCAAGGATTTACATTGTCTCCATTGTCCGGTAGACCTAAGTGCCAGAGGGGACGTAAAACAGGGTGACACACAGACAGACAGGAAGTACTGGCAACTATGTCACCGCTACGTGCTGTGGTACCCTTCCCGAAGAGATGGCGCACACGGAAATCCCTTTAAGAGGGTTGGTCTCTCCTCGTGACTAACTGACTGCTGTGACAATACCACCATGCATAAACATAGTCAATGTCCATCATCTATCAAAAATGACAACATTTCAGAAGGGATAATCTCACACCGATCAAACTGATTCCCACAAATCCAAATTCATGTTTTTATTTTTTATTTTAAAGCAATTATTAGGTTTAGGAACATTGTATCAACTGAATTAATGCATTTTTCATACTGGCTGTGTTGCCTGAAAAGCCATTTCTGCATTGGAAAAAATCATCCTTATGTTAATTCTGCAGATGGTATGGCCACACTGCTGGAAAAACAGTTTGCATTTCAATGACAAATCCCTGTGCCGAGTACCACTCAGACATTTAAATCCAAAGTTGACATTTCGGAGTCTTGAATATGAAGTATGTTTCACAGTCTCTCTGTCTCTCTGTCTCTCTGTCTCTCTGTCTCTCTCTCTCTCTCTCTCTCTCTCTCTCTCTCTCTCTCTCTCTCTCTCTCTCTCTCTCTCTCTCTCTCTGTCTCTCTCTCTGTCTCTCTGTCTCTCTCTCTCTCTCTCTCTCTCTGATTGACACCTACTCTTATTGTCTGTTGTCTATTTAGTATGGTAAAGATGCATTTTAGTGACGGCCAATAATGCAAGCGAGCGGCTGTTTATTTCCAACATGGTAAGGCAGTAAAGAGATCCCTCCACCGGCGTAAAGGCAGAGACTGCCTTTACGCCGGTGGCCTAAATTAGAGAGGGACAAAATTAGAGAGGGACAAAGGAGGCCTGACAAAAGAGATTTTGAGGAGAGAGAGGAGGGGAGGCTGCAGACAACCAAGGAGGTTTTGAGGAGAGAGAGGAGGGGAGGCTGCGGACAACCAAGGAGGTTTTGAGGAGAGAGAGGAGGGGAGGCTGCAGACAACCAAGGAGTGGTTAGAGCACTGTTGGACACCTGGTTTCAACCCCTGGGTAGTAAAAATGGTTTGATGTAAGTCATATTTTATTAGGTATTGTTGTTCAGAGAATCAGTGTATGAAAGTTGTTTCACCCCTGTAACATTAATATAGAATTTCAAAAACGTAAGTCCAGTTGTGTAAATGGAAATGTTTTTTTAACTTACATCATCACATTTAAGAAAGTCAAATGTTTTTCTAATTTACATCTTCACATTTACAATGCATTATTTATTAGCGTTTTCCACAGCAAAAGGGAATATGCAGAGGGAGGGAGAGAGAGAAAGAGAGAGAGAGAGAGAGAGAGAGAGAGAGAGAGAGAGAGACTCATTTGAGCAAGGTTGGGAAGGAATGGAATCTGGGAAATAGCTGATGTCTGCCATTGGGTTTTGGCGTAGTCTCCGGCCTGACAGCCTCTTGTTTGTGGGGTAACCATTGGCAGCCTTACACAGTGGTTTTGATAGAGATAAATTCCATCATAATCCATTTAGATGGGACCACACTCTCCTCTCAGTTATTTTAGACACCAGACAAGTTTCCTTCAGAGCGCGAGTAGTTGTGTTGCTCCAATCCCCAAACGTTAAACTCGGGTGGGCAGTTTAGCTATGACATTAACATCATTCAATAAACTTGGAAAAGTTGTGATTGGAAAGCGGTCATTTATGAAGGGAGTTATTTTTCTCTCTTTTGCTACATAAAGTACTGTAGAGTGTAACAGTGTTGCTTCAGTCCATCTCCTCACCCCAACCTGGGCTTGAACCATGAACCCTGTGAACACCTCAACAACTGCCTCCCAGGAAGCATAATCGCCTATCGCTCCACATAAGCCTCGATTCTTGCAGGGCAAGGGAAACGTTTCACCGATTGAAACGCTACTAACGTGCACCGCTAACTAGCTAGCCATTTCACACTGGTCACAAGAGCATGACTAAACTGACACATGACCAGTGTAATATTACGAGTTACTCACTTACTGACGTGTAAAAAGACTTGGAGCCACAAGTGATACTGTAACCTTCACTACTGTAAACTTCACTACTGTAACCTTCACTAATACTGTAACCTTCACTACTGTTACCTTCACTACTGTAACCTTCACTACTGTAACCTTCACTACTGTAACCTTCACTAATACTGTAACCTTCACTACTGTTACCTTCACTACTGTAACCTTCACTACTGTAACCTTCACTACTGTAACTTTCACTAATACTGTAACCTTCACTACTGTAACCTTCACTACTGTAACCTTCACTACTGTAACCTTCACTAATACTGTAACCTTCACTACTGTTACCTTCACTACTGTAACCTTCACTACTGTAACCTTCACTACTGTAACCTTCACTAATACTGTAACCTTCATTACTGTAACCTTCACTAATACTGTAACCTTCACTACTGTTACCTTCACTACTGTAACCTTCACTACTGTAACCTTCACTAATACTGTAACCTTCACTACTGTAACCTTCACTACTGTAACTTTCACTAATACTGTAACCTTCACTACTGTTATCTTCACTAATACTGTAACCTTCATTACTGTAACCTTCACTAATACTGTAACCTTCACTACTGTAACCTTCACTACTGTAACTTTTACTACTGTAACCTTCACTACTGTAACTTTCACTACTGTAACCTTCACTACTGTAATCTTCACTAATACTGTAACCTTCACTACTGTAACCTTCACTACTGTAACCTTCACTACTGTAACCTTCACTAATACTGTAACCTTTACTACTGTAACCTTCACTACTGTAACCTTCACTACTGTAACCTTCACTACTGTAACCTTCACTAATACTGTAACCTTCACTACTGTTATCTTCACTAATACTGTAACCTTCATTTCTGTAACCTTCACTAATACTGTAACCTTCACTACTGTAACCTTCACTACTGTAACTTTCCCTACTGTAATCTTCACTAATACTCTAACCTTCACTACTGTAACTTTCACTAATACTGTAACCTTCACTAATAATGTAACCTTCACTACTGTAACCTTCACTACTGTAACTTTCCCTACTGTAATCTTCACTAATACTGTAACCTTCACTACTGTACCCTTCACTAATACTATAACCTCCACTCACACTGTAACCTTCACTAATAATGTAACCTTCACTAATACTGTACTCTTCACTCACAGTGTACCCTTCACTAATACTGTACCCTTCACGAATAATGTAACCTTCACGAATACTGTACCTTTCACTCACAGTGTACCCTTCACTAATACTGTACCCTTCACAAATAATGTAACCTTCACTAATACTGTACCCTTCACTCACAGTGTACCCTTCACTAATACTGTACCCTCCACTAATACTGTACCCTTCACGAATAATGTAACCTTCAGTAATACTGTACCTTTCACTCACAGTGTACCCTTCACTAATACTGTAACTTTCACTAATACTGTACCCTTCACTCACAGTGTACCCTTCACTAATACTGTACCCTTCACTCACAGTGTACCCTTCACTAATACTGTACCCTCCACTAATACTGTACCCTTCACGAATAATGTAACCTTCAGTAATACTGTACCTTTCACTCACAGTGTACCCTTCACTAATACTGTAACCTTCACTAATACTGTACCCTTCACTCACAGTGTACCCTTCACTAATACTGTAACCTTCACTAATACTGTACCCTTCACTAACACTGTAACCTTCACTAATAATGTAACTTTCACTAATAATGTAACCTTCACTAATAATGTACCCTTCACTAATACTGTAACCTTCACTAATAATCTACCCTTGTAATCCCTGTTCACTCATGACTGTGTCGCCAAGCACGACTCCAACACCATCATTAAGTTTGCTGATGACACAACAGTGGTAGGCCTGATCACCGACAACGATGAGACAACCTACAGGGAGGAGGTCAGAGACCTGGCAGTGATGGTTTGTAAATGTTGTCTTTGTGCCAAGACAACAACCTCTCCCTTGAGCAAGACAAAGGAGATAATCGTGGACTAAAAGAGGATCAAGCACGCAGGAAAAAGAGGGACAAATACGCCCCTATTCACAACGACCGGGCTGTAATGGAGCGGGTCGAGAGGAACGTGTTCCTTGGTGTCCACATCAACAACAAACTACCATGGTCCAAAACACACCAAGACAGTCCTGAAGGGGGCACAACAACTATTTTTCCCTCTCAGGAGTTTGAGAAGATTTGACATGGGGTCCTCAGATCCTCAAAAAGTTCTACAGCTGCACCATCGAGAGCATCCTGACCGGTTGCATCACCGCCTGGTATGGCAACTGCTCGGCATCTGACCGTAAGGCACTGCAGAGGGTAATGTGTACGACAGTCACCCAAGTCATTGACTGTTCTCTCTGCTACCACACGGCAGGCGATACCGGAGCACCAAGTCTAGGACCTAAAGGCTCCTTAACAGCTTCTACCCCCAAGTCATAAGACTGCTGAACAATTAATCAAATGGCCACCCGGGCTATCTACATTAACCCCTTTGTTTTTACACTGCTGCTACTCGCTGTTTATTATCTATGCATAGTCAATTTACCACTACCAACATGTACAAATTACCTTTAACTAACTTGTTATTGTGATTTTATATTGTTACTTTTAATTTTATTTTTTACTTTAGTTTATTTAATAAATATTTTCTTAACTCTTTGTCTTGAACTGCATTGTTGGTTCAGGGCTTGTAAGTCAGCGTTGTGTTCGGCGACGAAGAAACAACGTGATTTGTTGTTGAATGTTATGTATGTTGAGTACATCATGGTGCTGTACATGGGTATGTCTTAGCAGGCGTTATCTCTATGACCTGGTCATCTAATGTATTTGTTCATTTCTTCTTCTATGGCAGAATCCATTCGTGTCATTAGGAAACATCTATGGAGACAGAATCAGGAGGACAAAACAAGACATTACTTGGAACGGTTTCACCATTTCAATGTGGGCACTTGCTCAGAGACTTTGTTGTTAGCCTGAATGACTGTGTGTTGTTTCTATGGTGTGTGTTTGCTTGTACATTTGGGGTGGCAGGTAGCATGTATGTACCAGGTATAAACAGGGCTAAAGTATTTTCCTGAAGGTTTCATTTCTTCCCTTTTTAAAACTAGGCCTGAGAAACCATGGGTGTGGACTCCCACCTAGACAATCAATAGCAGACAACAGCTGTTTGTCTTTTAGTTGTCACTGTATTAGACTAAGCATAGGGGCGGCAGGTACCATAGTGCTTAAAGCGTGGGACCAGTAACTGAAAGGTTGCCGATCGAATCCTGAGCGACAATGTAAAAATCTATAGTTCTGCCCCTGAACAAGGCAGTTAGCCCACTGTTCTCCAGTAGTACATCATTGTAAATAAGAATTTGGTTCTTAATTGACTTGAAGACGTTGTTTTCCATTAGGTTATATGGTGTGTGTTGGGTTATACAGTGGAAGATGTTGTTTTCCATTAGGTTATATGGTGTGTGTTGGGTTATACAGTGGAAGATGTTGTTTTCCATTAGGTTATATGGTGTGTGTTGGGTTATACAGTGGAAGATGTTGTTTTCCATTAGGTTATATGGTGTGTGTTGGGTTATACAGTGGAAGACGTTGTTTTCCATTAGGTTATATGGTGTGTGTTGGGTTATACAGTGGAAGATGTTGTTTTCCATTAGGTTATATGGTGTGTGTTGGGTTATACAGTGGAAGACGTTGTTTTCCATTAGGTTATATGGTGTGTGTTGGGTTATACAGTGGAAGATGTTGTTTTCCATTAGGTTATATGGTGTGTGTTGGGTTATACAGTGGAAGATGTTGTTTTCCATTAGGTTATATGGTGTGTGTTGGGTTATACAGTGGAAGATGTTGTTTTCCATTAGGTTATATGGTGTGTGTTGGGTTATACAGTGGAAGATGTTGTTTTCCATTAGGTTATATGGTGTGTGTTGGGTTATACAGTGGAAGATGTTGTTTTCCATTAGGTTATATGGTGTGTGTTGGGTTATACAGTGGAAGATGTTGTTTTCCATTAGGTTATATGGTGTGTGTTGGGTTATACAGTGGAAGATGTTGTTTTCCATTAGGTTATATGGTGTGTGTTGGGTTATACAGTGGAAGATGTTGTTTTCCATTAGGTTATATGGTGTGTGTTGGGTTATACAGTGGAAGATGTTGTTTTCCATTAGGTTATATGGTGTGTGTTGGGTTATACAGTGGAAGATGTTGTTTTCCATTAGGTTATATGGTGTGTGTTGGGTTATACAGTGGAAGATGTTGTTTTCCATTAGGTTATATGGTGTGTGTTGGGTTATACAGTGGAAGATGTTGTTTTCCATTAGGTTATATGGTGTGTGTTGGGTTATACAGTAGATTCATGAAGATGTTGATTCCCACCAGATTCTACTTTCTAAGATTAAATCAGTGAAGCCTCGCCTCGCCTCGCCGCTATGCACTTACACAGTGTACACAGTGTACACAGTGTGTATGCACACAAGAAACCATGAGGCGTAAAGATCAGATGGAACCCCCGACCGACCACCCCCACACATATCCCCTCTAGCCTGTCCAGCCTGATGAACATCCTACCATTCAAAGCTTTGTTTGGCGCCCCTCAGTATCCCCTTTAGTGAAGAAAAGAAAACTGTCTCTGGGACGTCTGCTCCCATCTCTCCCTGTATCCATCTTACCTTCCGGACCGACCCAATCCATCACTGCTTCTGAATTAAAGCCTCCGTGCTCCTTTCTATTGTCAATGAAGCAGAGAACAAGATCTGCCTCATTCAGGCTACAAGCAAATAATTAGTTGGACCTGAAGGTGAGGACGGCGCAGTCAGAGAAAGACTCCTCTCCAAGGGGGGGAAAAAGGGATTTCATCAAAACAGGTGTTTATACGTTGGAAACTAGTGTGCATTAGGTGAACAATAATGTGGACCATAATTGGGACAGCTTGGTATTTTAGATTATACCTGGAAAGCTAAGTAATGTCTATAAAGCTTTTATGGATGTTGTGTGTCCTTGGAAAGGCAGGCTGAATGAGATATGTAGAGTGGCAAGTTTGACTATTTCTACTGGGCTGAGGGAATAAGAGTTTTGTTCATCCATTTGTGAGACAGGAGGACCTCAGAAGCTCACAATTTCCAAAAGTATGGCAATCAAACCATGTCGTAGCAGATAAATGACTTACCTACAGGCCGGTACCAGAAATATTGTATAGTGAACATTTTTGGGTAATTTGGTCATGTTTTTATCCAGGTTTTGATTTTTTTTAAACCTTGACGGTGCCAGGCTATCCATCATTACGCACACCTGTCACCATCGTTATGCGCATCAGCGCTTCATTGGACTCACCTGGACTCTATTAACTTTATTGGTTGCCTCCCTACATCTGTCTGTTCCTCAGTTTCTTCCCTGTGTCAGCATTAATGTCTTTAAGTGGCCCTTGTCCAGACGATGTTCGTGTTTTGTTTCCTGTCTGTTTATTCATGAAACTGTACTTGCTTCTCATCTCCCAGCGTCTGTCCTTACAGGTTCACCACTACTGGACAGCCACGGTGTAGTTTTAAGCCATTTGGTGGTGGCATACAGTTTAGCTTAAACCAAGGTGAGGATGGGATAAGTCAACACACCAACCTACCCTTCCTTCCGCACCCCTCGCATCTCCCTCCAATTACTCCATTCCACCCAAGCCCGAGCAAATTCAATCAGGACATAGGGGGAGAGTCGGGGGTTACGAAAATTCAATTTGTTTTTTTTTTGTGGATGAGAGCCGAGAGGTACCCTCCTCGCCCCTCCCAGCGAGCAAGCACCTTTCAATTTGCCAGATTAGCGCCTCTAGCACCCCCGCCATGTTTTAGAATGGAACGATGGAGTGCCCTCCCCGCTTCCCTCCTCTCCCTCGCCCTTCGACCACTCCCTATCTCCCCAAGCTTATTAAGCTAATTAACTCTTTCTCCTTCCACCAAATTCACTTCATTTCATTTCTCCACTTCCCCCCGTCCCGCAATGCACCCTCTAATCAGGTTTAAGGTAAACCAAATGCACTCCTCCTTCCCTCCTCCTTCCTGTCATGCTGGGAAGCAGAGATGAGCTTCTTGTATTCTTTGTTATGCGTGTGTCTCAACGGTGTTCCTTCCTCTTCCTGTACTCATTGTTATGCGTGTGTCTCAACGGTGTTCCTTCCTCTTCCTGTACTCATTGTTATGCGTTTGTCTCAACGGTGTTCCTTCCTCTTCCTGTACTCATTGTTATGCGTGTGTCTCAACGGTGTTCCTTCCTCTTCCTGTACTCATTGTTATGCGTGTGTCTCAACGGTGTTCCTTCCTCTTCCTGTACTCATTGTTATGCGTTTGTCTCAACGGTGTTCCTTCCTCTTCCTGTACTCATTGTTATGCGTTTGTCTCAACGGTGTTCATTCCTCTTCCTGTACTCATTGTTATGCGTGTGTCTCAACGGTGTTCCTACCTCTTCCTGTACTCATTGTTATGCGTTTGTCTCAACGGTGTTCATTCCTCTTCCTGTACTCATTGTTATGCGTGTGTCTCAACGGTGTTCCTTCCTCTTCCTGTACTCATTGTTATGCGTTTGTCTCAACGGTGTTCCTTCCTCTTCCTGTACTCATTGTTATGCGTGTGTCTCAACGGTGTTCCTTCCTCTTCCTGTACTCATTGTTATGCGTGTGTCTCAACGGTGTTCCTTCCTCTTCCTGTACTCATTGTTATGCGTTTGTCTCAACGGTGTTCCTTCCTCTTCCTGTACTCATTGTTATGCGTTTGTCTCAACGGTGTTCATTCCTCTTCCTGTACTCATTGTTATGCGTGTGTCTCAACGGTGTTCCTACCTCTTCCTGTACTCATTGTTATGCGTTTGTCTCAACGGTGTTCATTCCTCTTCCTGTACTCATTGTTATGCGTGTGTCTCAACGGTGTTCCTTCCTCTTCCTGTACTCATTGTTATGCGTTTGTCTCAACGGTGTTCCTTCCTCTTCCTGTACTCATTGTTATGCGTTTGTCTCAACGGTGTTCCTTCCTCTTCCTGTACTCATTGTTATGCGTTTGTCTCAACGGTGTTCCTTCCTCTTCCTGTGGTCATTGTTATGCGTTTGTCTCAACGGTGTTCCTTCCTCTTCCTGTACTCATTGTTATGCGTGTGTCTCAACGGTGTTCCTTCCTCTTCCTGTACTCATTGTTATGCGTTTGTCTCAACGGTGTTCCTTCCTCTTCCTGTACTCATTGTTATGCGTTTGTCTCAACGGTGTTCCTTCCTCTTCCTGTACTCATTGTTATGCGTTTGTCTCAACGGTGTTCCTTCCTCTTCCTGTGGTCATTGTTATGCGTGTGTCTCAATGGTGTTCCTTCCT
This sequence comes from Oncorhynchus tshawytscha, assembly GCF_018296145.1. Classification (NCBI taxonomy): domain Eukaryota; kingdom Metazoa; phylum Chordata; class Actinopteri; order Salmoniformes; family Salmonidae; genus Oncorhynchus; species Oncorhynchus tshawytscha. Next base: position 5,824,947 of record NC_056434.1, read on the forward strand.
CTTCCTGTGGTCATTGTTATGCGTTTGTCTCAACGGTGTTCCTTCCTCTTCCTGTACTCATTGTTATGCGTTTGTCTCAACGGTGTTCCTTCCTCTTCCTGTACTCATTGTTATGCGTGTGTCTCAATGGTGTTCCTTCCTCTTCCTGTACTCATTGTTATGCGTGTGTCTCAACGGTGTTCCTTCCTCTTCCTGTACTCATTGTTATGCGTGTGTCTCAACGGTGTTCCTTCCTCTTCCTGTACTCATTGTTATGCATTTGTCTCAACGGTGTTCCTTCCTCTTCCTGTACTCATTGTTATGCGTTTGTCTCAACGGTGTTCCTTCCTCTTCCTGTACTCATTGTTATGCATTTGTCTCAACGGTGTTCCTTCCTCTTCCTGTACTCATTGTTATGCGTGTGTCTCAACGGTGTTCCTTCCTCTTCCTGTACTCATTGTTATGCGTGTGTCTCAACGGTGTTCCTTCCTCTTCCTGTACTCATTGTTATGCGTTTGTCTCAACGGTGTTCCTTCCTCTTCCTGTACTCATTGTTATGCGTGTGTCTCAACGGTGTTCCTTCCTCTTCCTGTACTCATTGTTATGCGTTTGTCTCAACGGTGTTCCTTCCTCTTCCTGTACTCATTGTTATGCGTGTGTCTCAACGGTGTTCCTTCCTCTTCCTGTACTCATTGTTATGCGTGTGTCTCAACGGTGTTCCTTCCTCTTCCTGTACTCATTGTTATGCGTGTGTCTCAACGGTGTTCCTTCCTCTTCCTGTACTCATTGTTATGCGTGTGTCTCAACGGTGTTCCTTCCTCTTCCTGTACTCATTGTTATGCGTGTGTCTCAACGGTGTTCCTTCCTCTTCCTGTACTCATTGTTATGCGTGTGTCTCAATGGTGTTCCTTCCTCTTCCTGTACTCATTGTTATGCGTGTGTCTCAACGGTGTTCCTTCCTCTTCCTGTACTCATTGTTATGCGTGTGTCTCAACGGTGTTCCTTCCTCTTCCTGTACTCATTGTTATGCGTGTGTCTCAACGGTGTTCCTTCCTCTTCCTGTACTCATTGTTATGCGTGTGTCTCAACGGTGTTCCTTCCTCTTCCTGTACTCATTGTTATGCGTGTGTCTCAATGGTGTTCCTTCCTCTTCCTGTACTCATTGTTATGCGTGTGTCTCAATGGTGTTCCTTCCTCTTCCTGTACTCATTGTTATGCGTGTGTCTCAATGGTGTTCCTTCCTCTTCCTGTACTCATTGTTATGCGTGTGTCTCAATGGTGTTCCTTCCTCTTCCTGTACTCATTGTTATGCGTGTGTCTCAATGGTGTTCCTTCCTCTTCCTGTACTCATTGTTATGCGTGTGTCTCAATGGTGTTCCTTCCTCTTCCTGTACTCATTGTTATGCGTGTGTCTCAATGGTGTTCCTTCCTCTTCCTGTACTCATTGTTATGCGTGTGTCTCAATGGTGTTCCTTCCTCTTCCTGTACTCATTGTTAATGGTGTTCCTTCCTCTTCCTGTACTCATTGTTATGCGTTTGTCTCAACGGTGTTCCTTCCTCTTCCTGTACTCATTGTTATGCGTGTGTCTCAATGGTGTTCCTTCCTCTTCCTGTACTCATTGTTATGCGTGTGTCTCAATGGTGTTCCTTCCTCTTCCTGTACTCATTGTTATGCGTGTGTCTCAATGGTGTTCCTTCCTCTTCCTGTACTCATTGTTATGCGTGTGTCTCAATGGTGTTCCTTCCTCTTCCTGTACTCATTGTTATGCGTGTGTCTCAATGGTGTTCCTTCCTCTTCCTGTACTCATTGTTATGCGTGTGTCTCAATGGTGTTCCTTCCTCTTCCTGTACTCATTGTTATGCGTTTGTCTCAACAGTGTTCCTTCCTCTTCCTGTACTCATTGTTATGCATTTGTCTCAACAGTGTTCCTTCCTCTTCCTGTACTCATTGTTATGCGTTTGTCTCAACGGTGTTCCTTCCTCTTCCTGTACTCATTGTTATGCGTTTGTCTCAACGGTGTTCCTTCCTCTTCCTGTACTCATTGTTATGCGTGTGTCTCAACGGTGTTCCTTCCTCTTCCTGTACTCATAGTTATGCGTGTGTCTCAACGGTGTTCCTTCCTCTTCCTGTACTCATTGTTATGCGTTTGTCTCAACGGTGTTCCTTCCTCTTCCTGTACTCATTGTTATGCGTGTGTCTCAACGGTGTTCCTACCTCTTCCTGTACTCATTGTTATCCGTGTGTCTCAACGGTGTTCCTTCCTCTTCCTGTACTCATTGTTATGCGTGTGTCTCAACGGTGTTCCTTCCTCTTCCTGTACTCATTGTTATGCGTTTGTCTCAACGGTGTTCCTTCCTCTTCCTGTACTCATTGTTATGCGTTTGTCTCAACGGTGTTCCTTCCTCTTCCTGTACTCATTGTTATGCGTGTGTCTCAACGGTGTTCCTTCCTCTTCCTGTACTCATTGTTATGCGTGTGTCTCAACGGTGTTCCTTCCTCTTCCTGTACTCATTGTTATGCATTTGTCTCAACGGTGTTCCTTCCTCTTCCTGTACTCATTGTTATGCGTTTGTCTCAACGGTGTTCCTTCCTCTTCCTGTACTCATTGTTATGCATTTGTCTCAACGGTGTTCCTTCCTCTTCCTGTACTCATTGTTATGCGTGTGTCTCAACGGTGTTCCTTCCTCTTCCTGTACTCATTGTTATGCGTGTGTCTCAACGGTGTTCCTTCCTCTTCCTGTACTCATTGTTATGCGTTTGTCTCAACGGTGTTCCTTCCTCTTCCTGTACTCATTGTTATGCATTTGTCTCAACGGTGTTCCTTCCTCTTCCTGTACTCATTGTTATGCGTTTGTCTCAACGGTGTTCCTTCCTCTTCCTGTACTCATTGTTATGCGTGTGTCTCAATGGTGTTCCTTCCTCTTCCTGTACTCATTGTTATGCGTTTGTCTCAACAGTGTTCCTTCCTCTTCCTGTACTCATTGTTATGCATTTGTCTCAACAGTGTTCCTTCCTCTTCCTGTACTCATTGTTATGCGTTTGTCTCAACGGTGTTCCTTCCTCTTCCTGTACTCATTGTTATGCGTTTGTCTCAACGGTGTTCCTTCCTCTTCCTGTACTCATTGTTATGCGTGTGTCTCAATGGTGTTCCTTCCTCTTCCTGTACTCATTGTTATGCGTGTGTCTCAATGGTGTTCCTTCCTCTTCCTGTACTCATTGTTATGCGTGTGTCTCAATGGTGTTCCTTCCTCTTCCTGTACTCATTGTTATGCGTTTGTCTCAACGGTGTTCCTTCCTCTTCCTGTACTCATTGTTATGCGTGTCTCAATGGTGTTCCTTCCTCTTCCTGTACTCATTGTTATGCGTGTGTCTCAATGGTGTTCCTTCCTCTTCCTGTACTCATTGTTATGCGTTTGTCTCAATGGTGTTCCTTCCTCTTCCTGTACTCATTGTTATGCGTGTGTCTCAATGGTGTTCCTTCCTCTTCCTGTACTCATTGTTATGCGTTTGTCTCAATGGTGTTCCTTCCTCTTCCTGTACTCATTGTTATGCGTCTCAATGGTGTCTCAATGGTGTTCCTTCCTCTTCCTGTACTCATTGTTATGCGTTTGTCTCAATGGTGTTCCTTCCTCTTCCTGTACTCATTGTTATGCGTTTGTCTCAATGGTGTTCCTTCCTCTTCCTGTACTCATTGTTATGCGTTTGTCTCAATGGTGTTCCTTCCTCTTCCTGTACTCATTGTTATGCGTGTGTCTCAATGGTGTTCCTTCCTCTTCCTGTACTCATTGTTATGCGTTTGTCTCAATGGTGTTCCTTCCTCTTCCTGTACTCATTGTTATGCATTTGTCTCAACGGTGTTCCTTCCTCTTCCTGTACTCATTGTTATGCGTGTGTCTCAATGGTGTTCCTTCCTCTTCCTGTACTCATTGTTATGCGTTTGTCTCAATGGTGTTCCTTCCTCTTCCTGTACTCATTGTTATGCATTTGTCTCAATGGTGTTCCTTCCTCTTCCTGTACTCATTGTTATGCGTTTGTCTCAACGGTGTTCCTTCCTCTTCCTGTACTCATTGTTATGCGTTTGTCTCAACGGTGTTCCTTCCTCTTCCTGTACTCATTGTTATGCGTTTGTCTCAATGGTGTTCCTTCCTCTTCCTGTACTCATTGTTATGCGTTTGTCTCAACGGTGTTCCTTCCTCTTCCTGTACTCATTGTTATGCATTTGTCTCAATGGTGTTCCTTCCTCTTCCTGTACTCATTGTTATGCATTTGTCTCAATGGTGTTCCTTCCTCTTCCTGTACTCATTGTTATGCGTGTGTCTCAACGGTGTTCCTTCCTCTTCCTGTACTCATTGTTATCCGTGTGTCTCAACGGTGTTCCTTCATTTGAATTGAAAAAAAATTATAATAAAAAACAGTCAGGTGAAAAGTGAGACATTCCGTTTCCGTGGCAATGTGGTTTTAGGTCACGCAACTATGCAGCATGTTATCCAGAAGAATGTGTAAGTGTTGTGTATTTTCAATAACAAAGGCTTCTGGAGGGCATCATGAAAAAGGCATCACAGGTGTGGATGATGTATCCCATTTGTGAGGGGAAACAGTTATTTAGTCAATAAAAGCTTACTTTGAAAGGCCTCTCCAAGAACAGCAGGAAGAGATATTATAGCTGAACAGTACAACTAATGGGATGAGTCAGTCAGTGTGTATGAACATCATTGGATCCACTGCTTGGCTCGGGAGGGACTGTTTTCGTAGAATGTTGTGCTGGTCACAGACTAGATAATCATACCTCAATACTGTAAGATTTATTTTAGGAAAATATAACAGCCCTAGTTACAGAACCAAGGACAGGCCCAGGGTTGCATACGGTCTACCTAGCATTGTGCATACCACAGATTGCTGGGTGAAATATAAAATACGCAGATCCTCTTTAATCTCCCTCTCACTGGGGGGGTTTAAACACACATGTTGTCCACTTGATAGCTCTGAAGGCTAAATAGTTGTCAGGGAATGGCTTTCCCCCCCTTTCTAATATACAGTGTGATGCAAGACATCTCTTAATACCCAAGTTGGAACATGGTGGAGCCACACTGTACCTTTATTTAACTAGGCAAGTCAGTTAAGAACAAATTCTTATTTTCAATGACGGCCTAGAAACAGTGGGTTAACTGCCTTGTTCAGGGGCAGATCGACAGATTTGTACCTTGTCAGCTCGGGGATTCAATCTTGCAACTGTTTCAGTTACTAGTCCAACGCTCTAACCACTGGGCTACGCTGCCGCCTTTAGAGCCCCACGGTGGAGGTGTCTTAATACCAATGAAACCTAGCGGTCAAACAGGGAAATGGTTCCAATCGTTTTTTCCATCATTCATTTTTTTCCCATAAGAGATTTTTAGAAACACTTACAACAAGGGCTGTGTTTTGTGTAAGCTTACCCTGGTGTGACATGTTGATAACCATGTCAATATCTATTGGACAAGGTGACTTTTATCAATATATTTGGCTCTATTTACTCTCAGTTTCGAGTTGGAGTTAAAACCTACAGGATGGTATCTCTCCAGGATCAGAGTTGGAGTTAAAACCTACAGGATGGTATCTTTCCAGGATCAGAGTTGGAGTTAAAACCTACAGGATGGTATCTCTCTAGGATCAGAGTTGGAGTTAAAACCTACAGGATGGTATCTCTCCAGGATCAGAGTTGGAGTTAAAACCTACAGGATGGTATCTCTCCAGGATCAGAGTTGGAGTTAAAACCTACAGGATGGTATCTCTCCAGGATCAGAGTTGGAGTTAAAACCAACAGGATGGTATCTCTCCAGGATCAGAGTTGGAGTTAAAACCTACAGGATGGTATCTCTCCAGGATCAGAGTTGGAGTTAAAACCAACAGGATGGTATCTCTCCAGGATCAGAGTTGGAGTTAAAACCAACAGGATGGTATCTCTCCAGGATCAGAGTTGGAGTTAAAACCAACAGGATGGTATCTCTCCAGGATCAGAGTTGGAGAGCCCTGATCAACTAAATGAACATGGACATGGACAAGCATTTAGTAAACAAAGTGTCAGAATGTTTTCTACTTAAACAAGCATCTAGTAAACAAAGTGTCAGAATGTTTCCTACTTAACAAGCATCTAGTAAACAAAGTGTCAGAATGTTTCCTACTTAACAAGCATCTAGTAAACAAAGTGTCAGAATGTTTCCTACTTAAAACTTCTTATGGCTGCAGGGGCAGTATTGAGTAGCTTGGGTGAAAGGTGCCCAGAGATGCCCAAAGTAAACGGCCTGATCCTCAGTCCCAGTTGCTAATATATGCATAGTATTATTAGTATTGGATGGAAAACACTCTGAAGTTTCTAAAACTGTTTGAATGATGTCTGTGAGTATAACAGAACTCATATGGCAGGCAACAACCTGAGAAGAAATCCAAACAGGAAGTGGGAAATCTGAGGTTGGTCTATTTTCAACCCAGCCCCTATTGAATACAGTGGGCTGTTACTGAAACCCCCTCAAACACTGAACCAAGACAACACTTTCAGACATGACCACACTCTGACCACACATTGCAGTACACTTTTCTACCTCTATATCCATCCACCCCTCCACTCATCCACCCCTCCATCCATCCACCCCTCCACTCATCCACCCCTCCACTCATCTACTCTTCCATCCATCCACCCCTCCACTCATCCACCCCTCCACTCATTCACCCCTCCACTCATCTACTCTTCCATCCATCCACCCCTCCAACCATCCACTCCTCTACTCATCTACTCCTCCAACCATCCACCCCTCCAACCACCACCCCTCCAACCATCCACCCCTCCAACCATCCACCTCTCCATCCATCCATCCATCCATTCATTCAGGAAACTAAGAAATGAAGAGAGAGAGTGAGCATCAGGGAGCCTGTTAATGGGCTCTTTAAGAGAAGCTGACAGAAGCTGTATTGTCAAATAGGGTGTGAAATTCCTGCCTGTCCAGACTTTTGTCTGCTCTAGTGATGGGAGACATGTGAGAATGTCTGACCACAGCATGGGACCCTTGGGTGTTCCCATCATGAACCATACCCAGGGAGCGGAGGTATACCCACTGTTCCCTGGGCGCCGAAGACGTGGATGTCGATTATGGCAGCCCCCCGCACCTCTCTGATTCAGAGGGGTTGGGTTAAATGCGGAAAACACATTTCATTTGAATACATTCAGCTGGACAACTGACTAGGTATCCCCCTTTACCCCTTTATCTGTGGGCACCCAACCGATCTGCCACTACCCACCAGCCAATACTGATGCTGTCATAGGCCTTGGGAGCACAAAGCTTACATCGTACCTCATAGCAGTGTGGCCCAGTGGTTAAGGCAATGGCTTAGTGGTAATAAATTACTTGGTGAGATCTTCCACGGTGGTTGAGAAAGGCATGTCTCCGAAATAGGAAATATACAACTGTAGAAATGGAGAATGTGTGATAACTGTATTTGCTAAACCTATTGGTAACTGTAATAGCTTTAATTCATCATTAGATGTGGATGACAAGCACAACTAACCTAAAAGCAGATTCTTCTGGATCTCTAAACACTTCAAATCCAAAATCTCACTCAAGTGAGTAACGCCGACAGATATTCATTTATAGCAGGAAATATACTAAACTAACTCCCAGCCTTGAAAATGGCTGTGGACTTGACCTGCTTAAAAACAAGCTTCTATTGGTTCGCTGTTTCAACCTATTTTGGACTGGGGGGGGGTTGTATCGCCCTACCTCGAACTCCGTGACATATTTTGCAAATAACAGTTCATTAATTAGTTTGCATAATTACATCGTTCGGAGGTGGGACAGTACCTCGCCTGGAGCTGGCCATCTCGTCTCAGGCGAATAGACACCCGCGCACCGACGAATCTGTTTGTTTCATCGAGTGTAGAATTCAATTTGCAGAAGTCTTTTAATCTAGACCACCTTTGCCCCTAGCGCTGGGGAGGAAGCAGCCAAGGTTCCAATTTGGTCTAGGTTTTTTGATGAAAAGAAGGAGAGAAAATGGGCGAGAGGAGTGAGAGAGAGAGAGAGAGAGAGGTGGGTGGGTAGAGGAGAGAGAGAGAGAGAGAGAGAGGTGGGTTGGTAGAGGAGAGAGAGAGAGAGAGAGGTGGGTTGGTAGAGGAGAGAGAGAGAGAGAGAGGTGGGTTGGTAGAGGAGAGAGAGAGAGAGAGAGAGAGAGGGAGAGAGGTGGGTTGGTAGAGGAGAGAGAGAGAGAGGGAGGTGTGACCTTGGTAACTCAGTGCAGTGCCTTGCCAGGCTTTGCAGTCAGCACCCTCGGGAAACAAGAACACGTTCACAGGGAACACGTTTACAGGGAACACGTGTACAGGGAACACGTTCACAGGGAACACGTTCACAGGGAACACGTTCACAGGGAACACGTTCACAGGGAACACGTTTACAGGGAACACGTTTACAGGGAACACGTGTACAGGGAACACGTTCACAGGGAACACGTTCACACGGAACACGTTCACAGGGAACACGTTTACAGGGAACACGTTTACAGGGAACACGTTCACAGGGAACACGTTCACACAGAGCACGTTCACAGGGAACACGTTCACAGGGAACACGTTCACAGGGAACACGTTCACACAGAACACGTTCACACGGAACACGTTCACAGGGAACACGTTCACAGGGAACACGTTCACAGGGAACACGTTCACACAGAACACGTTCACAGGGAACACGTTTACAGGGAACACGTGTACAGGGAACACGTTCACAGGGAACACGTTCACAGGGAACACGTTCACAGGGAACACGTTTACAGGGAACACGTTTACAGGGAACACGTGTACAGGGAACACGTTCACAGGGAACACGTTCACACGGAACACGTTCACAGGGAACACGTTTACAGGGAACACGTTTACAGGGAACACGTTCACAGGGAACACGCTCACAGGGAACACGTTTACAGGGAACACGTTTACAGGGAACACGTGTACAGGGAACACGTTTACAGGGAACACGTTCACAGGGAACACGTTCACACAGAGCACGTTCACAGGGAACACGTTCACAGGGAACACGTTCACAGGGAACACGTTCACACAGAACACGTTCACACGGAACACGTTCACAGGGAACACGTTCACAGGGAACACGTTCACAGGGAACACGTTCACACAGAACACGTTCACACAGAACACGTTCACAGGGAACACGTTCACAGGGAACACGTTCACACAGAACACGTTCACAGGGAACACGTTCACACGGAACACGTTCACACAGAACACGTTCACAGGGAACACGTTCACACGGAACACGTTTACAGGGAACACGTTTACAGGGAACACGTTCACAGGGAACACGTTTACAGGGAACACGTTTACAGGGAACACGTTTACAGGGAACACGTTCACAGGGAACACGTTTACAGGGAACACGTTCACAGGGAACACGTTCACACGGAACACGTTCACACAGAACACGTTCACACGGAACACGTTCACAGGGAACACGTTCACACGGAACACGTTCACACAGAACACGTTCACAGGGAACACGTTCACACGGAACACGTTCACAGGGAACACGTTCACAGGGAACACGTTCACACGGAACACGTTCACACAGAACACGTTCACAGGGAACACGTTCACACGGAACACGTTCACAGGGAACACGTTCACAGGGAACACGTTCACACGGAACACGTTCACACAGAACACGTTCACAGGGAACACGTTTACAGGGAACACGTTCACACGGAACACGTTCACACAGAACACGTTCACACAGAACACGTTCACAGGGAACACGTTCACAGGGAACACGTTCACACAGAACACGTTCACACGGAACACGTTCACACGGAACACGTTCACACAGAACACGTTCACACGGAACACGTTCACAGGGAACACGTTCACACGGAACACGTTCACAGGGAACACGTTCACACGGAACACGTTCACACAGAACACGTTCACAGGGAACACGTTTACAGGGAACACGTTTATGTTCAAAACAAGCAGAACCAAGATAGATAGTAGATATATAGTGCAGGGGAGCATACAATACAAAACAGTAAAAATACAGACTAACATTATCAGCATTTCTGTACTCAGCTACTCACGGTTTTGGAGTCTGTTCTGGTCGAGTGCTTCTCACGCTTGTCTTTTGAGTTGTTTTTTTGTTCCCTAGTGGGTCCAGCTGCTGGGGAGTCACTACAAAGGCATAGCATTGCATTATAGAGCTGTTGTTTTCTCAAGGTGTCTCAGTCCCCTGTCTTTGTATGTGTATTTATTATGGATCCTAATTAGTTCCTGCCGAGGCGTCGGGTACTCTTCCTGGGGTTTATTATGGATCTCCATTAGTTCCTGCCAAGGCAGCAGCTACTCTTCCTGGGGTTTATTATGGATCTCCATTAGTTCCTGCCAAGGCAGCAGCTACTCTTCCTGGGGTTTATTATGGATCTCCATTAGTTCCTGCCAAGGCAGCAGCTACTCTTCCTGGGGTTTATTATGGATCTCCATTAGTTCCTGCCAAGGCAGCAGCTACTCTTCCTGGGGTTTATTATGGATCTCCATTAGTTCCTGCCAAGGCAGCAGCTACTCTTCCTGGGGTTTATTATGGATCTCCATTAGTTCCTGCCAAGGCAGCAGCTACTCTTCCTGGGGTTTATTATGGATCTCCATTAGTTCCTGCCAAGGCAGCAGCTACTCTTCCTGGGGTTTATTATGGATCTCCATTAGTTCCTGCCAAGGCAGCAGCTACTCTTCCTGGGGTCCAGCAACATTAAGGTAGTTATATACTGTACAATAAAAAACATTACATTTCACAAGCCATTAAGTGTGTTCCCTCAGGTATCAGTTACTTGATGTGGAATAGAGTTCCATGCAGTCATGTCTCTATGTTGTAATGTTGCCCTCCCATAGTCTGTTCTGGATTTGGGGACTGTGACAAGACCTCTCGTGGAATGTCTTGTGGGGTATGTATGGGTGTCTGAGCTGTGTGCTAATAGTTTAAACAAACAGCTCAGTGCTTTCAACATGCCAATACTTCTCACAAATACAAGTAGTGATAGGAAAATTGTTTATTTATTATTTTAACTCGGCAAGTCAGTTAAGAACACATTTTTATTTACAATGACGGCCTACCCTGCCCCAACCCTAACGATGCTGGGCAAATTGTGCGCCGGCCTATGGGACTTGACATCACAGCCGGTTGCAATACAGCCTGGAATTGAACCAGGGTCTGTAGTGACACCTCTAGCAGTGAGATGCAGTGCCATAGACTGCTTCGCCACTCGGGAGCCCCTAAAAATGAACTAAGTCCCTCTTTGCTGCACCTGACCACACACCTGGACAGTAGTACAGGTGTGACTAAACCAGAGCCTGTAGGACCTGCCTTGTTGACAGTGTTGTTAAGAAGGCAGAGCAGCACTTTATCATGGACAGACTTCTCCCCATCTAAGCTGCTGTTGCGACCAATATGTTTAAACCATATTCATATTGGTCAACTTGCTCAATTTCCATATTATTCATGACAAGATTAAGTTGAGTTTTAGGGTTTAGTGAACGATTTGTCCCAAATACAATGCTTTTAGTTTTTTTTAAATATTTAGGACTAACTTATTTCTTGCCACCAATTCTGAAACCGACTGAAGCTCTTTGTTAATTATTTCAGTGATTTCACTTGTGGTGGTAGCTGACGTGTATAGTGGTGAGTCATCAGCATACATAGACATACAGGTTTTACTGAGAGCTAGAGGCACGTCATTAGTAAAGATTGAAAAACACTAAGGGGCCTAGACAGCTGCCCTGGGGAATGCCTGACTCTACCTGGAATATGTTGGAGAGGCTTCTATTAAAGAACACCCTCTGTGTTCTGTTAGACAGGTAAGCACTTCTCTTATTCAGAGGGGCTGGGTTAAATGCGGAAAACACATTTCAGTTGAATGCATTCAGTTGCACAACTGACTAAATATTAAAAAATAAATTTCAAAAATGAATTAAATCAAAAACATAGCAAGGGATGTTAAGTCATAAAACATACATTTTTTCAGCAGCAAATTATGATCGATAATGTCAAAAGCTGCACTGAATTGTAACAAAACAACTCCCACAATGTTTTTATTATCAATTTCTCTCAGCCAATCATCAGTCATTTTTGTAAATGCCATTCATATTGAATGCCCTTTCCAATAAGCGAGCTGAACATCTATTGTTCATTTTTTACTGTTGAATAGCATTGTATCAGGTCAAACTATTTTTTTTCTCCAAAAAAGTTTACTGTTAACAGGTTGATGGGTCGACTGTTTGAGCCAGTAAAGAGTGCTTTACTATTCTTGGGTAGTGGAATGACTTTTGCTTCCCTCCAGGCCTGAAGTGCCCACTACACTTTCTAGTGGGATTAAATTGAAGATATGGCAAATAGGAGTAGCAATATCGTCTGATATTATCCTCAGTCAGTTTCAATCCAAGTTGTAAGACCCTGGTGGCTTGTCGTTGTTGATAGACAACAATCATTTTTCACCACTTCCACAATAACTTGACATAATTTAAAATTACAATGCTTGTCTTTCATAATTTGGTCAGTTATGCATGGTGGGTAGGGTCCTGAATTTGTTGTTGGCATGTCATGCCTAAATTTGCTAATCTTACCAACGAAAACAGTATTAAAGTAGATGGCAATACCAGTGGTTTTTGTGATGAATGAGCCATCTGATTCAATGAGTGATGGAGCTGAGTTTGCCTTTTTGCCCAAAATGTCATTTAAGGTGTTCCAAAGCTTTTTACTATCATTATTTATATAATTTATCTTTATTTCATAATGTACTTTATTCTTCTTTTTGTTTAGCTTAGCCACATGATTTCTTAACTTGCTGTACGTTTGCCATTCAGTTGGGCAGCCAGACTTATTTGCCATTTATTTTGCCTCATCTCTCTCTACCATAACATTTTTCAATTCCTCATCAATCCACGGGGATTTAACCATTTTTAACAGTCATTTTCTTAATGGGTGCATGCTTATTAGTGAATGGATTAAGCAATTTCATAAATGTGTCAAGTGCAGCATCTGGTTGCTCCTCATTACACACCACAGACCAACAGCGTCTGGTTGCTCCTCATTACACACCACAGACCAGCAGCGTCTGGTTGCTCCTCATTACACACCACAGACCAGCAGCGTCTGGTTGCTCCTCATTACACACCACAGACCAGCAGCGTCTGGTTGCTCCTCACTACACACCACAGACCAGCAGTGTCTGGTTGCTCCTCATTACACACCACAGACCAGCAGCGTCTGGTTGCTCCTCACTACACACCACAGACCAGCAGCGTCTGGTTGCTCCTCATTACACACCACAGACCAGCAGTGTCTGGTTGCTCCTCATTACACACCACAGACCAGCAGCGTCTGGTTGCTCCTCACTACACACCACAGACCACACTACACACCTTCGGGGGGAGCTAGTAGACCGGTGACGACGACCGCCGAGCGCCGCCTGAACAGGAAAAGGAGCCACTTTCGGGGGAGCTAGTAGACCGGTGACGACGACCGCCGAGCGCCGCCTGAACAGGAAAAGGAGCCACTTTCGGGGGAGCTAGTAGACCGGTGACGACGACCGCCGAGCGCCGCCCAAACAGGAAGAGGAGCCACCTTCGGGGGAGCTAGTAGACCGGTGACGACGACCGCCGAGCGCCGCCCGAACAGGAAAAGGAGCCACTTTCGGGGGAGCTAGTAGACCGGTGACGACCGCCGAGCGCCGCCCGAACAGGAAGAGGAGCCACCTTCGGGGGAACTAGTAGACCGGTGAAGACGACCGCCGAGCGCTGCCCGAACAGGAAAAGGAGCCACTTTCGGGGAGCTAGTAGACCGGTGACGACGACCGCCGAGCGCCGCCTGAACAGGAAGAGAAGCCACCTTTGGGGGAGCTAGTAGACCGGTGAAGACGACCGCCGAGCGCTGCCCGAACATGAAAAGGAGCCACTTTCGGGGAGCTAGTAGACCGGTGACGACAACCGCCGAGCGCCGCCCGAACAGGAAGAGGAGCCACCTTCGGGGAGCTAGTAGACCGGTGACGACAACCGCCGAGCGCCGCCCGAACAGGAAGAGGAGCCACCTTCGGGGGAGCTAGTAGACCGGTGACGACAACCGCCGAGCGCCGCCCGAACAGGAAGAGGAGCCACCTTCGGGGGAGCTAGTAGACCGGTGACGACGACCGCTGAGCGCCACCTGAACAGGAAGAGGAGCCACCTTTGGGGGAGCTAGTAGACCGGTGACGACCGCCGAGCGCCGCCCGAACAGGAAGAGGAGCCACCTTCGGGGGAGCTAGTAGACCGGTGACGACGACCGCCGAGCGCCGCCTGAACAGGAAAAGGAGCCACTTTCGGGGGAGCTAGTAGACCGGTGACGACGACCGCCGAGCGCCGCCCAAACAGGAAGAGGAGCCACCTTCGGGGGAGCTAGTAGACCGGTGACGACGACCGCCGAGCGCCGCCCGAACAGGAAAAGGAGCCACTTTCGGGGGAGCTAGTAGACCGGTGACGACCGCCGAGCGCCCCCGAACAGGAAGAGGAGCCACCTTCGGGGGAACTAGTAGACCGGTGAAGACGACCGCCGAGCGCTGCCCGAACAGGAAAAGGAGCCACTTTCGGGGGAGCTAGTAGACCGGTGACGACGACCGCCGAGCGCCGCCTGAACAGGAAGAGAAGCCACCTTTGGGGGAGCTAGTAGACCGGTGAAGACGACCGCCGAGCGCCGCCTGAACAGGAAGAGAAGCCACCTTCGGGGGGAGTCGTGAGGAGGATATATTGTCTCTTTAAAAAAATATATACATTTATATATCTTCGATATTGTATATTTGATTCAATTATTGATTTATTCACCTTAATTAAGATAAATTAAGACACCAAATATATTGTAGATGTCTGTTGGATTTGGAAGTAATGTCATCACATGGGTAGGTGGTAACTAAATGTGGTAACTAAAGGTGGTAACTAATGGGTGGTGACTGTATTAAAAGGCTTACCAGTTAAAGAGATTGCATGTTACCCAATGAAACCTATTAGGGGTGGTAACTACAAAAACCATATACTTTACCCCAGGACAGCCATTACAGGCAGTAACTATAGAAACAAGGTACCTTTATTCACGTCTCCATGTTATTGCATTTCCATTGTCAGTTTTTGTGTGTGTTGTCTTTTGTATTCAGTAAGTTGTTTGTGAACCACATGATTATGAAGGCGTACGGAAGCATGTGCATGTATGCAGTTCTGTCCACGAGCTGTTCATGCCTATTGTAGTTGTGTTTCATATTCTGTGTTCTGTGTTCTGTTTCATGTTCTGTGTTCTGTGTTCTCTGTGGACACCAGGAAGAGTTGCTGCTGCTTCAGAAACAGCTAATGGGAATCTTTAATGAATAAATACTAAATAATGAGCTGAACGTTTTTGCTATTCATAGTTAATTTGGCAGGAACAAATATATAGCAACACGTGTTCTGGCTTTGCTTCAGACTGTTTACATGCTGCAATGATTGACAAACCAATTTCCCATCTGGGATTAATGAATCATTTTGAAATGTATCTTTCTTATTTTATCATAACCTGATGCAATCCCTGGGCAGGCTTAAACTGGTATGCATCAACAGAGCATAAAAAATACATCATTTGGTAGGTTCTTATATTTGTGTTATTTTTGGAAATGTGTTTTTTGCATATCTCAACACCCCCTCATACACCCTCGGAGAGTGGGCTCACGGCCAGGGATCAGCCATTATCAACAGCAACCCTGGAACAATTAGCGTTTAGTGTCTTGCTCAAGGGAGACAGATTTTTCACCTTGTCGGCTCAGGGATTTGAACAAGCGCCCTTTCAGTTACTGGCCCAACGCTCTAAACGCTATGTGACCTGCCACCTCAAATGTGTGTGTGTGTAAAACAAACAATGACAATGTGGAACAGCCCGCGCGGCCACCATGATAGCACGTTCAATGACACACACTTGACGCACACCACAACTGCAGGTTATCCAAGCCCTGATTAGTAATGAGGCTATCCAATCCCTGATTAGTAATGAGGATATCCAAGCCCTGATTAGTAATGAGGCTATCCAAGCCCTGATTAGTCCTGAGGCTATCCAAGCCCTGATTAGTAATGAGGCTATCCAAGCCCTGATTAGTAATGAGGCTATCCAAACCCTGATTAGTAATGAGGCTATCCAAGCCCTGATTAGTAATGAGGCTATCCAAGCCCTGATTAGTCCTGAGGCTATCCAAGCCCTGATTAGTAATGAGGCTATCCAAGCCCTGATTAGTCCTGAGGCTATCCAAGCCCTGAGTAGTCCTGAGGCTATCCAAGCCCTGAGTAGTCCTGAGGCTATCCAAGCCCTGATTAGTAATGAGGATATCCAAACCCTGATTAGTCCTGAGGCTATCCAAGCCCTGATTAGTAATGAGGATATCCAAACCCTGATTAGTCCTGAGGCTATAAAAACCCTGATTAGCCCTGAGGGTGCTAGACTAAACATGAGACCAGTGGAGAGAAAGACAAAGACGAGGGGGGAATACATAATCAGGAGGGGGGAATACATAATGCCAGGATACCGCAGTCCAGCGAACACCCCTACTTGAAAAAATGGTCAGAGCCAAGAGGCCACTTTGAAATACCAGGTGCTCCTCTGGTAAATCCTGGTGACCAAGGTGTTTACATCACAGCAACTGAGAGAAAGTCCAGATGCTCTTTGAGCTGCAAGGTATCAGTGGTGCTAAGATTAGTCATGTCTCCATGGGGGGGGCGGGGTGTGTGTGTGTGTTAGGGATTCGGGTGTGGGGGGGGAGACAGAGAGGGACTGAATCCCTAATAGTGCCCAGTGTCATCTAATTTAAAACAATGATGAAATTGAACACACACACTCACTCTATCTCTCACTACCAACCACTGGACAACTGAAGAATAGTCTATTGTGTCCTCTCTTACGGTGGTGCTGTTACACTGTTTCCCGACAGGTGAGGAACAGCACTTTCTATGAGAAAACAATGAAATGAAATTGATATCTGAGATATGAGGGTGTAGACACTGTAACGCTCATCTGAAGAAGAGGACCAAAGCGCCGCGTGGTTCGTGTTCATGATTATTTATTCAAACTGAACACTGGAACAAAACAACAAAGTGGAACAAAACGAAACAGTTCCGTCTGGTGCAGAAACACAAAAAAACTAAAAACACAGAAAACAACTACCCACAAAACACAGGTGGGGGAAAAAGCTGCCTAAGTATGATTCTCAATCAGACAACAACGATAGACAGCTGCCACTGATTGAGAACCACACCCGGCCAAAACACAAAGAAATAGAAAACATAGAAATAAAGAAACTAGAATGCCCACCCTAGTCACACCCTGGCCTAACCAAAATAGAGAATAAAAGCCTCTCTATGGCCAGGGCGTGACAGACACCAAGAGCTGAGGCAATGTAGCGCCGCTGATATGACAGACGTCCCCTGGGCTGGTACTATCAACAGTTTTATTGGTTTCTTATGTTTCCATAAATCTACAGTGTCTTGATAAAACATTGCCTTTCCAATTTGGACTCGAACACCTGCTCATAACAAATCATAGAGACATTCTTCTGACTGATTGCTTCTTGGCAGGGAGAGTTTTTGGTGTTATCTGTGTATCTCAGTATGGCACAAGGCGCCTGTGTGTGTGTGTGTGTGTGTGTGTGTGTGTGTGTGTGTGTGTGTGTGTGTGTGTGTGTGTGTGTGTGTGTGTGTGTGTGTGTGTGTGTGTGTGTGTGTGTGTGTGTGTGTGTGTGTGTGTGTGTGTGTAGGTGTGTGTGTGTGCATGTGTGTACAGTAACGCGATTACTTCTTCCACTAGGAATCTTAACCTTCCCTTCTCCTGGTCTGTCAGTTAGTTCCTTGTCTTTCCTATCTCCTGGTCTGTCAGTTAGTTCCATCTCTTTCCTTCTCCTGGTCTGTCAGTTAGTTCCTTGTCTTTCCTTCTCCTGGTCTGTCAGTTAGTTCCTTGTCTTTCCTTCTCCAGATTTAGTAGTTAGTTCCTTTCCTTCCTTTCTCCAGGTTTGGCAGAGAGTTCCTTTCCTTCCCTTCTCCTGGCCTGGCAGTTAGTTCCCTTCTCCAGGTTTGGTAGTTAGTTCCTTTCCTTCCCTTCTCCTGGTCTGTCAGTTAGTTCCTTTCCTTCCCTTCTCCTGGTCTGGCAGAGAGTTCCTTTCCTTCCCTTCTCCTGGCCTGGCAGTTAGTTCCCTTCTCCAGGTTTGGTAGTTAGTTCCTTTCCTTCCCTTTTCCTGGTCTGTCAGTTAGTTCCTTTCCTTCCCTTCTCCTGGTCTGGCAGAGAGTTCCTTTCCTTCCCTTCTCCTGGCCTGGCAGTTAGTTCCCTTCTCCAGGTTTGGTAGTTAGTTCCTTTCCTTCCCTTCTCCTGGTCTGTCAGTTAGTTCCTTTCCTTCCCTTCTCCTGGTCTGTCAGTTAGTTCCTTTCCTTCCCTTCTCCTGGTCTGGCAGAGAGTTCCTTCCCTTCCCCTGATCTGGCAGTCTGATGTGATTAGATTCATTAGGATCCCCGTTAGCCGATGCCAATGGCGACAGCTATCCGACACATATTGAAAAATACATTACAGACAAAACACTTTACAATTTACATACATTTAAAAACATTAACATGTAGTGTGTGTAGTGTGTGCATTCATTTATGTGTGTGTGTATGTGTGCTTTTCGTTTGTGTTTGTCTATCAGTTCCACATTACATGTCAGTACATACACACAACAAGTAGGTCACATGGGGGAGAGGCATTGTGCCGTGAGGTATTATTTATTAGTTTTTTTAAAAATCAGTTCTGGACGTTCATTTGCGTTTATATATGATGGAAGTTCCAGTAACTCATGGCTTTGTGTAAAACTGTATGTTTCCTTACATTAAGTTCTGGACCTGGGGACTGTGGTGAAAAGACCCCCGGTGGCATGTCTGGTGGGGTAAATGTGTGTGACAGTGTTGTTTGGATGTTGACTTTGCAAACAATTTGGAATTTCCAACATATTCACGTTTCTTTTAAAAACAAGAAGTGACAGCACTGACAGTCAGTGACAGTCTGTCTTTCCTTAACTCTTAGCCAAGAGAGACTGGCATGCATAGCCACTCTGTTCTGGGCCAGCTGCAGCTTAACTAGGTCTTTCATTGCAGCACTGGACCACATGACTGGACAATAATCAAGATAAGATAATACTAGAGCCTGCAGGACTTGCTTTGTGAAGTGTGGTGTCAAAAATGCAGAGCATCTCTTTATTTGGGACAGACCTCTATTTGGGACAGACCTCTATTTGGGACAGACCTCTATTTGGGACATACCTTTATTTGGGACAGACCTCTATTTGGGACAGACCTCTTTATTTGGGACAGACCTCTATTTGGGACAGACCTTTATTTGGGACAGACCTCTATTTGGGACAGACCTCTATTTGGGACAGACCTCTATTTGGGACAGACCTCTATTTGGGACAGACCTTTATTTGAGACAGACCTTTATTTGGGACAGACCTCTATTTGGGACAGACCTCTATTTGGGACAGACCTTTATTTGGGACAGACCTTTATTTGGGACAGACCTCTATTTGGGACAGACCTCTATTTGGGACAGACCTTTATTTGGGACAGACCTTTATTTGGGACAGACCTTTATTTTTGGGACAGTCCCGCTATTTGGGACAGACCTTTATTTGGGACAGACCTTTATTTGGGACAGTCCTCTATTTGGGACAGACCTTTATTTGGGACAGACCTTTATTTGGGACAGACCTTTATTTGGGACAGACCTCTTCCCTATCTTTACAACCATTGAATATATATGTTTCGACCATGACAGTTTACGTTCTAAGGTAACACCAAGTAATTAATCTTTGTGTGGTGTTCGGGTCTGTGGGACCCATTTTCAATGTTTACTAAAACAAACATTTAACAATGAATAATTTTTTTCAACCTGAGACTTGTTGGCCCTGGCTCATTTTCTGTGATGAACATGTAAAATAACACATTTTCATTGAGTGCTGTGTACCCCCTTTACACATGTACAGTATATTACATATGTGGTGTTATGGTCAAGTGTGGAAAAGTGTGTGTGTGTGTGTGTGTGTGTGTGTGTGTGTGTGTGTGTGTGTGTGTGTGTGTGTGTGTGTGTGTGTGTGTGTGTGTGTGTGTGTGTGTGTGTAGGTGAAAACAAGTACAAATAAAACAAAAAGGTTTGATGTGTGCCTTCACTCTGTCTTCCTCCTCCCTGGGCCTGCTGTTTCAACACAGTACCAAGAAACTGTCTGTCTCCCTGTCTGTCTCCCTGTCTCCCTGTCTGTCTCCCTGTCTGTCTCCCTGTCTCCGTGCCTGTCTGCCTGTCTCCCTGCCTGTCTCCCTGCCTGTCTGTCTGCCTGTCTCCCTGCCTGTCTGTCTGCCTCCCTGCCTGTCTGCCTGTCTGCCTGTCTCCCTGCCTGTCTCCCTGCCTGTCTGTCTGCCTGTATCCCTGCCTGTCTGCCTGTCTCCCTGCCTGTCTGTCTGCCTCCCTGCCTGTCTCCCTGCCTGTCTGCCTGCCTGTCTCCCTGCCTCTCCCTGCCTGTCTGTCTGCCTGTCTGCCTGTCTCTCCCTGCCTGTCTCCCTGCCTGTCTGCCTGTCTGTCTGCCTCCCTGCCTGTCTGCCTGTCTCTCGCTTTTCTTGCACTCTTTACCCTTTGTAGTGTGTGGAACTACACAATGTCTTGCGGGAACCTGCCTAATGTTATTACAATACATTAATTCGGTACATTGTTTCGATATATTGCAAAACATTTAGTATGTTCCCATACTCTAACCCAGCCAGGTGCCAGGTCTTCTTGACCAAGGAATGAGCCAAACCGCATCGCTGTCAATGATAATGATGCAACCAGGGCCGATGCGGATGGCGGTTACTCATGTGTAGAACTGTTCACCCCAGACTCCAACCAGGAAATCATTCTGGCTGCACTAATTTGGAGGGAAGGTGTGTTTTTGGAGAGAGATGGAAGGAGATGGACCAAAATCATTTCAATGCATACTTTAGGGTTATTATCCTTACTGGTGTTTTCACATCCAATGGGGGATCCAGAGAATTCCTGTGGGAGGCAGAAACTGGCAGAGAACTTTTCTGAGGCAACAACGTCTCTGGAAAACTTCCACGTTATTTCCAGGATTATCCGCTTCGATAACCGAGACACCAGATCAGGTCGGCGGCAGAGAGACAAGCTAGCTGCTATCAGGTCAGTGCAGAGAGACAAGCTAGCTGCTATCAGGTCAGTGCAGAGAGACAAGCTAGATGCTATCAGGTCAGTGCAGAGAGACAAGCTGGCTGCTAAAGGTCAGTGCAGAGAGACAAGCTAGCTGCTTCAGGTCAGTGCAGAGACAAGCTAGCTTATCAGGTCAGTGCAGAGAGACAAGCTAGCTGCTATCAGGTGCAGAGGCAGAAACTGCAGCTGCTAACAGGTCAGTCAGAGGCAGACAAGCTAGCTGCTATCAGAAAACTTCCACGTCAGTGCAGAGAGACAAGCTAGCTGCTATCAGGTCAGTGCAGAGAGACAAGCTAGCTGCAGCTCAGGTCAGTGCAGAGAGACAAGCTAGCTGCTATCAGGTCAGTGCAGAGAGACAAGCTAGCTGCTATCAGGTCAGTGCAGAGAGACAAGCTAGCTGCTATCAGGTCAGTGCAGAGAGACAAGCTAGCTGCTATCAGGTCAGTGCAGAGAGACAAGCTAGCTGCTATCAGGTCAGTGCAGAGAGACAAGCTAGCTGCTATCAGGTCAGTGCAGAGAGACAAGCTAGCTGCTATCAGGTCAGTGCAGAGAGACAAGCTAGCTGCTATCAGGTCAGTGCAGAGAGACAAGCTAGCTGCTATCAGGTCAGTGCAGAGAGACAAGCTCAGGTCAGTGCAGAGAGACAAGCTATCAGGTCAGTGCAGAGAGACAAGCTAGCTGCTATCAGGTCAGTGCAGAGAGACAAGCTGCAGAGAGACTAGCTGCAATCAGGTCAGTGCAGAGAGACAAGCTAGCTGCCTATCAGGTCAGTGCAGAGAGACAAGCTAGCTGCAATCAGGTCAGTGCAGAGAGACAAGCTAGCTGCTATCAGGTCAGTGCAGAGAGACGCTAGCTGCAATCAGGTCAGTGCAGAGAGACAAGCTAGCTGCTATCAGGTCAGTGCAGAGAGACGCTAGCTGCAATCAGGTCAGTGCAGAGAGACAAGCTAGCTGCTATCAGGTCAGTGCAGAGAGACGCTAGCTGCAATCAGGTCAGTGCAGAGAGACAAGCTAGCTGCAATCAGGTCAGTGCAGAGAGACAAGCTAGCTGCTATCAGGTCAGTGCAGAGAGACGCTAGCTGCAATCAGGTCAGTGCAGAGAGACAAGCTAGCTGCTATCAGGTCAGTGCAGAGAGACGCTAGCTGCAATCAGGTCAGTGCAGAGAGACAAGCTAGCTGCAATCAGGTCAGTGCAGAGAGACAAGCTAGCTGCAATCAGATCAGTGTAGAGAGACAAGCTAGCTGCGATCAGGTCAGTGCAGAGAGACGCTAGCTGTAATCAGGTCAGTGCAGAGAGACAAGCTAGCTGCAATCAGGTCAGTGCAGAGAGACAAGCTAGCTGCAATCAGGTCAGTGCAGAGAGACGCTAGCTGTAATCAGGTCAGTGCAGAGAGAAGCTAGCTGTAATCAGATCAGTGTAGAGAGACAAGCTAGCTTCAATCAGGTCAGTGCAGAGAGACAAGCTAGCTACAATCAGGTCAGTGTGGGACAAGTGGGTGGACCGCCTTCCCCTGTTTTACAACCCCAACGTTACTGTTTATGAGCAGCTCAGGCGAGCTCAGCGAGTATCTCCTTCCAGAGAGACATCAAGGACTGTAACATACTCTGTTTCGCGGAATAATGGCTCAGTCCACACAGCCAGCTGGTTTCTCAGTACATCACGCAGACAGGAATAAAAAACTTGTTGGCCTCCCGAGTGATGCAGCGGGCTTGAGGTATCACTACAGATCCTGGTTCGATCCCGGGCTGTGCCGCAGCTGGCCACGACCGGGACACCCATGAGGCGACACACCATTGGCCGAGCGTCGTCCGGGTTCGGGGAGGGTTTGGCCGTTCGTGATGTCTTTGTCCCATCACGCCCTAACGACTCCTGTGGCAGGCCGTAGAGATGCTAGGAAAATAACCTCTCCCTCAATGTCAACAAAATGTAGGAGCTGATTGTGGACCTCTGGTAATAGCAGAGGGAGCACGCACCTATCCACATCGATGGGACCGCAGTGGAGAAGGTGGAAAGCTTCACGTTCCTCAGCGTACACATCACTGACAATCTGAAATGGTCCACCCACACAGACAGTGTATTGAAGAAGGCACAACAGTGCCTCTTTAAAGTCTGGAGGCTGAAGAAATTTGGCTTGTCACCCTAAACCCTGACAAACATTTATAGATGCACAATTGAGACCATCCTGTCAGGCTGTATCACCACCTGGTATGGCAAAAGCACCACCAGCAAGCCTAACACATCACGGGGGACACGCTGCCTGCCCTCCAGGACAAGTACAGCACCCGATGTCACAGGAAGGCCAAAAAAAGATCATCAAGGACAACAACCACCCGAGCCACAGCCTGTTCACCTTACTACCACCCAGAAGGTGAGGTCAGTACAGGTGCATCAAAGCTGGGACCGAAAGACTGAAAAACTGCTTCTACCTCAAGGCCATCAGACTGTTATAAAGCCATCACTAGCTGGCTACGACCCAGTCACTCAACCCAGCACCTTAGAGGCTGCTGCCCTATATATATAGACATGGAATCACTGGCCACTTTAATAATGGAACACTGGTCACTTTAATAATGGAACAGTAGTCACTATAATGTTTATATACTGCTTTACTCATCTCATTTTGAACATACTGTATTCTATTCTAGTGTATTTTAGACAATGCCACTCTGACATTGCTTGTCCTAATATATATATATTTCTTAACTCTATTTTTTTTACATTTAGATTTGTGTGTATTGTTGTGAATTGTTAGATATTACTGCACTGTTGGAGCTAGAAACACAAGCATTTAGTTAGATACTACTGCACTGTTGGAGCTAGGAACACAAGCATTTAGTTAGATACTCCACTGTTGGAGCTAGGAACACAAGCATTTTGCTACACCCGCAATAACATCTGCTAAAAGTGTGTATGCGAACAATAAAATGTGATTTGACACCATTCACCTGTTCAACACAGTACCAAGAAACGGTCTGCCTCCCTGTCTTCCTGCCTGTCTCCCTGCCTGGCTCCCTGGTACTGTGTAGCTCACTTCCTCATTCAGTAAATATTATTCACCTGTTGTAGCTCACTTCCTCATTCAGTAAATATTATTCACCTGTTGTAGCTCACTTCCTCATTCAGTAAATATTATTAACCTGTTGTAGCTCACTTCCTCATTCAGTAAATATGATTAACCTGTTGAAGCTCACTTCCTCATTCAGTAAATATGATTAACCTGATGTAGCTCACTTCCTCATTCAGTAAATACTATTAACCTGTTGTAGCTCAGTCCAAGTCGAGCAGTGAGGACACACACACACACACACACATATGATATCTCCAGGTGTCTGTACAGTTCCACTACTGACCACATAACACATGATTGACGACCGGACGACTCTGAAGGCTGAAGCCAAATGAAAAGCTCTAATTACATTTTAAGTCAAGTTCGGCCGCTGCAGATCCGTCAACAGATCAGTCAGCTGATCAGTCAACAAATCAGTCAGCTGATCAGTCAACAAATCAGTCAGCTGATCAGTCAACAAATCAGTCAACATATCAGTCAAGAGATCAGTCAATGGATCAGCCTGTGGATTAGTCAGCAGATCAGTCTGCAGAACAGTCAACAGATCAGTCAACAGATCAGTCAACCAATCAGTCAACAGATCAGTCAGCAGATCAGTCAGCAGATCAGTCAATGGATCAGTCAATTGATCAGTCAACGGATCAGTCCACATATCTGTCAACAGATCAGTCAACAGATTAGTCAACAGATTAGTCAACAGATCAGTCTGCAGATCAGTCTATGGATCAGTCAACAGATCAGTCAATGAATCAGTCAACAGATCAGTCAACAGATCAGCCAATGGATCAGTCAACAGATCAGTCAATGGTTCAGTCAACAAATCAGTCAACGGATCAGTCTGCAGATCAGTCAACAGATCAGTCAATGGTTCAGTCAACAGATCAGTCAACAGATCAGTCACCAGATCAGTCTGCAGATCAGTCTGTATATCAGTCTGCAGATCAGTCTGCCGATCAGTCAACAGATCAGTCAGCAGATCAGTCAGCATATACATCTGCAGATCAGTCAACATATCAGTCAGAAGATAAGTCAACAGATCAGTCAACAGAACCCTCTCCAATGAAAGAGAGCCATAACAAATACTAGCGTTACCCAGGGAAGTGTCGATGTGCTTTCCATATACACTGTTCACACCACTGGGCCGACCTGCAACTGTTCACACCACTGGGCCGACCCTGCACCAAACTGTACTGGTTTTACTTTCCTATGGTCTTTTTCAGCACAAAGATGAATGTGTCAGCAGGCCAGCTCAGTACAGATGGGGTTAGGTCAATTTAGTGTGTCCAGACAGGGTCAACACCTGGCCTTCCTGTTACGTGTAGCAGTGGGACATGGTTTGGGCTGGTTTCATCATATACAGAGGGCAGGGAAGCCATGTTGAGAAAATAGGTCAGCTCAGATTTAAACCATGTGCTTTTGTGGTCAGTTAAGTCGTTGTGACTACCGTAGAGGTTCTACAGGGTTGATGGATTTACAACAAAAAGCTTTGATGACTCCCATCCTCCCATGACCTCACTATTAACACCAGGACACAACACACCTCAATTAAATGTCCTCAATGCCATCAATGTCCTCAATGTCCTCAATGCCATCAATGTCCTCAATATCCTCAAAGCCCTCAATGTCCTCAATGTCCTCAATGCCATCAATGTCCTCAATGTCATCAAAGCCCTCAATGTCCTCAAAGCCCTCAATGTCCTCAATGTCCTCAAAGCCCTCAATGTCCTCAATGTCCTCAATGTCCTCAATGTCCTCAATGTCATCAATGTCCTCAATGTACTCAATGCCCTCAAAGCCCTCTATATCCTCAATGTCCTTTTACGGTCTAAACACTTACCGACCACAGCGACTTCACTATCGCTTTGCGGTAACACAATAATATTGGAGTGATAACCAAAACCATCACGATTCCTTTGATATGTTTTGAAATGGCATTGAACCGTGCCATGGCTACCGCGGTCTCTCTGGGGATAAAAGTCCACCCTGAGACTGTGTCTGCAGCTGGACATACGGAAGTCATGGGAGGGCACGTGTGGAGGTCAAAGGTCAGCCGAGGAGTCTTGGTAAAGGGAAGCCGAGAGGATTGCGAGGGAGAGACGCTCTGTTGACGTTGTGTTCGGGATACTTTGAACAATGTTATCTCAGACGGTGCGCTCGGCAGAGTCAATCCATCATACTGTTATTGGTTCGCTGCCAGTAATTATTCATTGTACCTTTGATATCGGTCAAAGGCCTAGCGAAGCTGCCGCCAAACCTGCAGAGAAAACAGTTTGGAATTTCACCTCAGCAATCTTAGAAGGTGTTATATTTATTTATTTTTTTAAACAGTGGTTATGGTTATTAAGTCAAAACAGTGGTTATTAAGTCAAAACAGTGGTTATTAAGTCAAAACAGAGGTTATTAAGTCAAAACAGTGTTTTTAGTTATTAAGTCAAAACAGTGGTTATGGTTATTAAGTCAAAACAGTGGTTATTAGGTCAAAGCGGTGGTTATGGTTATTAAGTCAAAACAGTGGTTATTAAGTCAAAACAGTGGTTGTGGTTATTAAGTCCAAACAGTGGTTATGGTTATTATATCAAAACAGTGGTTATGGTTATTAAGTCAAAACAGTGGTTCTGGTTATTAAGTCCAAACAGTGGTTATGGTTATTAAGTCAAAACAGTGGTTATGGTTATTAAGTCAAAACAGTGGTTATGGTTATTAAGTCAAAACAGTGGTTATTAAGTCAAAACAGTGGTTATTAAGTCAAAACAGTGGTTATGGTTATTAAGTCAAAACAGTGGTTATTAAGTCAAAACGGTGGTTATGGTTATTAAGTCAAAACAGTGGTTATTAAGTCAAAACAGTGGTTGTGGTAATTATATCAAAACAGTGGTTATGGTTATTAAGTCAAAACAGTGGTTCTGGTTATTAAGTCAAAACAGTGGTTATGGTTATTAAGTCAAAACAGTGGTTATGATTATTAAGTCAAAACAGTGGTTATTAAGTCAAAACAGAGGTTATGGTTATTAAGTCAAAACAGTGGTTATTAAGTCAAAACAGTGGTTATTAAGTCAAAACAGTGGTTTTAGTTATTAAGTCAAAACAGTGGTTATGGTTATTAAGTCAAAACAGTGGTTATTGTTATTAAGTCAATACAGTGATTATGGTTATTAAGTCCAAACAGTGGTTATGGTTATTAAGTCAAAACAGTGGTTATTAAGTCAAAACAGTGGTGATGATTATTAAGTCAAAACAGTGGTTATTAAGTCAAAACAGTGGTTATTAAGTCAAAACAGTGGTTATGGTTATTAAGTCAAAACAGTGGTTATTGTGTCAAAACAGTGGTAATGGTTCTTAAGTCAAAACAGTGGTTATTAGGTCAAAACAGTGGTTATAGTTATTAAGTCAAAACAGTGGTTATGATTATTAAGTCAAAACAGTTGTTATAGTTATTAAGTCAAAACAGTGGTTATTAAGTCAAAAAAGTGGTTATAGTTATTAAGTCAAAACAGTGGTTATGGTTATTAAGTCAAAACAGTGGTTATTAAGTCAAAACAGTGGTTATTAAGTCAAAACAGTGGTTATGGTTATTAAGTCAAAACAGTGGTTATGGTTATTAAGTCAAAACAGTGGTTATTTTGTCAAAACAGTGGTTATAGTTATTAAGTCAAAACAGTAGTTATGGTTATTAAGTCTAAACAGTGGTTATGGTTATTAAGTCAAAACAGTGGTTATGGTTATTAAGTCAAAACAGTGGTTATGGTTATTAATCAAAACAGTGGTTATTAAGTCAGAACAGTGGTTATGGTTATTAAGTCAAAACAGTGGTTATGGTTATTAAGTCAAAACAGTGGTTATGGTTATTAAGTCAAAACAGTGCTTATTAAGTCAAAACAGTGGTTATAGTTATTAAGTCAAAACAGTGGTTATGGTTATTAAGTCAAAACAGTGGTTATTAGGTCAAAACAGTGGTTATGGTTATTAAGTCAAAACAGTGGTTATGGTTATTAATCAAAACAGTGGTTATGGTTATTAAGTCAAAACAGTGGATATGGTTATTAAGTCAAAACAGTGGTTATTAAGTCAAAACAGTGGTTATGGTTATTAAGTCAAAACAGTGGTTATTAAGTCAAAACAGTGGTTATGGTTATTAAGTCAAAACAGTGGTTATGGTTATTAAGTCAAAACAGTGGATATGGTTATTAAGTCAAAACAGTGGCTATGGTTATTAAGTCAAAACAGTGGTTATTAGGTCAAAACAGTGGTTATGGTTATTAAGTCAAAACAGTGGTTATGGTTATTAAGTCAAAATAGTGGTTATTAAGTCAAAACAGTGGTTATGGTTATTAAGTCAAAACAGTTGTTATTAAGTCAAAACAGTGGTTATGGTTATTAAGTCAAAACAGTGGTTATGGTTATTAAGTCAAAATAGTGGTTATTAAGTCAAAACAGTGGCTATGGTTATTAAGTCAAAACAGTGGTTATTAAGTCAAAACAGTGGTTATTAGGTCAAAACAGTGGTTATGGTTATTAAGTCAAAACAGTGGTTATTAAGTCTAAACAGTGGTTATTAAGTCTAAACAGTGGTTATTAAGTTGAGATGAGAAGTAATACATAAGCCAGTAACGGAAACTGATACTTTTATGAATCGAGAAACAATTGTGTTTGTTCCGGGGCAAACGTGAGATATTTCAAACACAGTCACGGATGTTAAACCAGAATATGAATCTAAAAGCAAAGGCAAGGAGGCATACCCCAGCAGCAGGGAGTAGAACACACTTTGAGAGACCATGCGTTTACAATGCCAACTACACACAAGCTCCCCATCGGTTTAATGGAGAAAGTCTCTGAAGCGTACAGCACCATTTCTACTAGCCAAGCTACTAGCCTTACCCTCCCAACCACTGGAGACAGGCCAGACTTAAAACTATTTGAGGATCATCTCAAGAGAAAGAGAGAGGGGGAGAAAGAGATTGAGAGGGGGTAGAGAGAAAGAGAGAGGGGAGAGAGAAAGAGGGGGAGACAGAAAGAGACAGGGGAGAAAGGGATATAGTGGGGAGATAGAACGAGAGGAGGGCGAGAGAAAGAGGGGGAGAGAGAAAGAGAGGGGTAAAGAGAAAGAGTGAGGGGGAGAAAGAGATCGAGAGAAGGGGAGAGAGAAAGAGGGGAGAGAGAGAAAGAAGGGGGACAGAGAAAGAGGGGGAAAGAGAAAGAGAGAGGGGGTAGAGAGAGATCGAGAGAGGGGGAGAGAGAAAGAGGGGGAGAGAGAAAGAGAGAGGGGGAGAGAGAAAGAGAAGAAAGGGGAGAGAGATATAGAGGGGGTGATAGAACGAGAGGGGGAGAGAAAAGAGGGGGAGAGAGAAAGAGAGAGGGGTTAAAGAGAAAGAGAGAGGGGGAGAGAGAAAGAGAAAGGGGAGAAAGAGATATAGAGGGGGAGATAGAACGAGAGGCGGGAGAGAAAAAGAGGGGGAGAGAGAGAAGAGAGAGAGGGGGAGTAAAGAGAAAGAGAGAGGGGGAGAGAGAAAGAGAAAGGTGAGAAAGAGATATAGAGGGGGAGAAAAGAACGAGAGGGGGAGAGAGAGAAAGAGGGGGAAAGAGATCGAGAGGGGGAGAGAGAAAGAGAGAGGGGGAGAGAGTAAGAGAGAGGGGGAGACAGAAAGAGGGGGAGAGAGAAAGAGAGAGAAAGAGAAGGGGAGAGAGAAAGAGATATTAAGGAAAAAAGAGAGTGATAGTGTCTGAGAAAGTGAGAGAGAGTATGGGTGCGTGGGAGGAAAGTGACTGCTCTCAGCTCTGTGTGTGTGTGTGTGTGTGTGTGGTGTGTGTGTGTGTGTGTGTGTGTGTGTGTGTGTGTGTGTGTGTGTGTGTGTGTGTGTGTGTGTGTGTGTGTGTGTGTGTGTGTGAGAGAGAGAGAGTGCTTGTCTGCCTGAAAAGGAGTGTGAGATTAGGAGACACTCAGAGAGATTGTGTACCAGAGAGATTGTATTGATCAGTGAAAGTGAATGATAGCATTTGTGGTCTAGGTGTACGTATGTCTTGGAGAGACATTGATAGGGTACTCGGGTCATGTTGCTATCCTCTACTAGGCATGTGTGTCTTGGAGAGACAGTCAGAAGGTAAAGACAGTTAGAGGGTAAAGACAGTTAGAGGGTAAAGACAGTTAGAGGGTAAAGACAGTGAGAGGGTAAAGTCAGTTAGAGGGTAAAAACAGTGAGAGGGTAGACAGTTAGAGGGTAAAGACAGTTAGAGTGTAAAGACAGTTAGAGGGTAGACAGTTAGAGGGTAGACAGTTAGAGGGTAAAGACAGTTAGAGGTTAAAGACAGTTAGAGGGTAAAGACAGTGAGAGGGTAGACAGTTAGAGGGTAGACAGTTAGAGGGTAAAGACAGTTAGAGGGTAAAGATACTTAGAGGGTAAAGACAGTTAGAGGGTAAAGACAGTGACAGGGTAGACAGTTAGAGGGTAAAGACAGTTAGAGAGTAAAGACAGTGAGAGGGTAGACAGTTAGAGGGTAGACAGTTAGAGGGTAAAGACAGTTAGAGGGTAAAGACAGTCAGAAGGTAAAGACAGTTAGAGGGTAAAGACAGTGAGAGGGTAAAGACAGTTAGAGGGTAAAGACAGTTAGAGGGTAAAGACAGTCAGAAGGTAAAGACAGTTAGAGGGTAGACAGTAGAGGGTAGACAGTGAGAGGGTAAAGACAGTTAGAGGGTAAAGACAGTGAGAGGGTAAAGACAGTGAGAGGGTAGACAGTTAGAGGGTAGACAGTTAGAGGGTAAAGACAGTTAGAGGGTAAACAGTTAGAGGGTAAACAGTTAGAGGGTAAAGACAGTCAGAAGGTAAAGACAGTTAGAGTGTAAAGACAGTTAGAGGGTAAAGACAGTTAGAGGGTAGACAGTTAGAGGGTAAAGACAGTTAGAGGGTAGACAGTTAGAGGGTAAAGACAGTTAGAGGGTAAAGACAGTGAGAGGGTAGACAGTTAGAGGGTAGACAGTTAGAGGGTAAAGACAGTTAGAGGGTAGACAGTTAGAGGGTAAAGACAGTCAGAAGGTAAAGACAGTTAGAGGGTAAAGACAGTTAGAGGGTAAAGACAGTTAGAGGGTAAAGACAGTTAGAGGGTAAAGACAGTCAGAAGGTAAAGACCATTAGAGGGTAAAGACAGTTAGCTGGTAATGACAGTTAGAGGGTAAAGACAGTGAGAGGGTAAAGACAGTTAGAGGGTAAAGTGGGGGAGTGATTTATCAAAGGGAGCTGGGGAGCAGGGGAGGGGGTTGATTAATCAGAAGGAACTGGGGGAGGGGGTTGATTAATCAGAAGGAACTGGGGGAGGGGATGTGATTCATCAGATGGAACTGGGGGAGGGGATGTGATTCATCAGAGGGAGCTGGATGAGCGTGGGAGGGGGATGTGATTTATCAGAGGGAGCTGCAGAAGGGGGATGTGATTCATCAGAGGGAGCTGAGGGGGGTGGGTACATAAAGGAGGTACTGATTTACGTTGGAGTCTAGGGAGGAGGAATGAGATGGGTTGTTTTATGGTGTGGTCTTGGGAAGAGGAAGGAGATTGCGGGGGGGAAGGGATCGTGCCGGTGCCCGACTTCATTAAGGGGAAAAAAATGGGGGCTTTAGCCCCTCAGTTCAAGCTTGTGCCACCGCAGTTTTCATTTTATGTCCTTTATATAAAAATAGACACAAAGTTCAAAGGATTGAGTGACAGGTTGGTGCTAAATCTGTATCACCACTGCGCTGCGTCATCACCGTGGACAGAGTGCACGGCGGACTCCGTGTGTGTAGTGGGGTCTATGGAATGCCACTGGACAGGTGTGACTCCATTTTAGGTTTCCACCAAAAAGCAGGAAAAAAACACTGCTCATCTGTGGTAGGTAACGTCAATAACTATTCCTGATGATCTTTGAACAGAGGAGCCAGCCCAGGCTAGTCTAGAATCCTAAACCTAGCCGCAGTGTTTTCTGTCCAAAAACATTAATTAAAAACAACTGGTTCAGAGCAAGAGAGTGGCTGGAATACCCAGATACTGCTGAAGCAACATTTTGGTTCGCATGTCTAAACTGGAAGCTATTGGCAGGACCAAATAAGTATCTAGGCAACATCAAGCAAGGAAGCATTTGAAATACACTGCACTGTGAAAAGAAAAACAAGTTGTATTCAGTTGCATTCACATAGACTGTTTGGAGTCTCTGTTATCCAGTCCTAAGTGCCTGACCATGGGAGAGTCTTTATTATCCAGACCTAAGTGCCTGACCATGGGAGAGTCTTTATTATCCAGACCTAAGTGCCTGACCATGGCAGAGTCTTTATTATCCAGACCTAAGTGCCTGACCATGGGAGAGTCTTTATTATCCAGACCTAAGTGCCTGACCCTGGGAGAGTCTTTATTATCCAGACCTAAGTGCCTGACCATGGGAGAGTCTTTATTATCCAGACCTAAGTGCCTGACCATGGGAGAGTCTTTATTATCCAGACCTAAGTGCCTGACCATGGGAGAGTCTTTATTATCCAGACCTAAGTGCCTGACCATGGCAGAGTCTTTATTATCCAGACCTAAGTGCCTGACCCTGGGAGAGTCTTTATTATCCAGTCCTAAGTGCCTGACCATGGGAGAGTCTTTATTATCCAGACCTCCTAAGTGCCTGACCCTGGGGACCATGGCAGTCTTTATTATCCAGTCCTAAGTGCCTGACCATGGGAGAGTCTTTATTATCCAGACCTAAGTGCCTGACCCTGGGAGAGTCTTTATTATCCAGTCCTAAGTGCCTGACCATGGGAGAGTCTTTATTATCCAGACCTAAGTGCCTGACCATGGCAGAGTCTTTATTATCAAGTCCTAAGTGCCTGACCCTGGGATAGTCTTTATTATCCAGTCCTAAGTGCCTGACCATGGGAGAGTCTTTATTATCCAGTCCTAAGTGCCTGACCCTGGGGGAGTCTCTAAGGTCCAGACCTGAGTACCTGACCCTGGGGAAGTCACTGTGGTCCAGACCTAACTACCTGACCCTGGGGGAATCTCTGAGGTCCAGACCTAAGTACCTGACCCTGGGGTGAGTCTCTAAGGTCCAGACCTAAGTACCTGACCCTGGGAGAGTCTCTGAGGTCCAGACCTAAGTACCTGACCCTGGGGGAATCTCTGAGGTCCAGACCTAAGTACCTGACCCTGGGGTGAGTCTCTGAGGTCCAGACCTAAGTACCTGACCCTAGGGGAGTCTCTGAGGTCCAGACCTGAGTACCTGACCCTGGGGGAGTCTCTGAGGTCCAGACCTGAGTACCTGACCCTGGGGAAGTCTCTGAGGTCCAGACCTGAGTACCTGACCCTGGGGAGTCTCTAAGGTCCGGACCTGAGTACCTGACCCTGGGGGAGTCTCTGAGGTCCAGACCTGAGTACCTGACCCTGGGGGAGTCTCTGAGGTCCAGACCTGAGTACCTGACCCTGGGGGAGTCTCTGAGGTCCAGACCTGAATACCTGGCCCTGGGGGAGTCTCTGAGGTCCAGACCTGAGTACCTGACCCTGGGGAAGTCTCTGTGGTGGTGGATGGGTGTAATCCCATGACTCTGGATCAGAAGGTTACGTCTTCGATCCCAGTCGTGGACACTGGTTTTAATGTGTTTTATCTTATCTTATCCCAAACCTTAACCCTTACCTTAGCCACTCAGAATGAGTACCTTAACCATTCAGAATGAGTACCTTAACCATTCAGAATGAGTACCTTAACCATTCAAAATGAGTACCGTAGCCATTTAGAACCAGCACCAGTCAGAACAAGTGCTTACATTAATCCCTTAACTTAGAAATTTGACATTTGGAGAAGGTGGATGAATGTCTGCAGTGAGACTGTGAGAGCTTGTTGGGTTGGTGACTGCTCTCTCAGCGCTCTCTCTCTGTGTGTGTGTGTGTGTGTGTGTGTGTGTGTGTGTGTGTGTGTGTGTGTGTGTGTGTGTGTGTGTGTGTGCGTGTGTGTGTGTGTGTGTGTGTGTGTGTGTGTGTGTGTGTGTGTGTGTGTGTGTGTGTGTGCATTCATTTGTGTGTGTGTGTGCGTTCATTTGTGTGTGTGTGTGTGCGTGTATGTGTTTGTGTATGTGTATGTGTGTGTGCGCGCGTACTTGTCTGTGTTTTATACCCAACCCATGTGATTTCCAACACTATATTATGTTTGACTTCCCCAGGAATTGTTTTCATCTCTGTTTTCATTGACAGAGTGGAACTTTTAGGGCAGGGACGGGCAACTTTGATGCTTGTGGGGCGCCACAGAAAATTCCATCATGAGGGCCCGCAGTTGCTCGTTGGTCTGCGTGCCCAAATCCAGCGTGCTATCTCTCTACCACAGAGAGAAAACATTTATGTTAATTTGGTACAATTCTACACATTTTGCCATGGGACGTAGAGAAATCATAGCAGTTTTTAATTTGAAATCTGAGTGAGACTGGCTAACAAAATCAAGGGGAGGGGGGGGCCCCACGGCCGATAATTCGACTATGAGGAAGTTTAGATAGCTGGCCACTAGACCAATTTACTAATCTAAAAATGTTTATCTGCCATGGGCTAACTGAGTGATTATCAGTCACTGACATAACAAGAGAAAAACTGCTGATGAACAAAAACACATTTCGAAAGTGTACTATGTGTATTGTAATATGTTTAGGGGGGGTGGGTTGACCCATTAATGTTTAGGGGGGTGGGTTGACCCGAGGGCCTTCAGTTGCCCATCCCTGTTCTAGGGGATTCCATTAAGAGAACGACAGACTCGTTCTTTTAAGACCTTCTCAACAACAGGTCACGATTTTAAAAAGCCCACTTTCACACAAAGTCTCTCTCTCTCTGATCCCTAGTAGTCCTTACCCCCCCTTTCTGATAGTTCTACCTCCCTTTCCGATAGTTCTACCCCCCTTTCCCATATTCCTACCCCCTTCGTCCTAGTCCTACCCCCTTTCCCATAGTCCTACCTCCCTTTCCCATAGTTCTACCCCCTTTCCCATATTCCTACCCACTTCGCCATAGTCCTACCCCACTTTCCCATAATCCTACCCCTTCGCCATAGTCCTACCCCTCTTTCCCATCGTCCTACCCCCTTTTCCCATAGTCCCTACCCCCTATTCCCCTAGTTCTACCCCCCTTTCCCATAGCCATGGGCAAAGTTAAGGTTCGATACATAAATGTGAAAAAACCTACAACACAGGTGGTAGCAGTGAACTCTCCCCACCTTTGGCCCCTAATGCAGACCACGAGACTTAAGGTAATGTGGTTATGGCTACAACTGAGACAATCTCCTCTAAAGCCAGTCCCAAGCAGTTAGTAACTGGTTTTCTTTCTAAGAGTCTTTGTGGTTTACTGGAAGTCATTGTGGCATTCAGACAGAAATTATGACAGGTTTACAAGCCATAGTTGTTTGTGTTTTATAAAATATTGTTCTAAGTACAATGACTCAACTATATGGGTGAGGACAGAGACATGGCAGTGTGGACTAGAGGAAACGGAGGAAACGGAGGAAACGGAGAGCACACCCACGTTCACATCGACGGGTCTGTAGTGGAGCCGGTTTGAGAGTTTCAAGTTCCTCGGCTTCCACATCACCAAGGAATTAAAATGGTCCATTATACCCACGCAGTTGTGAAGAGAGCACAGCAGTACCTCTTCCCCCTCGAGAGGCTCAAAATATTTTGGCACGGGCCCTTAGATCCTCAAAAAGGTCTTCAGCTGCACCATCGAGAGCATATTGACTGGCTGCATCACCGCTTGGTAAGGACACTGCAAGGCGTCCGACCACAAAACGCTACAGAGGGTGATGAGTACAGCTCAGTATCTGACTGTGACCAAGCTCCTTGTCATCCACGACCTACATTGCATTCATAAAGTATTCACACCCCTTTTCCACATTTTCTTGTGTTACAAAGTGGGATTTAATTTGAATTAAATTAATTGAATTAATTGCCTTTTTTTGGTCAAAAATCTACACAAAATACTCTGTAATGTCAAAGTGGAAGATAAATAAAAAAATATATAAAAAAAGAATTATGAAAATGAAAATATATTTTGAATACATTAGCATTCAGCCAATGAGACAATACATGTTAGAATCAGCTTTGGCATGGATTACAGCTGTGAGTCTTTTTGGGTAAGTCTCTCAAATCTTTCCACACCTGGATTGTGCAACATTTGACAATTATTATTTTCAAAAATCCTTCAAGTCTGTCAAATTGGATTTTGATCATTGCTAGACCACATTTCCAGGCCTTGCCATAGATCTTCAAGCAGATTTAAGGCAAAACCGTAACTCGGCCACTCAGGAACATTCACTGTCTTCTTGGTGAGCAACTCCAGTGTAGATTTGGCTTTGTGTTTTAGGTTATTGTCCTGCTGAAAGATTCATTTGTCTCCCAGTGTCTGGTGGAAAGCAGACTGAACCAGGGTTTCCTTTAGGGTGTTTCCTGTGTTTCCTGTTTCCTGTGCTCAATTCCATTTATTTTTTATCCTGAAAAACAACTCCTTAACGATTACAGCCATACCCATAACATGATGCAGCCACCACTATGCTTGAACATATGGAGAGTGGTACTCATCACTGTGTTGTATTGGATTTGCCCCAAACATAGCACTTTGTATTCAGGGTCGAAATTGCTTTGCCACAATTTTTTGCAGTATTACTTTCGTGCCTTGTTGCAAACAGGAAGCACATTTTGGAATGTTTTAACCTCTCTGAACCAACCATACCGGATCCTGGATAATTGTAATCAGCAACGCTGAATAGCATAGCGCCACAGTCAAATAATATTACGAGAAAATATTAATATTCATGAAATCACAAGTGCAATATTGCAAAACACAGTTTAGCCTTTTGTTCAGATTTTGAAATGATGCTTTACAGCGAAAGCAATACAAGCGTTTGTAAGTTTATCGATCGCTCGACAAAACAATAAGTACACTTAGCATCAGGTAACTTGGTCACGAAAATCAGAAAAGCAATCAAATTAAAAGTTTACCTTTGATGATCTTTGGATGTTTTCTCTAACGAGACTCCCAGTTATACAACAAACGTTCCTTTTGTTCCATAAAGATATTTTTTATATCCAAATACCTCCGTTAGTTTGGTGAGTTATGCCCAGGAATCCACCGGAAAGAACGGTCACGACAACGCAGACAAAAATTCCAAATGATATCCATAATGTCCACAGAAACATGTCAGACGTTTTTTATAATCAATCCTCAGGGTGTTTTTCAAATATCTATTCGATAATATATCAACCGGGACAGTTGGCTTTTCACTAGGACTGGGAGTGACAATGGCCGCCTTTCTCTTTTGTGCACAACTCACTCTGAGAGCCCCCACCTATCCACTTACGCAATGTGGTCGTTCACGCTCATTCTTCAAAATAAAAGCCTGAAACTATGTCCGAAGACTGTTGACACCTTGAGGAAGCGATAGGAAAGGGAATCTGGTTGATATCCCTTTAAATGGAGCAATGGGAGGCTATGGAACATGGAGTTTTCAAAATAGAAGCCACTTCCTGGTTTGATTCTTCTCAGGGTTTTGCCTGCAATATCAGTTCTGTTATACTCACAGACAATATTTCGACAGTTTTGGAAACTTTAGAGTGTTTTCTATCCTAATCTGTCAATTATATGCATATTCTAGCATCTGGTCCTGAGAAATAGGCCGTTTACTTTGGGAATGTTATTTTTCCGAACGTAAAAATAGTGCCCCCTAGCTTCAAGAGGTTTTAATTAAGTCTGTACAGGCTTCTTTTCCCTCTGTCAATTAGGTTCATATTGTGGAGTAACTACAATGTTGTTGATCCATCCTCAGTTTTCTCTAATCACAGCCATTAAACTCTGTAACTGTCTAAAAGTCACCATTGGCATCATGGTGAAATCCCTGAGCCCTTCCTGTTTGGCAACTGAGTTAGGAAAGACGCCTGTATCTTTTGAAAAAAATATATAGATATTTTACCTTTATTTAACCAGGTAGGCTAGTTGAGAACACGTTCTCATTTGCAACTGCGACCTGGCCAAGATAAATCAAAGCAGTTCGACACATACAACAACACAGAGTTACACATGGAATAAACAAACATGCAGTCAATAATACAGTAGAAGAAGTCTATATACAGTATGTGCAAATGATAAGGCAATAAATAGGCCATTGTGGCGAAGTAATTACAATATAGCAAATAAACACTGGAATGGTAGATGTGCAGAAGGTGAATGTGCAAGTAGAGATACTGGGGTGCAAAGGAGCAAGATAAATAAATAAATACAGTATGGGGAGGAGGTAGCTGGATGGGCTATTTACAGATGGGCTATGTACAGGAGCAGTGATCTGTGAGCTGCTCTGACAGCTGGTGCTTAACGTTAGTGAGGGAGATATGAGTCTCCAGCTTCAGTGATTTTTGCATTTCGTTCCAGTCATTGGCAGCAGAGAACTGGAAGGAAAGGCGGCCAAAGTAAGAATTCTTTGTCGTGATTGGGTGAATTGATACTCCATCCAAAGTGTAAGAAATAACTTCACCATGATCAAAGGGATATTCAGTGATTGATATTTTTTTACCCATCTACCAATAGGTGCCCTTCTTTGTGAGGCATTGGAAAACCTCCCTGGTCTTTTGTGGTAGAATCTGTGTTAGAAATCCACTGCTTGCTGGAAAGACCTTATAGATAATTGAAGGTGGGGTACAGAGATGAGGTAGTCATTCAGAAATCACATTAAACTATATTATTTCACACAGAGTGAGTCCATGCAACTTATTATGTGAGTTGTAAATAAGCAAATGTTTACTCCTGAATTTATTTAGGCTTGCCATAACGGTAGGGTTGAATACTTATTGACTCAAGACATTTCAATTTAATCCATTTGATTCCCACTTTGTAACATGACAAAATGTGGAAAAGATTAAGAGTTGTAGAAACCTTCTGAAGGCACTGTATATACCAGGCGGTGTCAGAGGAAGACACAAACATGTGTCAAATGCTCCAGTCACCCAAGCCATTGACTGTCCTCTCTGCTATATCACAGCAAGAGATGCACGTCCACCAAGTCTGGAACCAACAGGACATCTTCTACCAACCAAGACATTAGACTATGAAACAAGAGTGCTGAATAGCTAATCAAAAGGCTACATACTACATGCATCAAAAATGTCTTACACTAACTCCATGTGGACTCTACCCACACTGTCGCGATCGTCGTATGGAGTAGACCAAAGCGCAGCGTGGTTAGAATACATTCTTCTTTATTAATGAAGAGCACTTCTGAAGAAACAAAAACAACAAAACGAATAAGACGACCGTGACCGCTATATAAACAAAGTGCTAACGTATA
The DNA here is from genome assembly GCF_018296145.1 of Oncorhynchus tshawytscha. Lineage (NCBI taxonomy): Eukaryota > Metazoa > Chordata > Actinopteri > Salmoniformes > Salmonidae > Oncorhynchus > Oncorhynchus tshawytscha. The sequence goes on from NC_056434.1 coordinate 5,864,566, forward strand.
ACATAGACAATAACCCACGAAATACCCAAAGAAGATGGCTGCCTAAATATGGTTCCCAATCAGAGACAACGATAAACACCTGCCTCTAATTGAGAACCAATCTAGGCAACCACAGACCAACATAAACACCCAGATAGAAACAACCCCATAAATCTACTAAATCCCCTAGACAGTACAAACACCCTAGAATGAGAAGTAAACACACATATCACCCCTGTCACACCCTGACCTAACCAAAATAATGAAGAAAAGAGAGAATACTAAGGTCATGGCGTGACACACACACTGGGATCTACCAAACACACTGGACCCTATCCAACACACTGGACTCTATCCAAGACATTGGACTCTATCCAACACACTGGACTCTATTCAACACACTGGACTCTACCCACACACTGGACTCTATCCAAGACACTGGACCCTATCCAACACACTGGACTCTACCCACACACTGGACCCTATCCAACACACTGGACTCTATCCAAGACACTGGACTCTATCCAAGACACTGGACCCTATCCAACACACTGGACTCTATCCAACACACTGGGATCTACCAACCACACTGGACTCTATCCAAGACACTGGACTCTATCCAAGACACTGGACTCTATCCAACACACTGGACTCTATCCACACACTGGACTCTACCCACACACTGGACTCTACCCACACACTGGACTCTACCCACATACTGGACTCTACCCACCCACTGGACTCTATGTACACACTAGACTCTACCCACACACTGGACTCTATTCACCTACTGGACTATACCCATACACTGGACTCCACCCACACACGGGACTCTATCCAACACACTGGACTCTATCCACCCACTGGACTCTATCTACCTACTGGACTCAACCCACACACTAGACTCTACCCAACACACTGGACTCTACTCAACAGACTGGACTCTACCCACCCACTGGACTCTACCCACACACTGACTCTAAACACACACTGGACTCTACCCACCACACTGGATTCTACCCAACACACTGGACTCTACCCACCCACTGGACTCTATCTACCCACTGGACTCTACCCTCACACTGGACTCTACCCAACACAGTGGACTCTATCCACACAGTGGACTCCACCCAACACGCTGGACTCTATCCACCCAATGGACTCTATCTACCCACTGGACTCTACTCTCACACTGGACTCTACCCAACACAGTGGACTCTATCCACATACTGGACTCTATCCAACACACTGGACTCTATCCAACACACTGGACTCTATCCACCCACTGGACTCTATCTACACACTGGACTCAACCCACACACTAGACTCTACCCACACAGTGGACTCCACCCAACACACTGGACTCTATCCACCGACTGGACTCTGTCCACCGACTGGACTCTACCCACACACTGGACTCTACCCATACACTAGACTCTACGCACACACTGGACTATACCACACACTGGACTCTACCACACACTGGACTCTACCCACACACTGGACACTACCCACACACTGGACTCTACCCACACACTGACTCTACCCACACACTGGACTCTACCCACACACTGGACTCCACCCACACACAGGATTCTACCCACACACTGGATTCTACCCACACACTGGATTCTACCCACACGCTAGACTCTACCCAACACACTGGACTCTACTCAACAGACTGGACTCTACCCACCCACTGGACTCTACCCACCCACTGGACTCTACCCACACACTGACTCTAAACACACACTGGACTCTACCCACCACACTGGATTCTACCCAACACACTGGACTCTACTCAACAGACTGGACTCTACCCACACACTGACTCTACCCACACACTGGACTCCACCCAACACATTGGACTCTATCCACCGACTGGACTCTATCCACCGATTGGACTCAACCCACACACTAGACTCTACCCACACACTGGACTCCACCCAACACATTGGACTCTATCTACCCACTGGACTCTATCCACCGATTGGACTCTACCCTCACACTGGACTCTACCCAACACACTGGACTATATCCAACACACTGGACTCTACCCAACACACTGGACTCTATCCACCAACTGGACTCTACTCCACACACTGGACTCTATCCACCAACTGGACTCTACCCAACACACTGGACTCTAACCACCACACTGGACTCTACCCAACAAACTGGACTCTATCCACTGACTGGACTCTACCCAACACACTGTACTCTACCCACACACTGGACTCTACCCCCACACTGACTCTAAACACACACTGGACTCTACCCACCACACTGGACTCTACCCAACACACTGGACTCTACCCACCCACTGGGCTCTAGCCACACACTGACTCTACCCACACACTGGACTCCACCCAACACATTGGACTCTATCCACCGACTGGACACTATCCACCGATTGGACTCTACCCTCACACTGGACTCTACCCAACACACTGGACTCCACCCAACACATTGGACTTTATCTACCCACTGGACTCAACCCACACACTAGACTCTACCCACACACTGGACTCCACCCAACACATTGGACTCTATCCACCGACTGGACTCTACCCTCACACTGGACTCTACCCAACACACTGGACTATATCCAACACACTGGACTCTACCCACCGACTGGACTCTACCCACCGACTGGACTCTACCCACCGACTGGACTCTACCCACCGACTGGACTCTACCCACACACTGGACTCTACCCCACACACTGGACTCTACCCACCGACTGGACTCTACCACACACACTGGACTCTACCCACACACTGGACTCTACCCCACACACTGGACTCTACCCACCGACTGGACTCTACCCCACACACTGGACTCTACCCACACACTGGACTCTACCCAACACACTGGACTCTACCCCACACACTGGACTATATCCAACACACTGGACTATACCCACGCACTCACACATACTTACACTGACACCCCAACACACACAAACCCTAACACACACATACACACTCTAAATACATCCACACACACACACACACTTTGCACACACACATACTGACGCCACACACACATTGACACACACACACACACTCATCCTATACTGTTGATACTTTTTATAATATATCCTGTTGCCTAGTTAATTTACCCTTAGCTATATGTAAACATCTATCTCAATTACCTGGTACCCCTGCACATCGACTTGATACTGGTACTCCCCGTATATAGCCATGCTATTACCTGGTACCCGCTACACATCGACTCAGTACTGGTACTTCCTGTATATAGCCATGTTATTACCTGGTACCCGCTACACATCGACTCAGTATTGGTACTTTCTGTATATAGCCATGTTATTACCTGGTACTCTGTGTATATAACCAGGTTATTACCTGGTACTCTGTGTATATAGCCATGTTATTACCTGGTACTCTGTGTATATAACCAGGTTATTACCTGGTACTCTGTGTATATAGCCATGTTATTACCTGGTACTCTGTGTATATAACCAGGTTATTACCTGGTACTCTGTGTATATAACCAGGTTATTACCTGGTACTATGTGTATATAGCCATGTTATTACCTGGTACTTCCTGTATATAGCCATGCTATTACCTGGTACCCGCTACACATCGACTTAGCATTGGTACTTTCTGTACATAGCCATGTTATTACCTGGTACTCTGTGTATATAACCAGGTTATTACCTGGTACTCCCTGTATATAGCCATGTTATTACCTGGTACTTCCTGTATATAGCCATGTTATTACCTGGTACTCCCTGTATATAGCCATGTTATTACCTTTTACTCTGTGTATATAACCAGGTTATTACCTGGTACTTCCTGTATATAGCCATGTTATTACCTGGTACTTCCTGTATATAGCCATGTTATTACCTGGTACTTCCTGTATATAACCATGTTATTACCTGGTACTCCCTGTATATAGCCATGTTATTACCTGGTACTTCCTGTATATAACCATGTTATTACCTGGTACTTCCTGTATATAGCCATGTTATTACCTGGTACTTCCTGTATATAGCCATGTTATTACCTGGTACTTCCTGTATATAGCCATGTTATTACCTGGTACTTCCTGTATATAGCCATGTTATTACCTGGTATCTGTATATAGCCATGTTATTACCTGGTACCTCCTGTATATAGCCATGTTATTACCTGGTACTTCCTGTATATAGCCATGTTATTACCTGGTACTTCCTGTATATAGCCATGTTATTACCTGGTACTTCCTGTATATAGCCATGTCATTACCTGGTACTTCCTGTATATAGCCATGTTATTACCTGGTACTTCCTGTATATAACCATGTTATTATCTGGTACTTCCTGTATATAGCCATGTTATTACCTGGTACTTCCTGTATATAGCCATGTTATTACCTGGTACTTCCTGTATATAGCCATGTTATTATCTGATACTTCCTGTATATAGCCATGTTATTACCTGGTACTTCCTGTATATAGCCATGTTATTACCTCGTACTTCCTGTATATAGCCATGTTATTACCTCGTACTTCCTGTATATAGCCATGTTATTACCTGGTACTCCCTGTATATAGCCATGTTATTACCTGGTACTTCCTGTATATAGCCATGTTATTACCTGGTACTTCCTGTATATAGCCATGTTATTACCTGGTACTTCCTGTATATAGCCATGTTATTACCTGGTACTTCCTGTATATAGCCATGTTATTACCTGGTACTTCCTGTATATAACCATGTTATTACCTGGTACTTCCTGTATATAGCCATGGTATTACCTGGTACTTCCTGTATATAGCCATGTTATTACCTGGTACTCCCTGTATATAGCCATGTTATCTGTATGCTATTGTTGTTCTTTTCTCAATGTGTCGTTATTCCTCATGACACTATTTTATTTTTTATATTTGACTCTGCGTTGTTGGAAAAGTACCTGTATGTGAGCATTTCACTGTCAGTATACACCTGTTGGTTTAAGAAGAAAATGTTTTTATTTAATTTGATAAGTATCCTCCAGGTCAGACTTTATTAGCTACAGGGTCCCAAAACTGGTTCTCTTTGATATTACAGGGTAGTGCGTACTTCCCAGTACATCACTTGGGCCAAGCTTCCTGCCATCCAGGACCTCTATACCAGGCGGTGTCAGAGGAAAGCCATAAAAATTGTCAAAAACTCTAGCCAACTCTATTCCTACAGAATACTGTAACATGGGATTATTTGTGTCCAACACTCTTCATAACAATAGGCAGTATAGGAAAAATGTCCTGATAATTTCAAATAATGATATATATTCATTAGATTTTGTCCCGGAAACCCTAGACCCTCTCCAAATATATATACAGTGGGGCAAAAAAGTATTTAGTCAGCCACCAATTGTGCAAGTTCTCCCTCTTAAAAAGATGAGAGAGGCCTGTAATTTTCATCATAGGTACACTTCCACTATGACAGACAAAATTTGAAAAAGAAATCCAGAAAATCACATTGTAGGATTTTTTTATGAATTTATTTGCAAATTATGGTGGAAAATAAGTATTTGGTCACCTACAAACAAGCAAGATTTCTGACTCTCACAGACCTGTAACTTATTCTTTAAGAGGCTCCTCTGTCCTCCACTCGTTACCTGTATTAATGGCACCTGTTTGAACTTGTTACCAGTATAAAAGACACCTGTCCACAACCTCAAACAGTCACACTCCAAACTCCACTATGGCCAAGACCAAAGAGCTGTCAAAGGACACCAGAAACAACATTGTAGACCTGCACCAGGCTGGGAAGACTGAATCTGCAATAGGTAAGCAGCTTGGTTTGAAGAAATCAACTGTGGGAGCAATTATTAGTAAATGGAAGACATACAAGACCACTGATAATCTCCCTCGATCTGGGGCTCCATGCAAGATCTCACCCCGTGAGGTCAAAATGATCATAAGGACCGTGAGCAAAAATCCCAGAACCACATGGGGGGACCTAGTGAATGACCTGCAGAGAGCTGGGACCAAAGTAACAAAGCCTACCATCAGTAACACACTACGCCGCCAGGGACTCAAATCCTGCAGTGCCAGATGTGTCCCCCTGCTTAAGCCAGTACATGTCCAGGCCCGTCTGAAGTTTGCTAGAGAGCATTTGGATGATCCAGAAGAAAATTGGGAGAATGTCATATGGTCCGATGAAACCAAAATATAACTTTTTGGTAAAAACTCAACTCGTCGTGTTTGGAGGACAAAGAATGCTGAGTTGCATCCAAAGAACACCATACCTACTGTGAAGCATGGGGGTGGAAACATCATGCTTTGGGGCTGTTTTTCTGCAAAGGGACCAGGACGCTGATCTGTGTAAAGGAAAGAATGAATGGGGCCATGTATCGTGAGATTTTGAGTGAAAACCTCCTTCCATCAGCAAGGGCATTGAAGTTGAAACGTGGCTGGGTTTTTCAGCATGACAATGATCCCAAACACACCGCCCGGGCAACGAAGGAGTGGCTTCGTAAGAAGCATTTCAAGGTCCTGGAGTGGCCTAGCCAGTCTCCAGATCTCAACCCCATAGAAAATCTTTGGAGGGAGTTGAAAGTCTGTGTTGCCCAGCAACAGCCCCAAAACATCACTGCTCTAGAGGAGATATGCATGGAGGAATGGGCCAAAATACCAGCAACAGTGTGTGTGAACCTTGGGAAGACTTACAGAAAATGTTTGACCTCTGTCATTGCCAACAAAGGGTATATAACAAAGTATTGAGATAAACTTTTGTTATTGACCAAATACTTATTTTCCACCATCATTTGCAAATAAATTCATTAAAAATCCTACAATGTGATTTTCTGGATTTTTTTTATCATTTTGTCTGTCATAGTTGAAGTGTACCTATGATGAAAATTACAGGCCTCTCTCATCTTTTTAAGTGGGAGAACTTGCACAATTGGTGGCTGACTAAATACTTTTTTGCCCCACTGTATATATATACTTTAGTTTATTTAGTAAATATTTTCTTAACTGTATTTCCTTAAAACTGCATTGTTGGTTAAGAGCTTGTAAGTAAGCATTCCACTGCAAGGTATTTGGCGCTTGTACCAAATACATTTGATGTGACGTGGAAGAATATAATGCTTTATTGATATTATTTATGCATGATCTACAAGTGTCTTGTCTTTTATGTGGTAGTAAACTATTATTTAATTACAGAAAAATGAACAATATAATTGATATTTTAAACTCAGATGACAATTATTTAATTGATAATAATGCAATGTAAAAGGGTGGAATACATACAAAACTGTTCTTTATTCTTCTGCACATCCCTGGCTCTGCTGTGAAGAGAGGTTTGAACTGGCTAGAGGTTGAACGTAAACAGGGAAAAGGTTAACTCTGTGGGAACCCCAGGGAGTACATCAATTATCGATGAAGACAAAACAGAAGCCTTTTTTTCCTCTTCATGATTTTGATTAGTATTTACAGAGGTGGTGCCTTTTATAGCATGAGAGAGAGAGAGAGAGAGAGAGAGAGAGAGAGAGAGAGAGAGAGAGAGAGAGAGAGAGAGAGAGAGAGAAAGTTTCACTTGCTTTGACAATGTAAACATATGTATCCCATGCCAATAAAGCCCCATGAATTTAATTTAATTGAGAAAGAGAGAGAGAGAGAGAAGGAGGGGGTGAGAGAGAGAGAGAGAGAGAGAGAGAGAGAGAGAGAGAGTTTCACTTGCTTTGACAATGTAAACATATGTGTCCCATGCCAATAAAGCCCCATGAATTTAATTTAATTGAGAAAGAGAGAGAGAGAGAGAAGGAGGGGGTGAGAGAGAGAGAGAGAGAGAGAGAGAGAGAGAGAGGGGAAGAGGGGGAGATAGTAAAGCCCTTAAATTGAATTGATAGGTGGGAGAAGATAGGGAGGGGGAGGGGAGGCGAGAGGGAGCACCCCTTTCCTGTTGCCACAAGAAAATGACAACCTGTGAAGAACAAACACCATTGTAAATACAACCTATATTTGTTTATTTATTTTACCTTGTACTTTAACTATTTGCACATAATATGACATTTGAAATGTCTTTATTCTTTGGCAATGTAAACGTGTTTCAGAGAGAGAGAGAGAGAGAGAGAGAGAGAGATGTAATGCCAATGCAATGACTAACAGAAACATCATATAGAAATGTCTGGTGAATGTAATAATAGTTCCGATTTAAGAGATTTTATCACTTTTTTTAATTAAATACAACCTTGGGAATTATGTTGATATTAAACTTCAGTATGAGTAAATACTTGTTTATGTTTGTTTGTGTGACCAATGGAATATAGCCTATAAGCAGAGTGGAAAACAATTAGTGTATTTTCAACCTGTAAACACCATATCAAACATCCCTGAATGGATGATACAAAGGAGTATTAAAATATTAAAAAGCAAACAAACAAAAATATTAAAAAATAAACAAAGTCAAGTTAACAATTTAAAAGGGCCTCAATAGTATGACGAAAGTGTGCCAACGACAAAAACTCCTATTCAATGACCAAAAAAAGCACTAGCAGATGGCTGTAAAATCCACTAACTGGCCAACAGAAAATTCGGTCATGCCGGACTGGTGTTCTCCAAGCTATTCTTAAAACTTCCCGACTGTGTGACTGTGGACACCTGAGGAAGGGAAAGTGACTCCGGATATTTCGAGTGCTTAACCCCAGAGAGAGTGTCAACAAAAACCACGACGAGGCAACAAACAGCCCAGGCAGCGTCCGTCTGGACAACAACACTCTCCGTGTCTTTTATCTTCGACCCTCGCTCCTCTCAGGAAATGACAACCAAGTGCTCAACAGGCCATTCAAGAGACAGGCTGAATGGAAAACTACAATTTAGACCATACGTCACACTTCTTTTTTGTTTAAATACGAAACTCAGGATGATCTAAATAGATACATGTTCTATGTTAGATCTAATACATTACTTAAATAGCCTACAAATGACGCTCTTTATTTTAGTCTATACTAGGCTACATTGTAATCACTTGTAGACTATTTACGTAATGTATTAGATTGTATAGACAATGTAGTAAACACTTAAAGACATTATTGGCCGTTCTATTCGTTTATTTTCTTTCTTTGGTAAGTCATAACAAAACAGTCCAAACAAGCCAATGAGTCTCAAAATTATTGGCTAAATGTCAAAATTAAAGACATCCATTTTGGCATTGCGAAGAGCTAACAACAACGATAGATAAACGATAGATAAACAACATGAGATCAACTCCAGGGCCTACCTCAACCTAATTTATGCAATAACCTGGTTTGTGGATCTTGTGTGCCTAATAGTTTTGGAAAACCTTTGAAGAAATGGCACTCTGGTGCAAAATGTAGTTTACTTCTTATTACAGTGTGTCTATCTCCCGTTCTCATCTCCTTGCGCAGATCACCCACGCGTGTTCTCTTCTTCCCAGTAACATTGGGCCTTACCGAGGCGGTGCTGTGCGGGGTTGGGCCGTGGTGAGAGGGAGCCGAAGACGATGCAAGAGCTGGGTTTGAAGCCGAGAGGAAACCTACCATGTGAAGCCAAGCCTTTGAAGTCATCACTGAAATATTTGACAACCAAACATAAGGCTTTTTTTTATCAGGGCGATGTATGCCTATCTCAATTAGCTGATTGTAGTTTTCTATATGACTCATCTCAAAAACAAACCTAGGCCTATGAATTTGTTTTTGAATGGATTTGTTCCCATTAAATTATGTTCAGTTCTTACTGTTAATAAATTACAAGAAAATATAAGTAAGTGTCTAACGCTTAAATAACATTCAATAAATCGATGTAAAGTAGGCTAAACTTAGGCTACTAATAAAATATAAGTATATCATCAACAGCAGCAACAACAACAACAACAACAACAGCATACCTTATGATCATGCATATGTTGTTTCATTTCTTTTTCAATGTTCCATGAACTTTCATTCTTCGATAGCTGTTTTGCACCATTTTAGGCCCCCAAATGGTCATTGTAATCAAAGCATTTCTTCAGCGCAATAAAATGATTAAAAAAAAACTTGAACACTTGAATTAAGTGAATAAATAACTTGAATAAGTTCTGATAAAAGTCAGTCATGTAATTTATTGGACTACTAAGTAAAGTATTATAATGCAGAATTATGAATAAACTTCTTCATAAAATAAAACAAATGTGTGTGTGTAAAATAAAAAAAAAGTCAAATTTGAAGACAGAAGGGCTCATCATTAGCATTGGCATGTTGTTCGACTAATTGACATAGGCTATTACCTATTCATCTATTTAAGCACATTACACAATTATGTAATACAATGACTGTAAACGCTGTAGTTTTTTTGTATTTTCAAATAAAGAGGACCCCTTATTCCAGGTCGACAGAAGAAGAAGAAACGTTGCTGTGTGCCCATTTTCGAACGGACTGCTCTTGAAAACCGCCTTCTCTATACCAATGAAGATAAACAAATACAGAGAACATGAAACAGGCAAGAATAGTTTCACTAAACTCTAAACTGTAGGGCCTAAATTTTGTAAACATATCTAAGCTATATTTCAGCAGAGCTGGTGTTTTTAATCATGGACACATGGGCTTCAAATGCGCTATTATTGTTCTCGGCAAACTACAATAAATCAAGTATGCAACTTTATATTACGCAGATAATCATTTGTATTTCTTCAAAAAAAAACGAGATTCTGAATGTATAGGTCTGTATACTGGGTGAGAATTGCACAGAATCATACTTACAGAACATCTTACAGAAAAGTGTTTGAAGAGCTTTTGAATTTCGATAACACACAATGTCCATTGTTTTAAAACCTGAATACTCGACTTTGTTGCAGACACATTGCTGTAATTGCTGAAAATAATTGTATCAAAAATGAAAATAAGGAGATACTCCGTCGTTTTGCTTTAACTCGACCACTGAAATATGAGTGTCCCGCAGGGGGGCGCTCTGTCCCCGCTAAAACCGCCGTGTCCCTGCCTAAATGTGTGATTCCAGAGAAAAGCAGTGGCCCCGGAGCAGCGGTTTCGGAGCTAGTTGTGGGGGTGTGACCGTATGAGAGCTGCTTTGCACATAACCCCTCCTACTACGCCCCCCGTCTCTCTCTCTCGCTCTCTCTTTCACTATTCTCCCTTGTTCTTGCACACCGTTTCTTCATTCCAATGCACACGCAGAGCGGAGCATAAACTTTCCGCAACCACGCCGATAATTCGCTCAGGGACTTATTACTACAATAGATAAACCAAGCGGATTGTATCGGGAATAAGACTTGATCATGTATGTCCGTAATTGTGAAAATGCATAGTTGGACTATGCTACATTATGGTATTTTGATACAAGAAGTGTGAAGATATCAAACGTATTGGCTACAGAAAAGACTTGGGATTTTTTCCCGACAGACCCTGTGAGACGGACATTTACTTCCCTCGGTGTCGATTATATGAAATATTAACGGGGATATTTACCGAACCGTTGTTGGGAACAGGGTAACTTCTCTTTGGTCGTTTGCCAAATGCGTCTACGGGTTGGACAACTACGGAATCTCGTTTCTCTGGCATAAAACCCACTGGAAATAATTGAGTAAGGAGAGGGCACAAATCTTCTCGTACCTTGCTCATATTCCTATTTCCCTCGTTGGTTTTATGGAGGTAACTCTGGGTTTGGGTGCTTGACGCCGTTGGACTGGGTGCTTGACGCGGTTGGACTGGGTGCCGGAACACCTCGGATTGTATTCACCCGTCTCTCCCTCTCTCCCCTGGGGTTATTTTTATGTCCGAGCTGACCGCTTTATGACAATGGATTACTTGCTGGTTTTATGCAGCCTCTGGTTGCACATGGCCTCAGCTGTTGAAGGTAAGACAGACACATTCATATTTTAAGGGGGTTTATTATAAACTGCTATTTTTTGGGGAGGATTTGCGTTAAGACCCTGATTGCCCTGGGTTTTAACTACGCCGAAGCTTTCGTGAGGTCCGTCAATGGCCAACAAACAGTACGCATTGGTAGTAGCCGAAGCCGAGTTACGCAGGTTGATCCCTCATTTAGCTGTATCTCTGTTGTTTTTATTTTAGCCTTTAAATCGAGAACATTATATTTTATCAGGAAATAAGAGACCATTTTGATTTGCACGAACTCGCCACCAACGGATAGCTTTGCGCAACGGCATGCAGGCAACCCCAAACAACCCCAATTACCTTGCCGCTGCCGATTTTCAATACACATTTGTAATGCACACCAGTTCTAGCCTTTCAATGATGGTTGTGTAATTCTTCTCTTTAAGATCATTCATTCTTCTTGATGATTGGCTTTTCATTATCGCCTTACGGAAATTAGCGCAACACTACTGTATGTCAACGGGGAGTCGGATCTCTGTAGGCTGCAGCTCCCCGGGTATGCCCCAGACCGTAGGCTTCTCGTATCGTGGAAGGGTTCTTTATTGCCTAAAATAGTGGATCAACTACTTTCTAAGCAGTTTTTTTTTTAAATGACAAACCGTTACAGCAACGAGTACCTTTTTGCTTTATGTGCTACTGGATAATGATCAATATCAAGAAAAGTGTGTTAACCATGTACAATAATAGCACAATGCACTGGTTGTCTACAAAACCACTGTGGAATATAGGTCCTATTGCGATTGCGTTCCTTAATATGCATTGCATTTTAGTGAATATTGTATTTTTTTCTTTCATGTAGGCCTACTCACTGGGTACAGACGTCAATTAAACGCCTATTCCAAGTTAGTTCATTGACATGACGTGGAAAACAACGCTGATTCAACCCGCGTGTGCCTAGTGGGTTTATGACAGGAAAGAAAATACACAATTCACTAAAATAGCTACACATATTAGCGAAGGCAATTGCAATACGGCCTATATTTCACAGTGATTTTGTAAACAACTAGTGTATTATGCTAATATATGAAATGAAAATTGTTGTATTATCTAACAGTGGGCTATTTTATGAATGCTTTGTATAGAATGGGGAAAGGTCTACGACAGGGGAGAGTGATGCTTGCTCTCACTCCAACGTATCAGTGTTGTATTAAGAGATGCGTTGCTTGACAGAATGGTCGGGTTTATTAAATGAATAATTAATCAAGTGATCCTTATGTTCAGGCAGCTCATTGTCAAAACAATACTATCGAATAACTTATTTACTGGCAACATTTGGCATTGGAACTTGGGTTGAAATCGGTTTGAATGGTGCTACAGCTTGTCAGATCGCCGTTTTAGCAAGGCAATACTTGGAAGGCTACCCGGCTGGCTAGTGTTACTGTTGCCACTAGAAAAGTAGGGCAGGGTGCCACTGTTTCAGGAAATGGCGCTCTCCCACAGCTTTCTTGTCTCTTTTCAGGACCTCTCAATACATTTTCAACTCCTTTGAATTTACGCTGATAAGATAAGCGTTTCTCTTTGAACTTGTGAGAGAAACCGAATAGCATGCAGTTGAATGACTATTGGGGTCTTTTGATAACGAACGACTCATCACCCGACTTCCGATCCTAAAATAACATTATATTAGTTGTGCGTAATTATAAAAGAGCAAGGCTATGTTGTGTCCAACATTTATTTTTAAAATCGGTTGTTCTGTTGTTTTCATAGTGGGGCTTTTAAGTAGGCTATAGTTGTGGTAAAGTGAAGTAGGCTATAGCACAGGTATAAACATAATATAAGCTAGGACTTATCTAATAAGCCTTGATGTTTCGTGTGTGTCCTCAGTCTTGATAAGGTCTTGATATAGGCCAACTCATTTCAAATACAGGCGGTAGCTTATGAAGTATAAAATGCACGAAATCGACACATTCACCTGGGCTATATGTGTGGCGCAGCTGTCTAAGGCACAGCATCTCAGACCCTACAGACCCTGGTTCGATTCCATGCTTTGTCACATCCAGTTGTGATTGGGAGCCCCATTAGGCCAGCTCACAATTAGCCCAGCGTCGTTCTCGGGTTTGGCCAGGTAGGCGGTCATTGTAAAATAAGAAGTTGTTCTTAACTGACTTGCATCTAAATGGTAAATAAATGATATAAAATATATGTATATAATAATGATACACGGTTTATTTCAAGATAGGCCTTCTGGGAGACACTCATTTTGAGTGGTGCGGCTACAGGGCAGGCCTATAGCCGCACCGAAATTCTGGGTGCAGCTTTTGGCTTAAGTTGATATATTTCGTTAGAACAATCTATTTCCACCATACGTGATTCCATAAATTTCCCTTCGCTGACCTGGTTCAGGCCTTATACTAAGCTTTTAATATGGTCGGGTGATTTATGACATGCGCCTGAGACTTCTCGGAGACTTCTGCTAGTTAATGGTGATTTCGGGAGAGGCAAGCGGCCGCCCCGAGAACAATACATGACCACATGGTCCGTCTGGTCTGACCAGAAACTATAAACGAGAGAATGAATGCCCATAATTTACCCAGTTTACAGCCACTACCAACAAGGGACATGTTAAAAAAAAAGTACACTGGCATGAGTTGGGTCTTGGGGAAATAGTTTTTCTATAGACCATTGAAAAGAAAATACCTTTAGTTTTTTTGCAGGCCATGTTTTTTAGTAAGGTTGTGCATTCATGTTCACGATTACATCGAATATGCTCAATTATTAATGAAACATATCCCAGATTAACTAAACCATTAGATACCCACATAGACCCATTATGTGGCCTATTTTTTGGGGCGCACGAACTAGGCCTACAAGTCATAGCGTAACATTGTAATTTAAGATTAATTTTGCAAAAAATGAACCATGTTTTTCCTTTTATATAGTAAGTTTTTCAAACTCAAACAGTCAAAAAGTAATTGATGAAGAAGATTTATTCAGAAACAAAGGCAAAGGCCCAAGAAGATTTATTCAGAAACAAAGGCAAAGGCCCAAGAAGATTTATTCAGAAACAAAGGCAAAGGCCCATGGATGAATCGGATGCACCTTCCACGTAGACCTATGCAAATTATTTTTCAGTATAGACTATTCAGTACTTTAAAGCTGTCAAAACAAATCATTTTCTAGTGCTATTGACCAATTTTTATGTAATACGGTTGGCTGTAAGATCCTCACAAGTAATATGGTGTACATGGCTCTACAGATAAAGTGACCAACAACCAGAGTTGTTTCGATGAAGCTCTGTGGCTATCGGTTTTCTCGTAGCTCTGTTGGAGACCTAAATTGTCCCGATAACATTCCAGTGCACAGGGGGATTAGTTCATCTTCCCCATTTTAAATAATGTTCATGTTAGAGGCTAAAGCAGATTTGTTTTTCTGTTAGCGGAGTGCAAAGCACACAATAACGGCGATCGCGAGGCAAGCTGGAACCGCGTTTTCCCACTTTGACGGGTATTTCACTTATAGTTCCCATCCTTCATGTTGTACGGAGTTTCAAGGGAATGGGTGCTTATAGATGAGGTTAGGGTTAAGGTAAGGGTAGAGGTTAGGATAGGGACGTCCCAAGGATCCCGGATAGCAATAACATTTTTCTTATTTTACAGTTGGTGAATCTCTCGCTCTTTCTCTCTATTTCAATTAAATTTTCTCTCTCAGCCAGGTGTAAAAAAAACTCTCTCTTCACCTTGACTGAAAGGCTCTTCGTCACCATTATTATCACTTAACCCATTGAAAAGCAGTGGTGGGGGCCATTTTGTTTGGTACACTTGTTCTGGGTTAAATAAGGAAAGCTATACCCATTTTTTTTTTTAGAATACTATAGACCTATTCTCTTTGAATGAACTAGGAGTTTTGTAAGCTTTTTAGTGATCCTGTAAGGAGTGCCACCGGACAGACCACTTGCAGAGCGGCCACCTCGGAGTAGGCTATCTATCCATTTTGCACATGCATTCAAAGGCAAATGATCAACAAACGTCGTTAAGGATAATAATGGCCATTATTAAACGGACAAGAAAAAAAGACTGATTGGTCCTATAAGGTTA
>NC_056434.1:5885426-5897926 GCF_018296145.1 Oncorhynchus tshawytscha
TTAGGGCCGTGCTCTGAGTTCAGATTGGCCGACTAAACACAATCAAACCCTTTAGGGCCGTGCTCTGAGTTCAGATTGGCCGACTAAACACAATCAAACCCTTTAGGGCCGTGCTCTGAGTTCAGATTGGCCGACTAAACACAATCAAACCCTTTAGGGCCGTGCTCTGAGTTCAGATTGGCCGACTAAACACAATCAAACCCTTTAGGGCCGTGCTCTGAGTTCAGATTGGCCGACTAAACACAATCAAACCCTTTAGGGCCGTGCTCTGAGTTCAGATTGGCCGACTAAACACAATCAAACCCTTTAGGGCCGTGCTCTGAGTTCAGATTGGCCGACTAAACACAATCAAACCCTTTAGGGCCGTGCTCTGAGTTCAGATTGGCCGACTAAACACAATCAAACCCTTTAGGGCTGTGCTCTGAGTTCAGATTGGCCGACTAAACACAATCAAACCCTTTAGGGCCGTGCTCTGAGTTCAGATTGGCCGACTAAACACAATCAACACCAGTAGGGCTGTGCTCTGAGTTGAGATTGGCTAAACACAATCAAACCCTTTAGGGCCGTGCTCTGAGTTCAGATTGGCCGACTAAACACAATCAAACCCTTTAGGGCCGTGCTCTGAGTTCAGATTGGCCGACTAAACACAATCAAACCCTTTAGGGCCGTGCTCTGAGTTCAGATTGGCCGACTAAACACAATCAAACCCTTTAGGGCCGTGCTCTGAGTTCAGATTGGCCGACTAAACACAATCAAACCCTTTAGGGCCGTGCTCTGAGTTCAGATTGGCCGACTAAACACAATCAAACCCTTTAGGGCCGTGCTCTGAGTTCAGATTGGCCGACTAAACACAATCAAACCCTTTAGGGCCGTGCTCTGAGTTCAGATTGGCCGACTAAACACAATCAAACCCTTTAGGGCCGTGCTCTGACTTCAGATTGGCCGACTAAACACAATCAAACCCTTTAGGGCCGTGCTCTGAGTTCAGATTGGCCGACTAAACACAATCAAACCCTTTAGGGCCGTGCTCTGAGTTCAGATTGGCCGAAAACACAATCAAACCCTTTTGGGCCGTGCTCTGAGTTCAGATTGGCCGACTAAACACAATCAAACCCTTTAGGGCCGTGCTCTGAGTTCAGATTGGCCGACTAAACACAATCAAACCCTTTAGGGCCGTGCTCTGAGTTCAGATTGGCCGACTAAACACAATCAAACCCTTTAGGGCCGTGCTCTGAGTTCAGATTGGCCGACTAAACACAATCAAACCCTTTAGGGCCGTGCTCTGAGTTCAGATTGCCCGACTAAACACAATCAAACCCTTTAGGGCCGTGCTCTGAGTTCAGATTGGCCGACTAAACACAATCAAACCCTTTAGGGCCGTGCTCTGAGTTCAGATTGGCCGACTAAACACAATCAAACCCTTTCGGGCCGTGCTCTGAGTTCAGATTGGCCGACTAAACACAATCAAACCCTTTAGGGCCGTGCTCTGAGTTCAGATTGGCCGACTAAACACAATCAAACCCTTTAGGGCCGTGCTCTGAGTTCAGATTGGCCGACTAAACACAATCAAACCCTTTAGGGCCGTGCTCTGAGTTCAGATTGGCCGACTAAACACAATCAAACCCTTTAGGGCCGTGCTCTGAGTTCAGATTGGCCGACTAAACACAATCAAACCCTTTAGGGCCGTGCTCTGAGTTCAGATTGGCCGAATAAAAATGGAATAAGGACAAGGAAGAAAACTGGCGGTGATGTGTGTTTATTGTACGGGGAAAACACAGCCACTCATGCAATGACACAGACAAGCTAACAGTGCTGAAGTGTGCTTGACTATCACTCACTTCCAGCTAGCGATTCTGGGCACATGGTGTGCTGTTCATATGTAGGCCTGGTGTGCTGTTCACATATGTAGGCTTGGTGTCGCCACCATGGCCTATTTATTGCCTTTACCTCCCTTATCTCACCTCATTTGCTCACATTGTATATAGACGTATTTTCTACTGTATTATTGACTGAATGTTTGTTTTATTCCATGTGTAACTCTGTGTTGTTGTATGTGTCAACTGCTTTGCTTTATCTTGGCCAGGTCACAGTTGTAAATGAGAACTTGTTCTCAACTTGCCTACCTGGTTAAATAAAGGTGTTCTCAACTAGCCTACCTGGTTAAATAAAGGTGATATAAAAATAAACAATAAATACAAAAGTGCTGTCTCATATGTAGGCCTGGTTAAATGCTGTTCTAACTAGCCCCTGGTTAAATGCTGTTCTCAACTAGGCCTGGTGTGGTTAAATGTAGGCCTGGTTGCTGTTCAACTAGCCTACCTGGTTAAATAAAGGTGATATAAAAATGGTGTGCAATTCTTACCTGGTGTGCTGTTCATATGTAGGCCTGGTGGGTGTTCACATCTAGGTCTGGTGGGCTGTTCAGATGTAGGCCTGGTGGGCTGTTCATATCTAGGCCTGGTGGGCTGTTCATATTTGGGCCTGGTGGGCTGTTCATATGTAGCCCTGGTGTGCTGTTCATATGTAGGCCTGGTGTGCTGTTCATATGTAGGCCTGGTGTGCTGTTCATATGTAGGTCTGGTGGGCTGTTCAGATGTAGGCCTGGTGGGCTGTTCATATCTAGGCCTGGTGGGCTGTTCACATTTGGGCCTGGTGGGCTGTTCACATCTAGGTCTGGTGGGCTGTTCAGATGTAGTTCTGGTCTGCTCGGGGGAGATGACAAATACACTTTACAGGCATTCCACAACCATCACGCTACAGGGAGTTGCTTGACTGTGTTTTAAAACATAGTCACATCTGTCGGGAGTGTAGGCCATTCCAAAATGGAGTGCCCGAAGAGAAGGAAAAAAAAGGCCATCACCTGGTCTCAGCTTTCACAAAGTCTTGTTAAAAATGTCTGCGAAAGAAGAAAAAAAACCTCTGAGATGATAGAAACCTGTTGGAGTAGACGATGGAGGTTGAATATAGACGTTATCTACGGGCACTTAGTCATGCAAAAAGTTGTTAAAATACTTTTTAGACCGGCGACACCTTTTGCTACTTCTCTAAACGACTGCCATAAAGAAAAAACAGGGTGTGATGATAAGAGACAGACAGACAGACAGACAGACAGACAGACAGGTAGAGGGACAGACAGGTAGAGGGACAGACAGACAGGTAGAGGGACAGACGGACGGACGGACGGACGGACGGACGGACAGACAGACAGACAGATTCACTCACTCAGACAGACAGACAGACAGACAGACAGACAGACAGACAGACAGACAGACAGACAGACAGACAGACAGACAGACAGACAGACAGACAGACAGACAGACAGACAGACAGACTCACTCAGACGGACAGACAGACAGACTCACTCAGACAGACAGACAGACAGACAGACTCACTCAGACAGACAGACAGACAGACAGACTCACTCAGACAGACAGACAGACAGACAGACAGACAGACTCACTCAGACGGACAGACAGACAGACAGACAGACTCACTCAGACAGACAGACAGACAGACAGACAGACTCACTCAGACAGACAGACAGACAGACAGACAGACAGACAGACAGACAGACAGACAGACTCACTCACTCACTCACTCACTCACTCACACAGACAGACAGACAGACAGACAGACTCACTCAGACAGACAGACAGACAGACAGACAGACAGACAGACAGACAGACAGACTCACTCAGACAGACAGACAGACAGACAGACAGACAGACAGACAGACAGACAGACAGACTCACTCACTCACTCACTCACTCACTCACTCACTCACTCACTCACTCACTCACTCACTCACTCACTACAGACAGACAGACAGACAGACAGACAGACAGACAGACAGACAGACAGACAGACAGACAGACAGACTCAGACAGACAGACAGACAGACAGACAGACAGACAGACAGACAGACAGACAGACAGACAGACAGACAGACTCACTCAGACAGACAGACAGACAGACAGACAGACAGACAGACAGACAGACAGACAGACAGACAGACAGACAGACAGACAGACAGACACACTCAGACAGACACTCTTTGTGGGGGTTTGAGGCACCAGCTGAAGTCGTAGCTAGTGTGCGAGGTGTGAACGTCCACTTTGATTAAAAGGGACTAGATGTGCGAGTTTGTGTGAATGGTGTGTGTGTGTGTGTGTGTCTATGTGTGTGTGTGTGTGTGTGTGTGTTCAGTGTGCCTGTGTGTGTCTGCATAGAGTGGGATTCAACGGCCACTAAAACTCCCCATCTGCTCACTTCTTCTCCTGGAGTTAAAACACCTAGCACACCACCTGCTTGCAATTCAGACTTCAAACAACACACCCTGCCCAAGGGAAGGTTCTCCCTACTCAACATACTGTTCTGCCCCTTTTTCTCTTCCAATGAACGAGTGCAGAATTAACCACACCCCTTTATTTTCTCTTATTGATGGAACTCAGTCTCAACGACTTTTACGGTACTACACACAAGATTATTATTATTATATATTTTTTTAATTTGTGCATTTTATTTTATTTATTTCACCTTTATTTAACCAGGTAGGCAAGTTGAGAACAAGTTCTCATTTACAATTGCGACCTGGCCAAGATAAAGCAAAGCAGTTCGACACAAACAACGACATAGAGTTACACATGGAGTAAAACAAACATACAGTCAATAATACAGTAGAAAAATAAGTCTATATACAATGTGAGCAAATGAGGTGAGATCAGGGAGGTAAAGGCAAAAAAAGGCCATGGTGGCGAAGTAAATACAATATAGCAAGTAAAACACTGGAATTGTAGATTTGCAGTGGAAGAATGTGCAAAGTAGAGATAGAAATAATGGGGTGCAAAGGAGCAAAAATAAATAAATAAATACAGTAGGGAAAGAGGTAGTTGTTTGGGCTAAATTATAGGTGGGCTATGTACAGGTGCAGTAATCTGTGAGCTGCTCTGACAGTTGGTGCTTAAAGCTAGTGAGGGAGATACGTGTTTAATTTCAGAAAAATCTATAGTGTATCTGCAGTAATAGTGAAATGATAGTGAAATGATAGTGTTTCACGGTATTACTTACCCGTCAGTGTTGTGATTGGCTGTGATATTGGCCTGTTGTCTTCTCCCGTCGGAGCAGCATCTGTCGTCAAACTGGGAAAGCTGTTTCCGACTTTGTGACTGTGTTATCTAATGAAAAACGACCCTGTCATTTCCCGGGTTGATAAAAATTCTACGCTGTTTTTAAAAATTTTACCTTTATTTTAATAGGCAAGTCAGTTAAGAACAAATTCTTATTTTCAATAACAGCCTAGGAACAGTGGGTTCAGGGGCAGAACGACAGATTTTGTACCTTGTCAGCTCAGGGATTTGAACTTACAACCTTTTGATTACTAGTCCAATGCTCTAACCACTAGGCTACCCGGCCATTGCACTCAATTTTTTTTCATGTGAGAAAACAGGCACTGAATAGTGTAGGGAATCGATTTCCACTATCACTGCAGATATACTATGGACATTTTCTGAAATTACAAAAAAAATAAATAAAAATAAAGATCCTATGTGGAGCAACCTTTTAAATAAGCAAAAGGCTTCTGAGTTTAACGCGGTGCAGCTTTGCACAGAATCCACGACAGATGGAGAGGTGTCAGATCGGCTGTAAAGTCCTGCCTCAACTCAACACCAAGACATTTGAATGTTTTACTGCACAGGATGCGCTGAAAGACAACATGTTTCCTCAACGCTCTGTATCGTTTTGTTTGTTACGTTCATTCACACCTTTTAATTAAAGTACGCAAAGAGGAACGCTTCCCACAGACGAAACCTTCAGGAGGTCGCAGTGGGAACTGTTAGGATTATGGAAATGAACAATCTGAAAGGTCACTTGATTATAATGTCGACTATCGTACATTGTTGATTTGAGGCAAACTTTGTGTGTGGCTGTGTGTGTGTGTGTGTGTGTGTGTGTGTGTCTGTGTGTGTGTGTGTGTGTCTGTGTGGGTGTGTGTGTGTGTTTGTGTCTGTGTGGTGTGTGTGTGTGTGTGTCTGTGTGGGTGTGTGTGTGTGTGGGGGGGTGTGTGTGTGTTTGTGTCTGTCTTTGTCTCTGACTATGTATGCATGTTTGTCTTTGTCTCTGTGCGTGTGTTTGTCTCTCTGTCTGTGTGTGTGTGTGTGTGTTTTTGTGTTTGTCTCTCTCTCTCTCTCTCTGTGTGTGTGTGTGTTTTTGTGTTTGTCTCTAAATGTGTGTCTGTGTGTTCATCTCTAAATGTGTGTGTGTGTGTATGGAGACAGTGTATTCTCTGTGGTACACAGAGTGCTGTTGTCCATTGAGTTATTGAGAGACCATAAGATGTATTATCTCTATTTGATTGGCTAATGAGATGCTTACCCAATCAAATACAGATAATACATGCATCTAAGGCATGTTTTCCCAAACTCGGTCCCTGGGCCCCCCCTGGGTACACATTTAGTTTTTTGTTGTTTTGTTGTTGTTTTTTTGCCCCTAGCACTACAGCTGATTCAAATAACCAACTCGTCATCAAGCTTGAATTATTTGAATCAGCTGTGTAGTGCTCGGGATAGAAAACAAAATGTGTACCCAGGGGGGGGCCCCGGGACCGAGTTTGGGAAACCCTGGTCTAACGGACTCCCAGCCATCTCCTCACAGGCCTTGAAAATGTCTCGTCGCTGTGATTTATTTACATGTCAAAGGTCAACATTGGGCAATTTTTTTATATATTTTTTAACTGAATAACTGATCAATACACCAATCATACCAGGTAATAAAAAAATAAAAAAGATATCTGGCTACAGAAGTGAGATTTCTCTGATCTGTACAGCTTCCCTCCAAAAACGAATCCTGTGAGATGACGTCAACACATACTGGCTAGCTTAGCTAGAGAACTATGCTACGTTGGTCGCGGCTCACATGACCAAAAAGACTTACTGGCTAGCTTAGCTAAAGAACTATGCTACGTTGCTCACGGCGCACATGACCAGAAAGACCTACTGGCTAGCTTAGCTAAAGAACTATGCTACGTTGCTCACGGCGAACATGACCAGAATGACTTACTGGCTAGCTTAGCTAAAGAACTATGCTACGTTGGTCACGGCGAACATGACCAGAATGACTTACTGGCTAGCTTAGCTAAAGAACTATGCTACGTTGCTCACGGCGCACATGACCAGAAAGACTTACTGGCTAGCTTAGCTAAAGAACTATGCTACGTTGCTCACGGCGCACCTGACCAGAAAGACCTACTGGCTAGCTTAGCTAAAGAACTATGCTACGTTGCTCACGGCGCACATGACCAGAAAGACCTACTGGCTAGCTTAGCTAAAGAACTATGCTACGTTGCTCACGGCGCACATGACCAGAAAGACTTACTGGCTAGCTTAGCTAAAGAACTATGCTACGTTGCTCACGGCGCACATGACCAGAAAGACTTACTGGCTAGCTTAGCTAAAGAACTATGCTACGTTGGTCACGGCGAACATGACCAGAATGACACACCAAAGGCACACCCCATTTCTGTTAGAAAACTGAGAAAGGGGCAGAGTTGGATAGTTTTTTTATCGTACCCAAATTCGACCTTTTTAATATCTCCTCCTTAGGTTGTTTATCTAGAGCTGTAATAATAATAATAATAATAATGTAATAATAACTGTAATAACGCTGGGAATTCAACATGTAAGTCTTCAGTCCATTGGCATAAGGGGGTTTGAGAGAATGACATTTCTGATCGTGGTTTGATGACAATCTACTATTAATATTAGGCAATGTTGTAAAAGAACATGCAAGACTAGAAGATAAAAGGACTGAACAAAAAGCGTCAACCCCTGTCCCTCTCCCCCGTCCCCCAGTCAGGCTAGTAACAGCCCCTCTCACACCCAGGAAACCTCTACACCGTACACACACACACACACACACACACACACACATGTTGTTAAAATGAAGCCATATGGTGACTGACCTTCCCTTCACCTTCTGTAGACCACACCACAACACCAGCTCACAGATGTGCTGTATCAAAGCCTGATAACCCACAGGCATGGGGACTCAGCCGATAGTTACATCTGCAAGGTGACGTATCTCAGCCAGGCAGTGAGAGTTTTCACCCAGGGGCGACCCTTTTCTACAGCGATTATCCACAATCCCCTGCACTGCAAAAGCCACCCATGCCGGGTGAGAGATGTGTGATAACAGGGTTCAGCTCTGCGCTCCAGTTCTCCGCTGAGCCGCAGTCAAAGACTTATCAGTTATTAAAGCCCCCTGAACCTGAACGGAGAGAGAGATAGAGAGAGAGAGAGAGAGAGAGAGAGAGAGAGAGAGAGAGAGAGAGAGCGTCAGGGAGGCATAGAGAGAAACAGAGGGATCTAGCTTTCAAAAGCCATTTGGTTCAGTATTGGACAGCCAATTCATTTCAAAAGGTGTTGAGAGAACTGACAATGCAGGACAGAGTGACCCAGGTGAGATTGGGGGAGCTATGGTTAAAATGAGTCGGGAAGGGGGGTGAGGAAGGAGAGGGTAATGGGAGAAGGGGGTGAGGAAGGAGGGGTTAATGGGAGAAGGGTGGGTGAGCTTGGTGAAGGTGTGAGCATCAGACAGGGGAGATTTTAATCTTTTGGACCTCTGCCACATCTATCCTCTGCATCTCCTGTTCTAACCTGGAACAAAGATCCATCTCTCTCTGTCTCTCTCTCTCTCTCTCTCTCTCTCTGTCTCCCTCTCCATATCTCTCTCTCTCTATCTCTCTCTCTCTCTGTCTCCCTCTCCATATCTCTCTCTCTCTATCTCTCTCTCTCTCTGTCTCCCTCTCCATATCTCTCTCTCTCTATCTCTCTCTCCTTCTTTCTTTCTTTCTTTCTTTCTTTCTTTCTTTCTTTCTTTCTTTCTTTCTTTCTTTCTTTCTTTCTTTCTTTCTTTCTTTCTTTCTTTCTGTCTCTCTTTTTCTCTCTCTCTCTGTCGCTCACCACCCTGTTACCAGATGAAAAGTCTGGGCTGTAATGCAGGCTGGATGGAATCCGGGTTTTTAATGAATCTGAGGTTTCCAGGGTTTTTAATGAATCTGACAAGAGGGAGGGAAGGGGAGGGAGGGAGGAGGTTTCCAGGGTTTTTAATGAATCTGAGAAGAGATGGAGATCAATGGCAAGGATTGACACAATTTTCAAGACAGGATCTTTTTCAGGGATGAATCAAAGAGAGAGGGAGACGGAGGGAGGGAGAAGGAGAGGGAGGAGGTTAGAGGGTTTTTAATGAATGGGCTTATCCACAGGCAGCTGTTTGGGGTCCTGATTTTGTAGCTGGGTCTGAATGAAAGGTTAACCATCCTCATTCAAACAGTTGGACTTTTATTAAACAAACCATCACCTGTTTACTTTCTCTAAGACTCTTTCACTGACGGAGCTGGGAGACAGGGGTAGTTACTGTACTACCGTTCATCAGCTGGGAGACAGGGGTTTTAATGAATCTGACATCATCAGCTGGGAGACGGGGGAAGTTACTGTACTACCGCTGACATCATCAGCTGGGAGACAGGGGTAGTTTGTAACCGCTGACATCATCAGCTGGGAGACGGGGGGAAGGAGTACTACCGTTCATCAGCTGGGAGACAGGTTTTTAATGAATCATCAGCTGGGAGACAGGGGTAGGACTGTAGGACCGTTCATCAGCTGGGAGGGGGGTTTTTAATGACATCATCAGCTGGGAGACGGGGGTAGTTACTGTACTACCGCTGACATCATCAGCTGGGAGACAGGGGTATTTACTGGTTTTTACCGCTGATCATCAGCTGAGAAGGGGTAGACGGAGGGACATCATCAAGGGAGACAGGGGTAGGTTCATCAGCTGGGAGACAGGGTTTTTAATGAATCAGCTGGGAGACAGGGGTACGGAGGGAAGGGGAGACAGGGGTAGGTTTCATCAGGGGAGACAGGGGTTTTTAATGAATCTGACATCATCAGCTGGGAGACGGGGTAGGGTAAGGACATTTCAGCTGGGAGGGGGTTTTAATGAATCTGACATCATCAGCTGGGAGACGGGGGAAGGTACTACCGCTGAGGTTTCAGCTGGGAGAAGGGGTCTGTTACTGTACTACTGCTGACATCATCAGCTGGGAGACGGGTTTTACTGTACTACCGCTAACATCATCAGCTGGGAGACAGGGGTAGTTACTGTACTACTGCTGACATCATCAGCTGGGAGACATTGTGACACAACATCATCAGCTGGGAGACAGGATCTCTGAAGATTTCAGCTGGGAGAGAGGGGTAGACAAAGAGCATCATCAGGGGAGACGGAGGGAGAGGGAATCATCAGCTGGGAGACAGGGAACTGAGAGATCATCAGCTGGGAGACAGGGGTAGGATTGAGATGGGCATCATCAGCAGACAGGGGTAGCTGTTTGGGAGACAGGGGTCCTGATTTTCATCAGCTGGGAGACAGGGGAATGAAAGGTTAACCATCCTCATTCAAACAGTGACATCATCAGCTGGGAGACAGGGGTAGTTACTGTACTACCGCTGACATCATCAGCTGGGAGACAGGGGTATTTACTGTACTACCGCTGACATCATCAGCTGGGAGACAGGGGTTTTACTGTACTACCGCTGACATCATCAGCTGGGAGACAGGGGTAGTTACTGTACTACCGCTTCATCAGCTGGGAGACGGGGGTAGTTACTGTACTACCGCTGACATCATCAGCTGGGAGACAGGGGTAGTTACTGTACTACTGCTGACATCATCAGCTGGGAGACGGGTATTTACTGTACTACCGCTAACATCATCAGCTGGGAGACAGGGGTAGTTACTGTACTACCGCTGACATCATCAGCTGGGAGACGGGGGTAGTTACTGTACTACCGCTAACATCATCAGCTGGGAGACAGGGGTAGTTACTGTACTACCGCTGACATCATCAGCTGGGAGACGGGGTATTTACTGTACTACCGCTAACATCATCAGCTGGGAGACAGGGGTAGTTACTGTACTACCGCTGACATCATCAGCTGGGAGACAGGGGTAGTTACTGTACTACCGCTAACATCATCAGCTGGGAGACAGGGGTAGTTACTGTACTACCGCTAACATCATCAGCTGGGAGACAGGGGTATTTACTGTACTACCGCTGACATCATCAGCTGGGAGACAGGGGTAGTTACTGTACTACCGCTGACATCATCAGCTGGGAGACAGGGGTAGTTACTGTACTACCGCTGACATCATCAGCTGGGAGACAGGGGTAGTTACTGTACTACCGCTGACATCATCAGCTGGGAGACAGGGGTATTTACTGTACTACCGCTGACATCATCAGCTGGGAGACAGGGGTAGTTACTGTACTACCGCTAACATCATCAGCTGGGAGACAGGGGTATCTAGTGTACTACCGCTGACATCATCAGCTGGGAGACAGGGGTATCTAGTGTACTACCGCTGACATCATCAGCTGGGAGACAGGGGTAGTTACTGTACTACCGCTAACATCATCAGCTGGGAGACAGGGGTAGTTACTGTACTACCGCTGACATCATCAGCTGGGAGACAGGGGTATCTAGTGTACTACCGCTGACATCACCTGGGAGACAGGGGATTTTGAGGATCATCATCAGCTGGGAGACAGGGGTAGTTCCCTACCGTCATCAGCTGGGAGACGGGGTAGTTACTACTACCGCTGACATCATCAGCTGGGAGACAGGGGTATTACTGTACTACCGCTTCATCAGCTGGGAGACAGGGGTAGTTACTGTACTACCGCTGACATCATCAGCTGGGAGACAGGGGTTTACTGTACTACCCTGACATCATCAGCTGGGAGACAGGGGTAGTTACTGTACTACCGCTTTCATCAGCTGGGAGACAGGGGTATATGTTGACATCATCAGCTGGAGACAGGGGTAGTTACTGTACTACCGCTTCATCAGCTGGGAGACAGGGGTAGTTACTGTACTGACATCATCAGCTGGGAGACGGGGGTAGTTACTGTACTACCGCTGACATCATCAGCTGGGAGACAGGGGTATTAGTGTACTACCGCTGACATCATCAGCTGGGAGACGGGGGTAGTTATTTACTGCTACATCACCGCTGACATCATCAGCTGGGGAGACAGGGGTAGAGTGTACTACCGCTGACATCATCAGCTGGGAGACAGGGGGGTGAGACTGTACTACCGCTGACATCATCAGCTGGGAGACGGGGGTATTTACTGTACTACCTCTGACATCATCAGCTGGGAGACGGGGGTATTTACTGTACCAACATCATCAGCTGGGAGACGGGTATTTACTGTACTACCGCTGACATCATCAGCTGGGAGACATGGTGTTTACTCTTTCCCACCCTGTCTCTCCCCCAGCCCCCTACCGCTTATTCCCTGAGCCAGGTTATATTTTGAGGATCATGGTTCCCTTTTCGTGATATTGACATCATCAGCTGGGAGACTGGGCTATTTTACTGCCCTTTTGGTCTTTGTTGTGTCCACTTGTTGATAAGAGCTGACAGTCAGACGACTC
>NC_056434.1:5912926-5920426 GCF_018296145.1 Oncorhynchus tshawytscha
GGATAAATTATTCCCATTGAAGACAGTAAAAGTAGAGTTATCAGGATGGAATTTCAATTTACGTAATATGCACATGAACTTTTCAATCAACATTAGCAATAGGAATGTCACGAGGCAAGAGAGAGGTTCGGTTGACGTTTAGCTGCAATACAAACATCCAAAGTGGAGCGTCTCGCTTTCTCTTCCGTCTCTGATTAAGTAGCTAGTTAGCTGAATTTTAACGTCAGCCAACATAAGCTAAATAATAGCTAGATTAAAGTCAGCCAACATTAGCTAAATAATAGCTAGATTAAAGTCAGCCAACATTAGCTAAATAATAGCTAGATTAAAGTCAGCCAACATTAGCTAAATAATAGCTAGATTAAAGTCAGCCAACATTAGCTAAATAATAGCTAGATTAAAGTCAGCCAACATTAGCTAAATAAGAGATAGATTAAAGTCAGCCAACGTTAGCTAAATAATAGCTAGATTAAAGTCAGCCAACATTAGCTAAATAAGAGATAGATAGCTTTTTGGGCTACAGATCTTAATTTTATCACTGGTTTGTTGCTGAAAAATGTCCTGCACTGTTCAGATGTTCCCGTAAAGTTACTGTGTCAATTTCAGAGTTACTGGCTTTCACTCCAATTTCTGATTAAAACTATGTCGTAAACCAAGTCTCTACTGTAAAGAAAATAGCTATACATTTTAGATCTTTTCAAAACATTGCTTTGCTATTATGATTTATACTGTAGGAGTGTTGGACTGAAGAAAATAATGATGTTTATATTGCATTTCGTGGAGGGGGGAAACTGTAGGGCATGTGTCGTGCGCGTGAGCTACTAGAAGGTTTACATTACGGTAATGTCGAGAGAGAGAGTCGATACTTCTCGAGAATTTCTTGAGGAATCTCCTTCAACGCATGTCAATGTGAAACGCCTCTTACATTTTCCCATCTGGGAGACTTGTAAACAGTATTAGTAAATGAAATGCACGCACGCACACACACACACACGCACGCACGCGCACACACACACACACACACACACACACACACACACACACACACACACACACACACACACACACACACACACACACACACACACGCACGCACGCACGCACGCACGCCACACACACACACACACATCACGGCACGCAGACGCACGCAGCACGCACGCACGCAATGCACGCACGCACACACACACACACACACACACACACACACACACACACACACACACACACACACACACACACACACACACACACACACACACACACACACACACACACACACACACACACACAGAGTAAGAGAGAACCTGCCCAGGGCCTTGAGGCCTCATATATATATTCCTGTCCATACTTCCTCATATGGCTCTTAGTTAACGGCGAGCAGCTTTGCTCATTAGTTAGATCCACTGAGGATTCATCAGAGGCCGTTTGGGCCAGACAAATAAACAAATCAAAGTGTATCACTGCGCCCCTTGTCTTATCCAATAAATTACTCTGCCACCCTATTCCCAGTTTTGGAAGCTCATTTTAAAAGAGAGAAAAGTTGTTCTGGGCACAGGGAACCTGTATACTGTAAATCGTATATGTAGACTGGATTGAAAGCTAGGTACTGGCCTGTTTGATATTATGGAGTCTGTATTTTGGGTGTGTTTCATACATTACTTTTTTATAGGATATTGGAACGTGTTCCAGAGCGTGAGGGTGTGAGTGTCTGTTGAGGTTACGGAGAACTACGAACCAATCACAACACACAGAGGTTACGGAGAACTACGAAACAATCACGACACACAGAGGTTACGGAGAACTACGAACCAATCACAAAACACAGAGAATCCTGCTCACACACAAACATAATCCATTATAGTGTAGTCCAATAGTGTAGTCCATTATAGTGTTGTCCAATAGTGTAGTCCACTATAGTGTAGTCCAATAGTGTAGTCCATTATAGTGTAGTAAATTATAGTGTAGTCCATTATAGTGTAGTCCAATAATGTAGTCCATTATAGTGTAGTCCATTATAGTGTAGTCCATTATAGTGTAGTCCAATAGTGTAGTCCATTATAGTGTAGTCCATTATAGTGTAGTCCAATAATGTAGTCCATTATAGTGTAGTCCATTATAGTGTAGTCCATTATAGTGTAGTCCATTATAGTGTAGTCCAATAGTGTAGTCCATTATAGTGTAGTCCATTATAGTGTAGTCCAATAATGTAGTCCATTATAGTGTAGTCCATTATAGTGTAGTCAATTATAGTGTAGTCCATTATAGTGTAGTCCAATAGCGTAGTCCATTATAGTGTAGTCCATTATAGTGTAGTTCAATAATGTAGTCCATTATAGTGTAGTCCATTATAGTGTAGTCCATTATAGTGTAGTCCAGTGTGGTCTGTTGAGGGGTTAGTTGGTCTGTTGAGGGGTTAGTCGGTCTGTTGAGGGGTAAGTCGATCTGTTGAGGGGTTAGTCGGTCTGTTGGGGGGTTAGTCGGTCTGTTGAGGGGTTAGTCGGTCTGTTGAGGGGTTAGTCGGTCTGTTGAGGGGTTAGTCGGTCTGTTGAGGGGTTAGTCGGTCTGTTTAAGGGGATAGTTGGTCTGTTGAGGGGTTAGTCGGTCTGTTGAGGGGTTAGTCGGTCTGTTGAGGGGTTAGTCTGTCTGTTGAGGGGTTAGTCGGTCTGTTGAGGGGTTAGTCGGTCTGTTGAGGGGTTAGTCGGTCTGTTGAGGGGTTAGTCGGTCTGTTGAGGGGTTAGTCGGTCTGTTGAGGGGTTAGTCTGTCTGTTGAGGGGTAAGTTGGTCTGTTGAGGGGTTAGTCGGTCTATTGAGGGGTTAGTCGGTCTGTTGAGGGGTTAGTCGGTCTGTTGAGGGGTAAGTCGGTCTGTTGAGGGGTTAGTCGGTCTGTTGAGGGGTTAGTCAGTCTATTGAGGGGTTATCCCCTTTCTCTCCTCAAGCACACTGACAGGCAGACTGACAGATGACACACCAGGACACACACACACACACACACACACACACACAACACACACACACACACACACACACACACACACACACACACACAGAGAGGACAGGCACACCTGGTTTGAAGCCAGTCACCCTAGGGGCTACCTGTGAGTCAGATCCTCTCTACTCTGTGATTACAAACCATAGAGAAAGGAGAGAGGGACTGAGAGAGGGAGAGAGAGAATGAGGCAGAAACGACAAGAGACACTCATTCCTCTGGCAATACAGGAACTAGGACAGACTTCATGAGCTCCTGAAAGCACGCCCGGCCACACACAAAAACAAACACACACGCACACACACACACACACACACACACACACACACACACACACACACACACACACACACACACACACACACACACACACACACACACACACACACACACGTGCACAAAGACTGTCTTCATTGTGTCCCCTGCTCCTCTCTCCCTGTGTCCCCTGCTCCTCTCCCTGTGTCCCCTGCTCCTCTCTCCCTGTGTCCCCTGCTCCTCTCTCCCTGTGTCCCCTGCTCCTCTCTCCCTGTGTACCCTGCTCCTCTCCCTGTGTCCCCTGCTCCTCTCTCCCTGTGTCCCCTGCTCCTCTCTCTCTGTGTCCCCTGCTCCTCTCCCTGTGTCCCCTGCTCCTCTCCCTGTGTCCCCTGCTCCTCTCTCCCTGTGTCCCCTGCTCCTCTCTCCCTGTGTCCCCTGCTCCTCTCTCCCTGTGTCCCCTGCTCCTCTCTCCCTGTGTCCCCTGCTCCTCTCTCCCTGTGTCCCCTGCTCCTCTCTCCCTGTGTCCCCTGCTCCTCTCTCCCTTTGGCCCCTGCTCCTCTTCCTGTGTCCCCTGCTCCTCTCTCCCTGTGGCCCCTGCTCCTCTCTCCCTGTGTCCCCTGCTCCTCTCTCCCTTTGGCCCCTGCTCCTCTCCCTGTGTCCCCTGCTCTTCTCCCTGTGGCCCCTGCTCCTCTCCCTGTGTCCCCTGCTCCTCTCCCTGTGTCCCCTGCTCCTCTCCCTGTGGCCCCTGCTACTCTCCCTGATGTCTAATTCAGACCCCCACTCATTTTACCCACACTTTCTTTGACAAAATAAATCTAAAACGCCTCCATCCCCTGTCATCTACTTTACTTCACTGTCTCGACCGCTGTCAAGGCTGACATTGAAATCAAATCAATCAAATGTATTTATATAGCCCTTCTTACATCAGCTGATATCTCAAAGTGCTGTACAGAAACCCAGCCTAAATCCCCAAACAGCAAGCAATGCAGGTGTAGAAGCACGTGGCTAGGAAAAACTCCCTAGAAAGGCCAGAAACTAGGAAGAAACCTAGAGAGGAACCAGGCTATGAGGGGTGGCCAGTCCTCTTCTGGCTGTGCCGGGTGGAGATTATAACAGAACATGGCCAAGCTGTTCAAACGTTCATAGATGACCAGCAGGGTCAAATAATAATAATCACAGTGGTTGTCGAGGGTGCAACAGGTCAGCACCTCAGGAGTAAATGTCAGTTGGCTTTTCATAGCTGATCATTAAGAGTATCTCTACCTCTCCTGCTGTCTCTAGAGAGTTGAAAACAGCAGGTCTGGGACAGGTAGCACGTCCGGTGAACAGGTCAGGGTTACATAGCCGCAGGCAGAACAGTTGAAACTGGAGCAGCAGCACGACCAGGTGGACTGGGGACAGCAAGGAGTCATCAGGCCAGGTAGTCCTGAGGCATGGTCCTAGGGCTCAGGTCCTCCGAGAGAGAGAAAGAAAGAAAGACACAAACTACTGCAGCATAAATACTGGAGGCTGAGACAGGAGGGGTCGGGAGACACTGTGGCCCCGTCCCACGATACCCCCGGACAGAGCCAAACAGGCAGGATATAACCCCACCCACTTTGCCAAAGCACAGCCCCCACACCCCTAGAGTGATATCTTCAACCACCAACTTACCATCCTGAGACAAGGCCGAGTATAGCCCACAAAGATCTCCGCTACGGCACAACCCAAAGGGGGGCGCCAACCCAGACAGGAAGACCACGTCAGCGTCTCAACCCACTCAAGTGACGCACCCCTCCCAGGGACGGCATGGAAGAGCACCAGTAAGCCAGTGACTCAGCCCCTGTAACAGTGTTCGAGGCAGAGAATCCCAGTGGAGAGAGGGGCTCCAGAGCCTTTCTGTTCACCTTCACACCCCTGGGCCAGACTACACTCAATCATATGACCCACTGAAGAGATGAGTCTTCAGTAAAGACTTAAAGGTCGAGACTGAGTCTGCGTCTCTCACATGGATAGGCAGATCATTCCATAAAAATGGAGCTCTGTAGGAGAAAGCCCTGCCTCCAGCTGTTTGCTTAGAAATTCTAGGGACAATAAGGAGGCCTGCGTCTTGTGACCGTAGCGTACGTGTAGGTATGTACGGCAGGACCAAATCAGAGAGATAGGTAGGAGCAAGCCCATGTAATGCTTTGTAGGTTAGCAGTAAAACCTTGAAATCAGCCCTTGCCTTAACAGGAAGCCAGTGTAGAGAGGCTACCACTGGAGTAATAAGACATGATGAGCATAGTGTTGTGTACTGACTGTGTACCATGACAGTGACGCCTGTAGAGCTACGGGGATCGCAGCCATAGCAGGAAGCCAGTGTAGGGAGGCTAGAGCTATAGCCACTGGAGTCAAAGTTTTTGGTTTCTAGTCAAGATTCCAGCAGTCCTATTTAGCGTCTACCAATCACATCGTATTCTAGAGTCATGACACTGTCACCATTTAATAAACGCTGCCGGGCCAAGAGATGAGACAGACAGTCAGAGGAAACACTATTCAGTCTAGGAGTCCTAGTGGGGGGCTAACAAACAGTGTGGCCCCTGAAGACTGAGTTCATTAGTGTGGCCCCTGAAGACTGAGTTCATTAGTGTGGCCAACGCAGCGAGGGAGTTCATTTCCCCTGCATCGACAGTAGGACCCTGTTAGTACACAAGAGGCCTGCACTCTGCAACAGCCATTGTGGCGTGAGTGAAAGCGAGTGGCCAGGGGTGAGAGGGGGGCTAGGGGGAGGTGTCATGGGAGGTGATTTTTTTTTTTTTTTTTTTTGGGGTTAAAGGGGGGTTATTTGAGGGAATTCCACAGAAGAGAACAGGGGACCACAGCCACCTACATCAAAACCCATCAACCAATTATTGAAGCAGTGTGGCTCGGCACAAAACGAGGGTCCTCTCCTAATCACGGCACTCTACCGCGGTACAAAGGAAGAGAGGTTGCCTGCCCCATTTGAATTTAAATAGGAGTTCTCTCTCTCCCCTCTGTTTCTCTCTCTCTTCCTTTCTACGGCTGCCTTTCCCCTTCCCAACAAAACGAATCAGGCTAATATTTGGCTAATTACATTTAACGTTGGGGGTCTTCTCAGTGCTGTTGACACATTTCTCTGTTTATGTTGCTAAACAGAGATCCAGTATTTGGCACCAGCGTGGCCTAGCTGATGTGTTTCTCTGGAAAGACACAACAAAGGCGCTCGGGATGAGATGAACATGATAATTAACTGGCAAAAAACACACATTTACCTTAACTAACCCTTTAACCCTGCATATTGACTCTTGTACCGGTTCTCCTTGTATTTAGCCTCGTTATTGTTATTGTTATTTTGTTGCTATTTTGTTTTTAATGTTTATTCACACATTTGTCTATCTTTTTACTGTATCGTCAGGAAAGTGCTCATAAGTAAGTAAGACCATTTCACGGTCTAGTCCTGTCCTGTTCAATGCATGCGACAAATAACATGTACTTTTATTTCATTTCGTGTTTTTTTTGTTGCTGAAAACTAAAACCCTCGTCATCAGAATTTAGCAGACAGGCTAATACCGGCGGTGTGCTAATTAGCTCTAGCGAAATTGAACCAGCTAACACAACATTTAGGATGAACACCAACCACTATCCCCGGATATTCCCAGCCAAATTAGAAGAAATAAAATCTTCCTTTAATTGTCCTGTTGAAACACAATTGGACAAAATCAAATTTTATTTGTCACATACACATGGTTAGCAGATGTTAATGCGAGTGTAGCGAAATGCTTGTGCTTCTAGTTCCGACAATGCAGCAATAACGAGCAAGTAATCTAACTAACAATTCCAAAAAAACTACTGTCTTATACACAGTGTAAGGGGATAAAGAATATGTACATAAGGATATATGAATGAGTGATGGTACAGAGCAGCATAGGCAAGATACAGTAGATGATATCGAGTACAGTATATACATATGAGATAAGTATGTAAGCCAAGTGGCATAGTTAAAGTGGCTAGTGATACATGTATTACATAAGGATGCAGTCGATGATATAGAGTACAGTATCAACGTATGCATATGAGATGAACAATGTAGGGTAAGTAACATTATATAAGGTAGCATTGTTTAAAGTGGCTAGTGATATATTTACATCATTTCCCATCAATTCCCATGATTAAAGTGGCTGGAGTAGAGTCAGTGTCATTGACAGTGTGTTGGCAGCAGCCACTCAATGTTAGTGGTGGCTGTTTAACAGTCTGATGGCCTTGAGATAGAAGCTGTT
>NC_056434.1:5925426-5927926 GCF_018296145.1 Oncorhynchus tshawytscha
AAAGGAAGGTTTATATGGAAAAAAAGGAACGTCTTGCTATTTTACCAGTCAAAGACAAAGCTTGAAGGTGAGCCAACACACAAACATTTGTTAACTTCTTGGCATCGTGCCGTTCCATCGTCTTTACTGTCTTGTAGAACAGCGGAGTGGTAATAACAGTTGCTAAATACTGTTTCCCAAGTGCCAGGTAGTAAGATAGTTCATTTATAGTGTTCCCTTCACCTCGCTCTCTCTCTCTCTCTCTCTCTCTCTCTCTCGCTCTCTCTATCTCTCTCTGTCTCTCTCTCTGTCTCTCTCTCTGTCTCTCTCTCTGTCTCTCTCTCTCTCTGTCTCTCTCTCTGTCTCTCTCTCTCTCTCTCTCTCTCTCTCTCTCTCTGTCTCTCTCTCTGCCCCCTCTCTCTCTCTCTCTCCTGCCCCCCTCTCTCTCTCTCTCTCTGCCCCCCCCTCTCTCTCTCTCTCTCCTGCCCCCTCTCTCTGCTCTCTCTCTCTCTCTCTCTCTCTCTCTCTCTCTCTCTCTCTCTCTCTCTCTCTCTCTCTCTCTCTCTCTCTCTCTCTCTCTCTCTCTCTCTCTCTCTCTCTCTCTCTCTCTCTCTCTCTCTCTCTCTCTCTCTCTCTCTCTCACAGCGAGCCTGTTTGCCTAGACAATGGAAAGAAGGAAGGAGTAGAGGGAGAACGAGTTAGAGAGAGAGAGAGAAGGGAGAAAGAAGAGAAAGTGAAAAGAAGGGATTGGTTGGTTTTAAAAAAGTAAAGGAAATTCAAGTATATTGACCTCTGTTCTGGGTGAACAGATTTTCTTTTGGCACCCTTATCCAAAAGCAAATCAAAACAAATGTTATTAGTCCCATGAGGTGTAGTCACCTTACAGTGAAATGCTGAATACAACAGGTGTAGTCACCTTACAGTGAAATGCTGAATACAACAGGTGTAGTAGACCTTACAGTGAAATGCTGAATACAACAGGTGTAGTCACCTTACAGTGAAATGCTGAATACAACAGGTGTAGTAGACCTTAGAGTGAAATGCTGAATACAACAGGTGTAGTAGACCTTACAGTGAAATGCTGAATACAACAGGTGTAGTAGACCTTACAGTGAAATGCTGAATACAACAGGTGTAGTAGACCTTACAGTGAAATGCTGAATACAACAGGTGTAGTAGACCTCACAGTGAAATGCTGAATACAACAGGTGTAGGTAGACCTCACAGTGAAATGCTGAATACACAGGTGTAGTAGACCTCACAGTGAAATGCTGAATACACAGGTGTAGGTAGACCTCACAGTGAAATGCTGAATACACAGGTGTAGTAGACCTCACAGTGAAATGCTGAATACACAGGTGTAGTAGACCTTACAGTGAAATGCTGAATACAACAGGTGTAGTAGACCTTACAGTGAAATGCTGAATACAACAGGTGTAGTAGACCTTACAGTGAAATGCTGAATACAACAGGTAGACCTTACAGTGAAATGCTGAATACAACAGGTAGACCTTACAGTGAAATGCTGAATACAACAGGTGTAGTAGACCTTACAGTGAAATGCTGAATACAACAGGTGTAGTAGACCTTACAGTGAAATGCTGAATACAACAGGTGTAGTAGACCTCTCAGTGAAATGCTGAATACAACAGGTGCAGTAGACCTTACAGTGAAATGCTGAATACAACAGGTGTAGTAGACCTCTCAGTGAAATGCTGAATACAACAGGTGCAGTAGACCTTAGAGTGAAATGCTGAATACAACAGGTGTAGTAGACCTCACAGTGAAATGCTGAATACAACAGGTGTAGTAGACCTTACAGTGAAATGCTGAATACAACAGGTAGACCTTACAGTGAAATGCTGAATACAACAGGTGTAGTAGACCTCACAGTGAAATGCTGAATACAACAGGTGTAGTAGACCTTACAGTGAAATGCTGAATACAACAGGTGTAGTAGACCTTACAGTGAAATGCTGAATACAACAGGTGTAGTAGACCTTACAGTGAAATGCTGAATACAACAGGTGTAGTAGACCTCACAGTGAAATGCTGAATACAACAGGTGTAGTAGACCTCACAGTGAAATGCTGAATACAACAGGTGTAGTAGACCTTACAGTGAAATGCTGAATACAACAGGTGTAGTAGACCTTACAGTGAAATGCTGAATACAACAGGTGTAGTAGACCTTATAGTGAAATGCTGAATACAACAGGTGTAGTAGACCTCACAGTGAAATGCTGAATACAACAGGTGTAGTAGACCTTATAGTGAAATGCTGAATACAACAGGTGTAGTAGACCTTATAGTGAAATGCTGAATACAACAGGTGTAGTAGACCTTATAGTGAAATGCTGAATACAACAGGTGTAGTAGACCTTATAGTGAAATGCTGAATACAACAGGTAGACCTTACAGTGACATGCTGAATACAACAGGTAGACCTTACAGTGACATGCTGAATACAACAGGTAGACCTTACAGTGAAATGCTGAATACAACAGGTGTAGTAGACCTTA
>NC_056434.1:5932926-5985426 GCF_018296145.1 Oncorhynchus tshawytscha
TTTACTGGGCTCAGTATATCTCCAGGGAGATTCCCAGACACAGATAACATGGTGTAGCTAGCGACCAGGATGCCTAGCCTGTAGCCTGTAGCCTGTAGCATGTAGCCCTTATTTAGCTCGTAGCCTTTAGCATGTAGTCTATAGCATGTAGCCTTTATGTAGCTTGTAGTCTTTAGCATGTAGCCTTTATGTAGCCTTTATGTAGCTTGTAGCCTTTAGCATGTAGCCTGTCGTATTCACTCAAGCTCACATATCTAATGACTTTTGTTAGCATGGTTCTGTTAGCAAACTGTGAACCTACAGACTAGTAAATGTTAGGCACATCATGCTAACTTTTCTAAAAACCTAAGCTTTGAGGATACTATTGTGCCAACCAGAATGGGGCGGAAGGGTAGCCTAGTGGTTAGAGAGTTGGACTAGTAACCAGAAGGTTGCAAGTTCAAACTCCCCTGAGCTGACAATGTACAAATCTGTCATTCTGCCTGTGAACAGGCAGTTAACCCACTGTTCCTAGGCCATCATTGAAAATAAGAATTTGTTCTTCACTGACTTGCCTAGTTAAATAAAGGTACCTAGACTAACTGCCTTGGTTGGTATGCAGGTCTGGAGCTAGGTTTAGGTCTTAAGTCTAAACCTCACATACTTTGTTCCTGCAGTAGCAATGTCCCAGTGAATCAGAAAGTAACATTGTGGACACTATATCACTAATTCCTACTGAATATGTATTGTACTGCATTATAACTATACATATGAGTATACTAGGATACTAGGCAAGTCAGTTAAGAACAAATTATTATTTACAATGATGGCCTACCCCCCGGCCAAACCCGGACGATGCTGGGTCAATTATGCGCTGCCCAATGGGACTCACTATCACGGCCGGTTGTGATACCAGCTTGGATTCAAACCAGTGTATATGTAGTGATGCCTCAAGCACTAAGATTCAGTGCCTTAGACCACTGCGCCACTCGGAAGCCCCATGTTGAGTTGGCATATCGTTTGTACATTTTAATTCTTATTTTTAGAAACCAAGGAAATTAATATTGAAACGTATGTGGTTTCATTCCTTGTCAAGAGTTGACTTGTAAAAGCCATAACTATATTATTTTAGTCCAAAATCGATGCCGAAGAACTTGACCCTGTTTCACACAGCAACTCGGTCTCACAGTCTCACGTCAGAGTTAGATGTTCATCCATGTTTCTCAAACGTCACATTTCGAGAGATTTTGAAGACCTCCAATTTCAAAGTGTTTTAAGGTTTAAGTTTAGACATTTTTCTACAAATGATTTAAGTTTAGATTTAGTTTAGGCATTAACTCCAAATTATTTAAGTTTAGATTTAGTTTAGGCATTAACTCCAAATTATTTAAGTTTAGATTTAGTTTTGGAATTAACTCCAAATTATTTAAGTTTAGGTTTTAGTTTAGGTATTGACTGACATATTAAGGTTAGGCATTAAATCTGAATGGTTAAGGTTAAGTTTAAGGTTTGGAATAGGCTTAAAACAAAAACTCTCAAAAACAACTTTCCCATTCTTTCTTTCTATCGCTGGATTCGATCTTGCAAGCTTATGGAATGAGATGCATGATGGGAGATGACGTGGAAACCAGCCACTAGGGGCAACAGTGAGCGCTGTTACTATCAAGTAGGTTTAGATTTTGCTAGGCCGTTGTGGGATGGGATTGCCCCCAGTGGCCGGTTTCCACGTCATCTCCCGACGTCCCTGAGACATAGATGGACAAATACTGACTTGTATCACAGGTGACCTGGCTGTTCACACGACCATCTACTGTATCTTGCCTATGCCGCTTTGTACCATCACTCACTCATATATCTTTATGTACATATTCTTTATCCCCTTACACTTGTGTCTATAAGGTAGTAGTTTTGGAATTGTTAGCTAGATTACTTGTTGGTTATTATTGCATTGTCGGAACTAGAAGCACAAGCATTTCGCTACACTCGCATTAACATCTGCTAACCATGTGTATGTGACAAATAAAATTTGATTTGACTTACCTAATTCATTCACATTTGGTAAGCAAGGATGGCAAGAAGTGTCTGTGTTTGTGCTGCACGTGTGGTCTGCACGGGGTTGACCTCCACACACACACACTCACACACACACACACACACACACACACACACACACACACACACACACACACACACACACACACACACACACACACACACACACACACACACACACACACACACACACACACACACACACAATCTCTCTTTTGTATACTTGGGTGATTTATTACACTGAACTAAATACCCATTGACACTTTATGCTTTCTCTCGTCCCATTGACCTGGCTGGTGATTATCGATTCCCCCGCCAGTTCCCTCAGATAGCCCGAGTATTAAAGCCTTCTCTGTGGTTTATCCTCAACTAAGCCCCCCCCCCCTCTCTCCCTAGGTCTCCAGGGTCCTGCTGGATTAATAGCCTGTCTTCACCACATCCATATTAGGCCTCTAATTAAGAGTCCTCAGCCTCAGAGAGAAAACTTTTTCGGAAAAAAAATCAAATCTGTGTTATTTTTTCACTTTCTCTGTATCTCGATGTCAAAGTTTCGGTGGTAAAGTCGATTGACCCAGAACAGGGTGGTGAATTGAAGACCGAGGTCAAACTTGGCTTTTCTTGTACATGTTCCTGCTGTTGTCCATTTTGACTCAGGATGGGTTGTCTCAGAGTTGTTGGTGCGTTGTCTAGTTGGAAGCCTAGTGTATCGGTTGACATTCTTTGCAGTTTTCCCATTTGGCCCCACTTGAAAAAAGTGTTGTTTTGCTTCGATTGACATAATCGTCATAAACATCCTCGGTCGAGTGTAGCCATGTATCGAGAAACACATTAAAGTTAAAGTAGTTAAAAATAAACCACGTCTGTTCTGTAAATAACACTTGTAGCACCACAGTCTCATTTACTCAGTAATCAGAGCTGTTGCCTCGGTAATTCATGTCTTTGGGCTGTGAGATAAATAATTAAGAAGGAAAAGACAAAGATGATGGTAACCTTTTTTGCCGGCTGTAGAGGTAGATGCGATCATTGAAACGTAACTAAAACGTCATTGAAACGTCATTGAAACGTCATTGAAACGTAACTAAAACGTCATTGAAACGTAATTAAAACGTCATTGAAACGTCATTGAAACGTAACTAAAACGTCATTGAAACGTAACTAAAACGTCATTGAAACGTCATTGAAACGTCATTGAAACGTCATTAA
The DNA here is from genome assembly GCF_018296145.1 of Oncorhynchus tshawytscha. Classification (NCBI taxonomy): domain Eukaryota; kingdom Metazoa; phylum Chordata; class Actinopteri; order Salmoniformes; family Salmonidae; genus Oncorhynchus; species Oncorhynchus tshawytscha. The sequence continues at coordinate 5,936,161 of NC_056434.1, forward strand.
AACATCATTGAAACGTCATTGAAACGTCATTGAAACGTCATTGAAACGTCATTAAAACGTCATTGAAACGTCATTGAAACGTCATTAAAACGTCATTGAAACGTCATTAAAACGTCATTGAAACGTCATTGAAACGTCATTGAAACGTAACTAAAACGTCATTGAAACGTCATTGAAACGTCATTGAAACGTAATTACTTGTGAGGAGGCGACTATTCAGTAACCCGGAGAATGAGGTATACAACAGGGCTGTTTGATTTTTGGGGGAAGTGCCGGGCTGACACTCCATCATAATTGTGATGAATTTGCTGTCCCTTTTGTTTCCCTGACTCATTGCTGCGTAACCAGAGATGAAAGGCCGTGGCACGGCTGGAAACTCCACCTAAATACGCAGACCGGAACGTAATTGAAAATAAAATGCGACTTATCGTTTCTTTCATCTGTCTGTTTCTAATGGTACCAATTCGCCTCATTTCTAGTTCTAGTTGTGTTATTGGACTCTGAGGTCAGAACAGACCAGTCTGTCTGTCTGTCTGTCTGTCTGTCTGTCTGTGTGTGTGTGAGAGAGAGTGTATGAGTGTGTGTGAGAGAGTGGGAGAGTGTGTGTCAGAGTGTGTGTGTGAGAAAGAAAGTGTGTGTGTGTGTGTGTGGGAGTGTGTGTGTGGGTGTGTGAGAGTGTGTGTGTGAATGAGAGTGTTCTGCCAATGTGTTTATGAATGCATACAGTATAGGATATTTGACCTTTGTTTGACCATAACACTAATCTCTATCTTTCTCCCTCCCTCCCTCCCTCCCTCCCTCCCTCCCTCCCTCCCTCCCTCCCTCCCTTCTCCACCCACAGTGGGAGGAGGTGAGTGGCTACGATGACGCCATGAACCCCATCCGGACGTACCAGGTGTGCAACGTGCGCGAGGCCAACCAGAACAACTGGCTACGCAGTGACTTCATCCCACGCAAAGACGTCCTCAGAGTCTACGTGGAGATGAAGTTCACTGTGCGCGACTGCAACAGCATCCCCAACATCCCCGGCTCCTGCAAGGAGACCTTTAACCTCTTCTACTACGAGTCCGACTCAGACTCGGCCACGGAGACGAGTCCATTCTGGATGGAAAATCCCTATGTGAAGGTGGACACCATCGCGCCCGATGAGAGTTTCTCCATGTTGGAGTCGGGAAGGGTGAACACGAAAGTACGGAGCTTCGGACCTCTTTCCAAGACTGGGTTTTACCTGGCATTCCAAGATCTGGGGGCTTGTATGTCGTTGATTTCTGTCCGGGTCTTCTATAAGAAGTGTTCGACCACCATCGCGAACTTCGCCGTGTTCCCCGAGACGGCCACGGGGGCAGAGGCCACGTCGTTGGTCATCGCGCCCGGAACATGTGTTCCCAACGCTCTTGAAGTGTCCGTGCCTCTAAAGCTGTACTGCAACGGGGATGGCGAATGGATGGTTCCCGTGGGATCGTGCACCTGCGCGTCCGGGTTCGAGCCCGCGATGAAGGACACCCAGTGTCAGGGTGAGTGTGACATCAAGGACACTCAATGTCAGGGTGAGTTTTTTTTGGTGGCCATTTTTGGGGTAATCACCCAATGCTTTGTGTGTCCCCTTTGGTGTCAGCCATTTTGTGTCAAAATGTCAATGCACAAAAAAACTGATCATATAGTCAGTGGCACTCTCTCCATTGAGCATCTACCTCCCCCTGACTTCGATTGTCCCAGGAGTAGATTCATAAATAATGTTGTCAGTAACCTATATGACACCTGAGCAAGCTGGACAGTTCTAGGAGAGTGAGGTCTGATAGAGAACAGAACAGGTTCACAGAGGTTCAGACCAAGATGGATTAAAACAGCAGGCTCAGATGGAGTGCAGGGGACAGAGAGTGGAGGGGAGGAGGGAGGGAGGGAGGGGAAAAGAGGTGGGGGTAGTGGAACGTTAGACTGGGGGTAGTGGAACGTTAGACTGGGGGTAGTGGAACGTGAGACTGGGGGTAGTGGAACATTAGACTGGGGGTAGTGGAACATTAGACTAGAGGTAGTGGAATGTTAGACTGGGGGTAGTGGAACGTTAGACTGGGGGTAGTGGAACGTTAGACTGGGGGTAGTGGAACGTTAGACTGGGGGTAGTGGAACGTTAGACTGGGGGTAGTGGAATGTTGACTGGGGGTAGTGGAGTGTTAGACTGGGGGTAGTGGAATGTTGACTGGGGGTAGTAGAACGTTAGACTGGGGGTAGTGGAATGTTAGGCTGGGGGTAGTAGAACGTTAAACTGGGGGTAGTGGAACGTTAGACTGGGGGTAGTGGAACGTTAGACTGGGGGGTAGTGGAATGTTGACTGGGGGTAAGTGGAACGTTAGACTGGGGGTAGTGGAACGTTAGACTGGGGGTAGTGGAACATTAGACTAGAGGTAGTGGAACGTTAGACTGGGGGTAGTGGAACGTTAGACTGGGGGTAGTGGAACGTTAGACTGGGGGTAGTGGAACATTAGACTGTGTGGTAGTGGAACGTTAGACTGGGGGTAGTGGAACATTAGACTGTGTGGTAGTGGAACGTTAGACTGGGGGTAGTGGAACATTAGACTGGGGATAGTGGAACATTAGACTGGGGGGTAGTGGAACGTTAGACTGGGGGGTAGTGGAACATTAGACTGGGGGTAGTGGAACATTAGACTGGGGGGTAGTGGAACAATAGACTGGGGGCAGTGGAACGTTAGACCTAGGGGGTAATGGAACGTTAGACTGGGGGTAGTGGAACATTAGACTGGGGGGTAGTGGAACATTAGACTGGTGGGGTAGTGGAACGTTAGACTGGGGGGTAGTGGAACATTAGACTGGGGGTAGTGGAACATTAGACTGGGGGCAGTGGAACGTTAGACTGGGGGTAGTGGAACATTAGACTGGGGGCAGTGGAACGTTAGACTGGGGGGGTAGTGGAACATTAGACTAGAGGTAGTGGAATGTTAGACTGGGGGTAGTGGAACGTTAGACTGGGGGTAGTGGAACGTTAGACTGGGGGTAGTGGAACGTTAGACTGGGGGGTAGTGGAACGTTAGACTGGGGGGTAGTGGAATGTTGACTGGGGGGTAGTGGAGTGTTAGACTGGGGGTAGTGGAATGTTGACTGGGGGTAGTAGAACGTTAGACTGGGGGTAGTGGAATGTTAGGCTGGGGGTAGTAGAACGTTAAACTGGGGGTAGTGGAACGTTAGACTGGGGGTAGTGGAACGTTAGACTGGGGGGTAGTGGAATGTTGACTGGGGGTAAGTGGAACGTTAGACTGGGGGTAGTGGAACGTTAGACTGGGGGTAGTGGAACATTAGACTAGGGTAGTGGAACGTTAGACTGGGGGTAGTGGAACGTTAGACTGGGGGTAGTGGAACGTTAGACTGGGGGTAGTGGAACATTAGACTGTGGGTAGTGGAACGTTAGACTGGGGGTAGTGGAACATTAGACTGTGTGGTAGTGGAACGTTAGACTGGGGGCAGTGGAACATTAGACTGGGGATAGTGGAACATTAGACTGGGGGTAGTGGAACGTTAGACTGGGGGGTAGTGGAACATTAGACTGGGGGTAGTGGAACATTAGACTGGGGGGGTAGTGGAACAATAGACTGGGGGCAGTGGAACGTTAGACCTAGGGGGTAATGGAACGTTAGACTGGGGGTAGTGGAACATTAGACTGGGGGGTAGTGGAACATTAGACTGGTGGGGTAGTGGAACGTTAGACTGGGGGGTAGTGGAACATTAGACTGGGGGGTAGTGGAACATTAGACTGGGGGCAGTGGAACGTTAGACTGGGGGTAGTGGAACATTAGACTGGGGGCAGTGGAACGTTAGACTGGGGGGTAGTGGAACATTAGACTGGGGGCAGTGGAACGTTAGACCTAGGGGGTAGTGGAACATTAGACTGGGGGCAGTGGAACGTTAGACCTAGGGGGTAGTGGAACGTTAGACTGGTGGGGTAGTGGAACGTTAGACTGGGGGGTAGTGGAACATTAGACTGGGGGTAGTGGAACATTAGACTGGGGGCAGTGGAACGTTAGACCTGGGGGGTAGTGGAACGTTAGACTGGGGGTAGTGGAACATTAGACTGGGGGGTAGTGGAACATTAGACTGGTGGGGTAGTGGAACGTTAGACTTGGGGGGTAGTGGAACATTAGACTGGGGGGTAGTGGAACATTAGACTGGGGGCAGTGGAACGTTAGACCTAGGGGTAGTGGAACATTAGACTGGGGGGTAGTGGAACATTAGACTGGGGGCAGTGGAACGTTAGACTGGGGGGGAGAGGCAGGCCGAGTGGAACATTAGACTGGGGGGGTAGTGGAACATTAGACTGGGGGCAGTGGAACGTTAGACCTAGGGGGCAGTGGAACGTTAGACTGGTGGGGTAGTGGAACGTTAGACCTAGGGGGTAGTGGAACGTTAGACTGGGGGCAGTGGAACGTTAGACCTAGGGGGTAGTGGAACGTTAGACCTAGGGGGTAGTGGAACGTTAGACCTGGGGGTAGTGGAACGTTAGACTGGGGGGTAGTGGAACGTTAGACCTAGGGGGTAGTGGAACATTAGACTGGGGGCAGTGGAACGTTAGACTGGTGGGGTAGTGGAACGTTAGACCTAGGGGGTAGTGGAACGTTAGACTGGGGGCAGTGGAACGTTAGACTGGGGGGTAGTGGAACATTAGACTGGGGGGTAGTGGAACATTAGACTGGGGGCAGTGGAACATTAGACTGGGGGTAGTGGAACATTAGACTGGGGGGGTAGTGGAACATTAGACTGGTGGGGTCATGTGTCAAATGGAGAACAGGGGAGATGAGAGGCAGGCCGATGTCAGAGTTATCGATTTGCACGGCTGATTGTGATGCGGGGTGTGTGTGTGTGTGTTTGTACGTGTACGCGCATGCGTGTGTCAGGCCTGTATATCACGACACCCTGCAAGACAGAGAAGGAGATTCAGGAGAGAGATAAACAGAAAGGAAGAGCGTGTAGCTTAGGAATGATCCGGAAGTTTAAGAAGAAAATACATTGAGAGAAACAGGAGTGTTCTTCATGTGGCTCCCTACAGTGCATGGCATTGAATGTGTGCCCACCTTTTAAAGGGTGTGCGAGTGGGCACAGTAAATCTATTGGCCGGTGCGTGGTTAAAAACTCATTTGTTTGCCTCTGGCAGCTCAAGGGCAAATCCCTGGCGACTGGGCCTGATAAAATGCTCTCTAATCATGTTCACTGGAAACCACAGTGGATAAATCTCCCTGTTGTCTCTCTCTTTTTCCCTATTTACTATTTATCTGTCTATTGCTCTAACTCTCCCTTTCTCTTTCTCTCTCTCTCTCTCTCTCTCTCTCTCTCTCTCTCTCTCTCTCTCTCTCTCTCTCTCTCGCTCCCTCTGTCTCTCTCTCTGTCTCTCTCTCTTTCTGTCTCTCTCGCTCTCTCTGTCTCTCTCTCTGTCCCTCTCTCTTTCTGTCTCTCTCTCTCCCTCTCTCTCTCTTTTTCTCTCTCTCTCTTTCTCTCTCTCTCTCTTTTTCTCTCTCTCTCTTTCTCTCTCTCTCTCTTTCTCTCTCTCTCTCTTTCTGTCTCTCTCTCTTTCTGTCTCTCTTTCTCCCTCTCTCCCTGTCTGACTTTCTCTGTTTGTCGAACCTGTACATCTCTTCCTCTCTCTTTTTCTATCTCTTTTTCTGTGTCTCTCTCTCTCTCTCTCTCTCTCTGACTTTCTGTGTATGTCTACCTGTACATCTCCCACTCTCTCTCCCTCTCTCTCTCTCTCTCTCTGACTTTCTGTGTATGTCTACCTGTACATCTCCCACTCTCTCTCCCTCTCTCTCTCTCTCTCTCTGACTTTCTGTGTATGTCTACCTGTACATCTCCCACTCTCTCTCTACCTCCCTCGCTCTCTCCTTCTCTCTCTGACTGTCTGTGTATGTCTACCTGTACATCTCCCACTCTGCTCTCCCTCATCACCTCTCTCTCTCTCTCTCTGACTTTCTGTGTATGTCTACCTGTACATCTCCCTGCATGCTCTCTCTCCCTCCTGCTCTCTCTCTCTCTCTGACTTTCTGTGTATGTCTACCTGTACATCTCTCTCTCCTCTCTCTCTCTCTCTCTCTCTCTCTGACTTTCTGTGTATGTCTACCTGTACATCTCCCTCTCTCTCCCTCATCTCTCTCTCTCTCTCTCTGACTTTCTGTGTATGTCTACCTGTACATCTCCCACTCTCTCTCCCTCTCTCTCCACCTCTCTCTCCCTCTCTCTCCCTCTCTCTCTCTCTGACTTTCTGTGTATGTCTACCTGTACATCTCCCTCTCCTCCCTCTCTCGCTCTCTCTCTCTCTCTCACCTTTCTGTGTATGTCTACCTGTACATCTCCCACTCTCTCTCCCTCTCTCTCTCTCTGACTTTCTGTGTATGTCTACCTGCACATCTCTCTCTCTCTCTGACTTTCTGTGTATGTCTACCTGCACATCTCTCTCTCCTTGTCCTCTCACTCTTGTATTATTGTTTTATTCCAACTTTCTCTCCTAGTCTAAAGGTCCTTGAGCCGTATGCTCAGCATGAGAGGGTAAGAGACAGAGACGAAGATAGTACGGGAGAGAGGAGGCAAAAAGAGAGGGAGAGAGAGTGAGAGAGGGATAGAGGGAGAGGGCCAGAGAAAAAGAGAGAGACAGACAGGTAGAGAGAGAGAGAGGAAGAGAGAGAGAGAGAGAGAGAGCAAGAGAGAGCGAAAAAGGGAGAGAGAGAGAGAGAAAGAGAGAGAGAGCGAGCAAGAGAGACAAAGAGAGATGGAATGAGAGCGAGAGAAAAAGAGATAGACAGAGAGAGAGAAAAGGTCAACCAGTGAAGAACAAACATCTTTGTAAATACAACCCATATTTTTGCATATTTATTTTCTCTTTTGTACTTTAACCATTTGAACATCGCTACAACAAAGTATATATATATATATATATATATATATATAAAATGACATTATATATATATATATAAAATGACATTTCCAATCTCTTTATTCTTTTGGGACTTCTGTGAGTGCAATGTTTACTGTTAATTTTTATTGTTTATATTATCTACTTCACTTTCTTTGGCAATGTAAACATATGTTTCCCATGCCAATAAAGCTCATTGAATTGAATTGAATTGAGAGAGAGAGAGGGAGAGAGATCTGCAAAAAAACAATCTTGCAGGACGAGCATTTAACCCCCCACCCCCCTGCCTCCTGACCCCCCCTGTGCTGCCTCACCCCTTAGCTAGGTTAGTGCCCTTCAAACACGATAATTCATAATGAACATGAAAAACAACCAACACACATAGCACAACTAGCATGCTGCTAGCACGTTCATATCTTGACTGGTGGTGTTAGGGGGGAAAATGCTGTCACTTCCTGTTACTCTGGTAGCCATTGCTTTGGGTGATTAATGATTGAAAAACAAACACACTCAGTGATAATGAACACGGCTCAGCAGGCTAATGCAGCTTATGCACCAATATTTAACTTTCACACAGAGGGCAACGGTGATGATCGTGACAAGAACCAGTCCCACAATGCTATCATTGACCTCATTTCCACCCGTTTCCAAATGATTCTTTCAACAGGAAGCAAACATAACCAGTAGCAACACGGAAGATGTTGAACCAAAACAACCTTGACACTGAGGAGTGAGCTGGCGGATCATGCTAATCAACATTTGCTCTCTCACCTTCCTCTCCCTTTTTTTTTTTTTCATTAACGCACCAAGATGGTTCCATTCATCTTCTAATTAACAGGACAGTTTAGTGAGATATAGAAAGATAGAGCCGCCTGTTGCCTGCGCCGTGCTTTCCTGTGCTGCGTGCTGCCTCCTGACTCATCACCTTTCCTGTGCTGCGTGCTGCCTCCTGACTCATCACCTTTCCTGTGCTGCCTCCTGACTAATCACCTTTCCTGTGCTGCCTCCTGACTAATCACCTTTCCTGTGCTGCCTCCTGACTCATCACCTTTCCTGACTCATCTGTGCTGCCTCCTGACTCATCACCTTTCCTGTGCTGCCTCCTGACTCATCACCTTTCCTGTGCTGCGTGCTGCCTCCTGACTCATCACCTTTCCTGTGCCTCCTGACTGTGCTGCCTCCTGACTCATCACCTTTCCTGTGCTGCCTCCTAACTCATCACCTTTCCTGTGCTGCGTGCTGCCTCCTGACTCATCACCTTTCCTGTGCTGCCTCCTGACTCATCACCTTTCCTGTGCTGCGTGCTGCCTCCTGACTTATCACCTTTCCTGTGCTGCGTGCTGCCTCCTGACTCATCACCTTTCCTGTGCTGCGTGCTGCCTCCTGACTCATCACCTTTCCTGTGCTGGGTGCTGCCTCCTAACTCATCACCTTTCCTGTGCTGCCTCCTGACTCATCACCTTTCCTGTGCTGCGTGCTGCCTCCTGACTCATCACCTTTCCAGTGCTGCCTCCTGACTCATCACCTTTCCTGTGCTGCCTCCTGACTCATCACCTTTCCTGTGCTGCCTCCTAACTCATCACCTTTCCTGCGCTGCGTGCTGCCCCTGACTCATCACCTTTCCTGTGCTGCCTCCTAACTCATCACCTTTCCTGTGCTGCGTGCTGCCTCCTGACTTATCACCTTTCCTGTGCTGCCTCCTGACTCATCACCTTTCCTGTGCTGCGTGCTGCCTCTGTGCTGCGTGCTGCCTCCTGACTCATCACCTTTCCTGTGCTGGGTGCTGCCTCCTAACTCATCACCTTTCCTGTGCTGCCTCCTGACTCATCACCTTTCCTGTGCTGCGTGCTGCCTCCTGACTCATCACCTTTCCAGTGCTGCCTCCTGACTCATCACCTTTCCTGTGCTGCCTCCTGACTCATCACCTTTCCTGTGCTGCCTCCTAATCACCTTATCACCATTTCCTGTGCTGCCTCCTGACTCATCACCTTTCCTGTGCTGCGTGCTGCCTCCTAACTCATCACCTTTCCTGTTCTGCGTGCTGCCTCCTGACTCATCACCTTTCCTGTGCTGCGTGCTGCCTCCTGACTCATCACCTTTCCTGTGCTGCGTGCTGCCTCCTAACTCATCACCTTTCCTCCTGTGCTGCGTGCTGCCTCCTGACTCATCACCTTTCCTGTGCTGCCTCCTGACCTCACTTTCCTGACTCATCACCTTTCCTGTGCTGCTGCCTCCTAACTCATCACCTTTCCTGTGCTGCCTCCTGACTCATCACCTTTCCTGTGCTGCCTCCTAACTCATCACCTTTCCTGCTGCCTCCTGACTCATCAGCTTTCCTGTGCTGCCTCCTAACTCATCACCTTTCCTGTGCTGCGTGCTGCCTCCTGACTCATCACCTTTCCTGTGCTGCCTGCCTCCTGACTCATCACCTTTCCTGTGCTGCGTGCTGCCTCCTAACTCATCACCTTTCCTGTGCTGCCTCCTGACTCATCACCTTTCCTGTGCTGCGTGCTGCCTCCTAACTCATCACCTTTCCTGTGCTGCCTCCTGACTCATCACCTTTCCTGTGCTGCCTCCTGACTCATCACCTTTCCTGTGCTGCCTCCTGACTCATCACCTTTCCTGTGCTGCCTCCTGACTCATCACCTTTCCTGTGCTGCCTCCTGACTCATCACCTTTCCTGTGCCCTCCTGACTCATCACCTTTCCTGCTGCCTCCTGACTCATCACCTTTCCTGTTCTGCGTGCTGCCTCCTGACTCATCACCTTTCCTGTTCTGCGTGCTGCCTCCTGACTCATCACCTTTCCTGTGCTGCCTCCTGTCATCACCTTTCCTGCTGCCTCCTGACTCATCACCTTTCCTGTGCTGCGTGCTGCCTCCTAACTCATCACCTTTCCTGTGCTGCGTGCTGCCTCCTGACTCATCACCTTTCCTGTGCTGCCTCCCTGACTCATCACCTTTCCTGTGCTGGGTGCTGCCTCCTAACTCATCACCTTTCCTGTGCTGCCTCCTGACTCATCACCTTTCCTGTGCTGCATGCTGCCTCCTGACTCATCAGCTTTCCTGTGCTGCCTCCTAACTCATCACCTTTCCTGTGCTGCGTGCTGCCTCCTGACTCATCACCTTTCCTGTGCTGCGTGCTGCCTCCTGACTCATCACCTTTCCTGTGCTGCCTGTGCTGCCTCCTAACTCATCACCTTTCCTGTGCTGCCTCCTAACTCATCACCTTTCCTGTGCTGCCTGCCTCCTAACTCATCACCTTTCCTGTGCTGCCTCCTGACTCATCACCTTTCCTGTGCTGCCTGCCTCCTCATCACCTTTCCTGTGCTGCCTCCTGACTCATCACCTTTCCTGTGCTGCCTGCCTCCTAACTCATCACCTTTCCTGTGCTGCCTCCTCCTAACTCATCACCTTTCCTGTGCTGCCTCCTAACTCATCACCTTTCCTGCCTCCTAACTCATCACCTTTCCTGTGCTGCCTCCTAACTCATGTGCTGTGTGCTGCCTCCTAACTCATCACCTTTCCTGTGCTGCCTCCTAACTCATCACCTTTCCTGTGCTGCCTCCTAACTCATCACCTTTCCTGTGCTGCCTCCTGACTCATCACCTTTTCTGGGCTGCCTGCCTCCTAACTCATCACCTTTCCTGTGCTGCCTGCCTCCTAACTCATCACCTTTCCTGTGCTGCCTCCTAACTCATCACCTTTCCTGTGCTGCCTCCTAACTCATCACCTTTCCTGTGCTGCCTGCCTCCTAACTCATCACCTTTCCTGTGCTGTGTGCTGCCTCCTAACTCATCACCTTTCCTGTGCCGCCTCCTAACTCATCACCTTTCCTGTGCCGCCTCCTAACTCATCACCTTTCCTGTGCCGCCTCCTAACTCATCACCTTTCCTGTGATGTGTGCTGCCTCCTAACTCATTACCTTTCCTGTGCTGTGTGCTGCCTCCTAACTCATCACCTTTCCTGTGCTGCCTCCTAACTCATCACCTTTCCTGTGCCGCCTCCTGACTCATCACCAGAGTTATAAACTTGGATAGGGAGTCTACAAAGGGCACCGATTGACAATGTTATGACACTTTGCATCAGAGAAACGATGTGCCTCCGGGTAGCATTGAGAACACATTACAGCTATAGCAGATGAGGCTGGTGGCAGGAGCTATAGGAGGACGGGCTCATTGTAACGACTGGAATCAAATAAGTGGAACGGTTTCATTCATTCCATTATAGCCGTTACAATGAGCCCGTCCTCCTATAGCTCCTCCCACCAGCCTCCACTGATCTATACCAAATCCATTATCCATTAGTGGTGCAGTAAACTGGATGAATTAGAAAAAGGCCGACTATTGGCATGTTACTGGGAAGTAAAGGTTGTTCCCAAGTGGCAGGGAAGTGTGTGTGTGTGTGTGTGTTTGTGTGTGTGTGCGTGTGTGTGTGTTTGTGTCTTTGTGTGACAGTGTGTGTGTGTGTGTGTCAGTGTGTGTGTTTGTCAGTGTGTGTGTTTGTCAGTGTGTGTGTGTGTATCAGTGTGTGTTGATGTGTGTGTGTGAGTGTGTGTGTGTGTCAGTGTGTGTGTGTATGTGTGTGTGTGTGTGTGTGTGTGTGTGTTGTTTGTGTGTGCTTGTGTGTTTTCCTCATGAAGCTTGTGTGTTTTCCTCTGAGCGGTGTGCTAGTAATTTGGGATGACAGCGTATGCATGCTGGTTAAAACCACCGTCTTTCTCCACCGTTGGCGGTGCTCTCCAGGGGGAAAACTAACACAAAACCAGCACCAGTGAGAGCTGTCCGTTATGAGGGAAGCTGTAGTTTACCACAAAGGCTCAGAGAGAGTGCCATGATAACACAAGGACATACTGTTCACACACACACACACACACACACACACACACAACAACACAACAACACACATCAACATTCAACGACATTCAGTAAAAAGCTAAAGATTGAAATGAGTGTGTTTTCATTGAGCTGTGTTAACCCAGTCCACTTTATCTGTGTACTTTCACTGGCTATTGGACTCACTCTTTTCAATCTCTCTCTCTCTCTCTCTCTCTCTCTCTTTCTCTCTCTCTCTCTCTCTCTCTGTCTCTCTCTCTCTCTCTCTCAGCTTGCAGCCCGGGCACGTTCAAATCCAAGCAGGGCGAGGGTTTCTGCACACCCTGCCCACCCAACAGCCGTACCAGCTCTGGCGCCGCCAACTTATGCTCCTGTAGAAACGGCTTCTACCGCTCAGACACAGACTCACCAGACAACGCCTGCACCAGTAAGTGGCATGCCAGCATATACCCATAGATTTACAGTCGTTGCACCAGTTAGCAGGATGCTAGCATATACCCATAGACTTACAGTCGTTGCACCAGTTAGCAGGATGCTAGCATATACCCATAGATTTACAGTCGTTGCACCAGTTAGCAGGATGCTAGCATATACCCATAGACTTACAGTCGTTGCACCAGTTAGCAGGATGCTAGCATATACCCATAGACTTACAGTCGTTGCACCAGTTAGCAGGATGCTAGCATATACCCATAGACTTACAGTCGTTGCACCAGTTAGCAGGATGCTAGCATATACCCATAGACTTACAGTCGTTGCACCAGTTAGGGATGCTATCGTTGCACCAGTTAGCAGGATGCTAGCATATACCCATAGACTTACAGTCGTTGCACCAGTTAGCAGGATGCTAGCATATACCCATAGACTTACAGATTAGCATATACCCATAGACTTACAGTCGTTGCACCAGTTAGCAGGATGCTAGCATATACCCATAGACTTACAGTCGTTGCACCAGTTAGCAGGATGCTAGCATATACCCATAGACTTACAGTCGTTGCACCAGTTAGCAGGATGCTAGCATATACCCATAGACTTACAGTCGTTGCACCAGTTAGCAGGATGCTAGCATATACCCATAGACTTACAGTCGTTGCACCAGTTAGCAGGATGCTAGCATATACCCATAGACTTACAGTCGTTGCACCAGTTAGCAGGATGCTAGCATATACCCATAGACTTACAGTCGTTGCACCAGTTAGCAGGATGCTAGCATATACCCATAGACTTACAGTCGTTGCACCAGTTAGCAGGATGCTAGCATATACCCATAGACTTACAGTCGTTGCACCAGTTAGCAGGATGCTAGCATATACCCATAGACTTACAGTCGTTGCACCAGTTAGCAGGATGCTAGCATATACCCATAGACTTACAGTCGTTGCACCAGTTAGCAGGATGCTAGCATATACCCATAGATTTACAGTCATCCATCAGTTAGCAGGATGCTAGCATATACCCATAGACTTACAGTCGTTGCACCAGTTAGCAGGATGCTAGCATATACCCATAGACTTACAGTCGTTGCACCAGTTAGCAGGATGCTAGCATATACCCATAGATTTACAGTCATCCATCAGTTAGCAGGATGCTAGCATATACCCATAGATTTACAGTCATCCATCAGTTAGCAGGATGCTAGCATATACCCATAGATTTACAGTCATTACACCAGTTAGCAGGATGCTAGCATATACCCATAGATTTACAGTCATCCATCAGTTAGCAGGATGCTAGCATATACCCATAGATTTACAGTCATTACACCAGAAAGCGGGCCATTTTGCAACTCGTTGAGTTACTGTGTATATAAATACGTTTTCCAAGGGCCTGTATAGAGTCAGGTTGTGGGTAACACTGAAGAAACAAGTTGTTTCTCTCTGAACTATGGCCTCCCCACAGCACCTGTATCGCTCCTCTCTGAAGGTTCTGACAACATTCCCACATTGCTACATGTACAACAACAGTCCTAACAAACTTTAGCCTGACGTTATCACTGCCTATACGTCCGTACAGCCGCTACCTCGCTCTGGCAGAGTGGAGGAACTTATCTAGTGGATGTGTCTTAGTTAAGTACATGGAGACCATGCACACACACACGCACACACACACACACACACACACACACACACACAGAGACTAATCCTTTCACTGGTGGTAATTCTCCCAAAATGCTGCCAGAGATATGGCTCCCTAGCTGTTCGTACCCCAAAGTGCTGCCAATAATTGGATAAGAATTGCTTCTCTGCTGCCAATAGTCTCTCTCATCCCCCTTAGCTGTTTCCACACAGCACAAATATGCGTGCACGTGCACAAGCTGGCATGCACGTGCACGCACACAAACACCCTCTCACACGCTCTCCTCCTCGCAGAAAGAACTGTAACGTCTGTTTATTTTGTTTTGAGCTTTCTCCAAACAGAGAGAAGAGAACTCACCTCATCTAGCACCCCTAGCATCAAAGTCCTAATGAAATAGAATATATTACATTCTAATCCTTGTTATATTTGATGTCCTGGTGGAATTGTTCAACATTGATGCTTTGGCAATAATTTTGTCTTGACAATAAAGTATTTTTAAATTAAACAAATATATATTTCTTGTCTTTTGTTCCTCCCACAGCCGTTCCCTCGGCCCCGCGCAACGTCATCTCCAACGTCAATGAGACCTACCTGGTCCTGGAGTGGAGCGAGCCTCGTGACTCGGGCGGCCGCGACGACATCTTCTACAACGTCATCTGCAAGAAGTGCCTGCCCGAGCGCGGCATGTGCTCGCGCTGCGACGACAATGTAGACATCTCGCCGCGCCACCTGGGCCTGACGCAGCGGCGCGTGGCCGTCCGAAACCTGCAGGCCCACACCCAGTACAGCTTTGAGATCCAGGCCGTCAACGGCGTGTCGAATAAGAACCCGTACACGCCTCAGTTCTCCGCCGTCAACATCACCACCAACCAAGCCGGTAGGTAGAAGACTGTTGTATTAGAACGAATATACTTTTATTCTTGTGAAACCAAAAGATACACAGAAAGAGAACAAGGCCACAGAGAAACAACCCCAGGATGAATTAGCGGTGTACAGTGCCTTTCTCAAGGGCACAACGGCACTGTGCTACAATCAGTGCTGCACTTTTACGATAGAATTGGTTAAGATGGTGTTTGCGTCAAATCAAATCAAGCTTTTTATATACAGCAAATTTCAGACATGGAATTCAACACAATGGTGCTGCACAGGATAAAAACGAATTTTAAAAAACTATGAAAATAAAAGCTGGAATATTTAGTACACAACAAACAAGATAAAAGGAAAAATAAATAGTATTTTTCAGCAGCAATGCAGGTAAAAGTAGATGTTTGTTATGATAGCTACAGTCCATCTGTATGTACAGTACCTTGCCAATGTTTTCACCCCCCTTGGCATTTTTCCTATTTTGTTTCATTACAACCTGTAACTTAAATACATTTTTATCTGGATTTCATGTAATGGACATACACAAAATAGTCCAAATTGGTGAAGTGAAATGAAAAAAAAATTACTTATAATAAATAAAAACCTGAAAAGTGGTGCGTGCGTATGTATGTATTCACCCCATTTGCTATGAATCCCCTAAATAAGATCTGGTGCAACCAATTATCTTCAGAAGTCACATAATTAGTTAAATAAACTCCACCTGTGTGCACATGATCTGTCACATGATCTCATTATATCTACACCTGTTCTGAAAGGCCCCAG
Organism: Oncorhynchus tshawytscha; assembly: GCF_018296145.1. NCBI lineage: Eukaryota > Metazoa > Chordata > Actinopteri > Salmoniformes > Salmonidae > Oncorhynchus > Oncorhynchus tshawytscha. The sequence goes on from NC_056434.1 coordinate 5,951,626, forward strand.
AGTCTGCAACATCACTAAGCATGGGGCACCACCAAGCAAGCGGCACTATGAAGACCAAGGAGCTCTCCACACAGGTCAGGGACAACTTTGTGGAGAAGTACAGATCATGGTTGCGTGATAAAAACATATCCGAAACTTTGAACATCCCACGGAGCACCATTAAATCCATTATTAAAATATGGAAAGAATATGGCATCACAACAAACCTGCCAAGAGAGGGACGCCCACCAAAACTCATGGACCAGGCAAGGAGGGCTTTAATCAGAGAGGCAACAAAGAGACCAAAGATAACCCTGAAGGAGCTGCAAAGCTCCACAGCGGAGATTGGAGTATCTGTCCATAGGACCACTTTAACCCGTGCACTCCACAGAGCTGGGCTTTACAGAAGAGTGGCCAGAAAAAAGCCATTGGTTAAACAAAAACATAAGCAAACACGTTTAGTTTTTGCCAAAAGGCATGTGCGAGACTCCCCAAACATATGAAGAAGGTACTCTAGTCAGATGAGACAAAAATGTAGCTTTTTTGCCATCAAGGAAAAAGCTTTGTCTGGAGCAAACCCAACACCTCACATCACCCGGAGAACACCATCCCCAGAAGCATGGAGGTGGTAGCATCATGCTATGGGGATGTTTTTCATTGGCAGGGACAGGGAAACTGGCCAGAATTGAAGGATTGATGGATGGCTCTAAATACAGGGAAATTCTTGAGGGAAACCAGTTTCAGTCTTCCAGAGATTTGAGACTGGAATGGAGGTTCACCTTCTAGCAGGACAATGACCCTAAATGTGTTGGAATGGCCAAGTCAAAGCCCAGACCTCAATCCAATTGAGAATCTGTGGTATGACTTAAAGATTGCTGTACACCAGCGGAACCCATCCAACTTGAAGGAGCTGGAGCAATTTTGCCTTGAAGAATGGCCAAAAATCCCAGTGGTTAGATGTGCCAAGCTAATAGAGACATACCCCAAGAGACTTGCAGCTGTAATTGCTGCAAAAGGTGGCTCTACAAAGTATTGATTTTGGGCGGGTGAATAGTTATGCACGCTCAAGTTTTCTGTTTACTTTTTACAATAAAACATATTTAGCTTCTTCAAAGTGGTAGTCATGTTGTGTAAATCAATAGATTCAAACCCCCCAAAAATCCATTTTAATTCCAGGTTGTAAGGCAACAAAATAGAAAAAATGTCAAGGGGGGTGAATACTTTCGCAAGCCACTGTAAGTATGGGTTACATACAGTATGCAGTTTAAGTGAGGTATAAGAAGAAAAACAATTACTTAGCTTTTACCAAAGGACATTTCCACAGCACTTGGCACACACCAACACGAATAACAACAGTGAGGCAGTGTTTCGTGTATGACTAGGCATTCAACCTGCAGTGTTCTGCCCGCTAGGATCAACCCACTGTTAACCCATGGCACCTTCAGTAACTACCTAGCTAACCCATTTGGTTCCTTCGATTTTGTGGGATCAACCCACTGTTAACTGGTTTCCCACTAGTTTCACATTGATTGCGGGGAATGAAGTCAAATATTTTCTGACTGGTAAAACATCATGGTTTTTTTTAAACCTTCTGAGAACAGAAGTGAAAATTTCACCTCTTCTGGAGATGTTTATTTTTATGTTGCAGGGAAGTTCTGAGAATGTATAACTCTGGTTCCAGGGAAGTTCTGAGAATGTTTAACTCTGGTTCCAGGGAGGTTCTAAGAACGTTTTACTCTGGTTCCAGGGAGGTTCTGAGAACGTTTTACTCTGGTTCCAGGGAGGTTCTGAGAACGTTTTACTCTGGTTCCAGGGAGGTTCTGAGAATGTTTTACTCTGGTTCCAGGAGGTTCTGAGAACATTTTACTCTGGTTCCAGGGAGGTTCTGAGAATGTTTAACTCTGGTTCCAGGGAGGTTCTGAGAATGTTTTACTATGGTTCCAGGGAGGTTGTGAGAATGTTTAACTCTGGTTCCAGGGAGGTTCTGAGAATGTTTTACTCTGGTTCCAGGGAGGTTCTGAGAATGTTTTACTCTGGTTCCAGGAGGTTCTGAGAACATTTTACTCTGGTTCCAGGGAGGTTCTGAGAATGTTTAACTCTGGTTCCAGGGAGGTTCTGAGAACGTTTTACTATGGTTCCAAGGAGGTTCTGAGAACATTATGCTCTGGTTCAAGGGAGGTTCTGAGAATGTTTAACTCTGGTTCCAGGGAGGTTCTAAGAACGTTTTACTCTGGTTCCAGGGAGGTTCTGAGAACATTTTACTCTGGTTCCAGGGAGGTTCTGAGAATGTTTAACTCTGGTTCCAGGAGGTTCTGAGAACATTTTACTCTGGTTCCAGGGAGGTTCTGAGAATGTTTAACTCTGGTTCCAGGGAGGTTCTGAGAACGTTTTACTATGGTTCCAAGGAGGTTCTGAGAACATTATGCTCTGGTTCAAGGGAGGTTCTGAAAAATGTTTTACTCTCGTTCCTTGAAACTTTTCCTGGGAGGTTTTATTAATTTTCTGAGAACAAAATTATAGGTTATTTGAAGGTTTTTTTAATAAATCAAATCAAATCAAATCAAATTTATTTATATAGCCCTTCGTACATCAGCTGATATCTCAAAGTGCTGTACAGAAACCCAGCCTAAAACCCCAAACAGCAAGCAATGCAGGTGTAGAAGCACGGTGGCTAGGAAAAACTCCCTAGAAAGGCCAAAACCTAGGAAGAAACCTAGAGAGGAACCAGGCTATGTGGGGTGGCCAGTCCTCTTCTGGCTGTGCCGGGTGGAGATTATAACAGAACATGGCCAAGATGTTCAAATGTTCATAAATGACCAGCATGGTCAAATAATAATAAGGCAGAACAGTTGAAACTGGAGCAGCAGCACAGTCAGGTGGAAGTTGAAACTGGAGCAGCAGCATGGCCAGGTGGACTGGGGACAGCAAGGAGTCATCATGTCAGGTAGTCCTGGGGCATGGTCCTAGGGCTCAGGTCAGTTGAAACTGGAACAGCAGCATGGCCAGGTGGACTGGGGACAGCAAGGAGTCATCATGTCAGGTAGTCCTCGAGCTCAGGTCCTAGGGCTCGGGTCCTCCGAGAGAGAGAAAGAAAGAGAGAAGGAGAGAATTAGAGAACGCACACTTAGATTCACACAGGACACCGAATAGGACAGGAGAAGTACTCCAGATATAACAAACTGACCCCAGCCCCCGACACATAAACTACTGCAGCATAAATACTGGAGGCTGAGACAGGAGGGGTCAGGAGACACTGTGGCCCCATCCGAGGTCACCCCGGACAGGGCCAAACAGGAAGGATATAACCCCACCCACTTTGCCAAAGCACAGCCCCCACACCACTAGAGGGATATCTTCAACCACCAACTTACCATCCTGAGACAAGGCTGAGTATAGCCCACAAAGATCTCCGCCACGGCACAACACAAGGGGGGCGCCAACCCAGACAGGATGACCACAACAGTGAATCAACCCACTCAGGTGACGCACCCCCTCCAGGGACGGCATGAGAGAGCCCCAGTAAGCCAGTGACCCAGCCCCTGTAATAGGGTTAGAGGCAGAGAATCCCAGTGGAAAGAGGGGAACCGGCCAGGCAGAGACAGCAAGGGCGGTTCGTTGCTCCAGAGCCTTTCCGTTCACCTTCCCACTCCTGGGCCAGACTACACTCAATCATATGACCCACTGAAGAGATGAGTCTTCAGTAAAGACTTAAAGGTTGAGACAGAGTTTGCGTCTCTGACATGGGTAGGCAGACCGTTCCATAAAAATGGAGCTCTATAGGAGAAAGCCCTGCCTCCAGCTGTTTGCTTAGAAATTCTAGGGACAATTAGGAGGCCTGCGTCTTGTGACCGTAGCGTACGTGTAGGTATGTACGGCAGGACCAAATCAGAGAGATAGGTAGGAGCAAGCCCATGTAATGCTTTGTAGGTTAGCAGTAAAACCTTGAAATCAGCCCTTGCTTTGACAGGAAGCCAGTGTAGAGAGGCTAGCACTGGAGTAATATGATCAAATTTTTTGGTTCTAGTCAGGATTCTAGCAGCCGTATTTAGCACTAACTGAAGTTTATTTAGTGCTTTATCCGGGTAGCCGGAAAATAGAGCATTGCAGTAGTCTAACCTAGAAGTGACAAAAGCATGGATTAATTTTTCTGCATCATTTTTGGACAGAAAGTTTCTGATTTTTGCAATGTTACGTAGATGGAAAAAAGATGTCCTTGAAATGGTCTTGATATGTTCTTCAAAAGAGAGATCAGGGTCCAGAGTAACGCTGAGGTCCTTCACAGTTTTATTTGAGACGACTGTACAACCATTAAGATTAATTGTCAGATTCAACAGAATATCTCTTTGTTTCTTGGGACCTAGAACAAGCATCTCTGTTTTGTCCGAGTTTAATAGTAGAAAGTTTGCAGCCATCCACTTCCTTATGTCTGAAACACATGCTTCTAGCGAGGGCAATTTTGGGGCTTCACCATGTTTCATTGAAATGTACAGCTGTGTGTCATCCGCATAGCAGTGAAAGTTTACATTATGTTTTCGAATAACATCCCCAAGAGGTAAAATATATAGTGAGAACAATAGTGGTCCTAAAACGGAACCTTGAGGAACACCGAAATTTACAGTTGATTTGTCAGAGGACAAACCATTCACAGAGACAAACTGATATCTTTCCGACAGATAAGATCTAAACCAGGCCAGAACTTGTCCGTGTAGACCAATTTGGGTTTCCAATCTCTCCAAAAGAATGTGGTGATCGATGGTATCAAAAGCGGCACTAAGGTCTAGGAGCACGAGGACAGATGCAGAGCCTCGGTCCGATGCCATTAAAATGTCATTTACCACCTTCACAAGTGCCGTCTCAGTGCTATGATGGGGTCTAAAACCAGACTGAAGCATTTCGTATACATTGTTTGTCTTCAGGAAGGCAGTGAGTTGCTGAGCAACAGCCTTCTCTAAAATTTTTGAGAGGAATGGAAGATTCGATATAGGCCGATAGTTTTTATATTTTCTGGGTCAAGGTTTGGCTTTTTCAAGAGAGGCTTTATTACTGCCACTTTTAGTGAGTTTGGTACACATCCAGTGGATAGAGAGCCGTTTATTATGTTCAACATAGGAGGGCCAAGCACAGGAAGCAGCTCTTTCAGTAGTTTAGTTGGAATAGGGTCCAGTATGCAGCTTGAAGGTTTAGAGGCCATGATTATTTTCATCATTGTGTCAAGAGATATAGTACTAAAACACTTGAGCGTCTCTCTTGATCCTAGGTCCTGGCAGAGTTGTGCAGACTCAGGACAACTGAGGTTTGGAGGAATACGCAGGTTTAAAGAAGAGTCCGTAATTTGCTTTCTAATAATCATAATCTTTTCCTCAAAGAAGTTCATGAATTTATCACTGCTAAAGTGAAAGTCATCCTCTCTTGGGGAATGCTGCTTTTTAGTTAGCTTTGCGACAGTATCAAAAAGGAATTTCGGATTGTTCTTATTTTCCTCAATTAAGTTAGAAAAATAGGATGATCGAGCAGCAGTAATGGCTCTTCGGTACTGCACGGTACTGTCTTTCCAAGCTAGTCGGAAGACTTCCAGTTTGGTGTGGCGCCATTTCCGTTCCAATTTTCTGGAAGCTTGCTTCAGAGCTCGGGTATTTTCTGTGTACCAGGGAGCTAGTTTCTTATGAGAATTTTTTTTTTTTTTAGGGGTGCAACTGCATCTAGGGTATTGCGCAAGGTTAAATTGAGATCCTCAGTTAGGTGGTTAACTGATTTTTGTCCTCTGGCGTCCTTGGGTAGGCAGAGGGAGTCTGGAAGGGCACCAAGGAATCTTTGTGTTGTCTGTGAATTTATAGCACGACTTTTGATGTTCCTTGGTTGGGGTCTGAGCAGATTATTTGTTGCAATTGCAAACGTAATAAAATGGTGGTCCGATAGTCCAGGATTATGAGGAAAAACATTAAGATCCACCACATTTATTCCATGGGACAAAACTAGGTCCAGCGTATGACTGTGACAGTGAGTGGGTCCAGAGACATGTTGGACAAAACCCACTGAGTCGATGATGGCTCCGAAAGCCTTTTGGAGTGGGTCTGTGGACTTTTCCATGTGAATATTAAAGTCACCAAAGATTAGAATATTATCTGCTATGACTACAAGGTCCGATAGGAATTCAGGGAACTCAGTGAGAAACGCTGTATATGGCCCAGGAGGCCTGTAAACAGTAGCTATAAAAAGTGATTGAGTAGGCTGCATAGATTTCATGACTAGAAGCTCAAAAGACGAAAACGTCATTTTTTTTTTTTTTGTAAATTGAAATTTGCTATCGTAAATGTTAGCAACCCCTCCGCCTTTGCGGGATGCACGGGGATATGGTCACTAGTGTAGCCAGGAGGTGAGGCCTCATTTAAAACAGTAAATTCATCAGGCTTAAGCCATGTTTCAGTCAGGCCAATCACATCAAGATTATGATCAGTGATTAGTTCATTGACTATAATTGCCTTTGAAGTAAGGGATCTAACATTAAGTAGCCCTATTTTGAGATGTGAGGTATCATGATCTCTTTCAGTAATGACAGGAATGGAGGTGGTCTTTATCCTAGTGAGATTGCTAAGGCGAACACCGCCATGTTTAGTTTTGCCCAACCTAGGTCGAGGCACAGACACGGTCTCAATGGTGATAGCTGAGCTGACTACACTGACTGTGCTAGTGGCAGACTCCACTATGCTGGCAGGCTGGCTAACAGCCTGCTGCCTGGCCTGCACCCTATTTCATTGTGGAGCTAGAGGAGTTAGAGCCCTGTCTATGTTGGTAGATAAGATGAGAGCACCCCTCCAGCTAGGATGGAGTCCGTCACTCCTCAGCAGGTCAGGCTTGGTCCTGTTTGTGGGTGAGTCCCAGAAAGAGGGCCAATTATCTACAAATTCTATCTTTTGGGAGGGGCAGAAAACAGTTTTCAACCAGCGATTGAGTTGTGAGACTCTGCTGTAGAGCTCATCACTCCCCCTAACTGGGAGGGGGCCAGAGACAATTACTCGATGCCGACACATCTTTCTAGCTGATATGCACGCAGAAGCTATGTTGCGCTTGGTGATCTCTGACTGTTTCATCCTAACATCGTTGGTGCCGACGTGGATAACAATATATCTATACTCTCTACACTCGCCAGTTTTAGCTTTAGCCAGCACCATCTTCAGATTAGCCTTAACGTCGGTAGCCCTGCCCCCGGGTAAACAGTGTATGATCGCTGGATGATTCGCTTTAAGTCTAATACTGTGGGTAATGGAGTCGCCAATGACTAGAGTTTTCAATTTGTCAGAGCTAATGGTGGGAAGCTTCGGCGTCTCAGACCCCGTAACGGGAGGAGTAGAGACCAGAGAAGAATCGGCCTCTGACTCCGACCCGCTGCTTAATGGGGAAAACCGGTTGAAAGTTTCTGTCGGCTGAATGAGCGACACCGGTTGAGCGTTCCTACAGCATTTCCTTCCAGAAACCGTGAGAAAGTTGTCCGGCTGCGGGGACTGTGTCAGGGGATTTATACTACTATCTGTACTTACTGGTGGCACAGACGCTGTTTCATCCTTTCCTACACTGAAATTACCCTTGCCTAACGATTGCGTCTGAAGCTGGGCTTGCAGCACAGCTATCCTCGCCGTAAGGCGAGTACAGCGGCTGCAATTAGAAGGCATCATGTTAATGTTACTACTTAGCTTCGGCTGTTGGAGGTCCTGACGAATCGTGTCCAGATAAAGCGTCCGGAGTGAAAAAGTTGAAAAAGTTGAGGAAAAAATAAATAAATATATGAACGGTAATTAAAAAGTGAAAACCGTAAAGTTGTCAGGTAGCAAAACAGGTTGGCAACAAAACGCACAGCAACTCGAAAACAAGCCTGCAAATAACTTCCTTAAAACTTTCACTGAATGTTTCAATAAGGCTTTTAATAACACTGCTAGCTTATTTTCTGTTAACTTTTTGAACTCCACCACAGACAGGACACATAATAAATAATAATAATAATAAATCATGGAAACATATGTTTATTGTGACACGGCATCAGTGAGATTCAAACCTATAATCTTATATTTTCTGTCTGTGGAAATGTTCCATTACACCACCAGGATGGAGCTATAATGCCCTGTTTACGAATAAAAAGCTGTTAATTTTAGTCTATTCTAACAGACACAATTTCAAAGGAAATAAGCACTCATTAAGATCAGGTGTGGCCAATTAATGGGCACGGCCAAAACACCTGAACACACTTAACAAGATAGAGAAAGAGAGTTTTGTTGATGCTGATGATGGAAATGATATGTATTTAAATAACATTCTTAGACATTCTCTGAACATTAGAAGAGTTTTCTTGTGGTTTTTCTGGAAAGTTTCCTTAACATTCTGAAAACGGAATGTGTGTTCTTAAATAATTCTCGAAACAATTTGAGAACATGACTTTAAATAGAACCACGAGGAAAGCTGTAGGAAACATCGTACTGAAATTCCCACAGAAGAACAATGTTTCTAAATGTTCTTTGAACATATGGTTCTAAGAATGTTTTGTGCTTGCTAGGTAGGCCACCATAGCAATCTGCACCACCGAGACCCATACAGTTTTGTCTATGCATCTGAGAAGATGCAGGCTGGGCAAACCTCTTTTGGGGATAGATGATGAGTTAACTGGAATGGGTAGTGTGTATTGAGTTTGCCTTGCTCTGTAGTGGATGTTCTTATACAGTTTTGAGTTTGGCCTGTGTCTGTTGCGTTAGGAACAGAGATATATGTTGGATTTTCCCTAGTTTAGGCCGATAACTAGGGTCTGATGGGTAGCTGGGGTTTGTGTGTAGACTTTGCCCTGGTGTAGGCTGATAGATAGGGTCTGATGGGTAGCTGGGGTTTGTGTGTAGACTTTGCCCTGGTGTAGGCTGATAGATAGGGTCTGATGGTTAGCTGGGGTTTGTGTGTAGACTTTGCCCTGGTGTAGGCTGATAGATAGGGTCTGATGGTTAGCTGGTTTTTGCCCATGGGTCTTTTCCTACAGACAGGCTCAGAGAGACAGGAATATACTTCTCCATGTTCCTCTTATCCCTTCAGTTTCTCCTCAAAGCCTAAGGAAAGGAATGGGAATGACCCACCATTTGTGCCTGGGGGTCCTACACTCCTGTCCTACACCGTGCACCCCCCCCCCCCTGGAGGAGTGCAGGTCAGGGGGAGGAGAAGGGGGGCAGATATCTACCAGTGTGGGGGGGCCCAACCCGCTATGGTTACAGGTTAGTGTGGGGGCCCAGCCCACCATGGTTACAGGTTAGTGTGGGGGCCCAGCCCACCATGGTTACAGGTTAGTGTGGGGCTCAGCCCACCATGGTTACAGGTTAGTGTGGGGGCCCAGTCCACCATGGTTACAGGTTAGTGTGGGGCTCAGTCCACCATGGTTACAGGTTAGTGTGGGGGCCCAGTCCACCATGGTTACAGGTTAGTGTGGGGGCCCAGTCCACCATGGTTACAGGTTAGTGTGGGGGCCCAGTCCACCATGGTTACAGGTTAGTGTGGGGCCCAGTCCACCACGGTTACAGATTAGTGTGGGGGGCCCAGCCCACCATGGTTACAGGTTAGTGTGGGGCTCAGCCCACCATGGTTACCAATTACTCCCCAGTGTCTTGGCCAGGAGGAGGCCCCTAGGCCCCTTAATCCTCAGGCTAGAGTGACCGGGGAATCTGCCCAGGGAGTATTGTCTGTGGGGAGAGGTTGGAGTTTTTCAGGGAGTGATGGGTGGCTGGTGGTAGGCTACTACGTGGGGATGGGGTTTTGGGCTTGGGAAGAAAGAGGAGGAGAGAGAGAGAGAGAGAGAGAAGGGGGAATGAGAGAGAGGGAGGAGAGAGCGAGAGGGGGGAAGAGAGGGGGAGAGGTCTGTGGTGGTGGGGGTGACAAAGACAAGAGGAAGAAAGGAGCTCTACGTGAAAGGATCAAAGTACCGAACTAAGGGATTAGAAACCTTTCAACAAAAAGCATTGGTGGGAAAGAGGGAGAAACAGAGTGTGTGTGTGTGTTGGGGGGTGTAATGATACAGGAAGGAATTGAAGGAAGAGGTAGATGCCCGGAGGAGAAGAGGTGGATACCCAGAGGAGAAGAGGTGGATACCCAGAGGAGAAGAGGTGGAGAAGAGGTGGATACCCAGAGGAGAAGAGGTGGATACCCAGAGGAGAAGAGGTGGATACCCAGAGGAGAAGAGGTGGATACCCAGAGGAGAAGAGGTGGATACCCAGAGGAGAAGAGGTGGATACCCAGAGGAGAAGAGGTGGATACCCAGAGTAGAAGAGGTGGATACCCAGAGGAGAAGAGGTGGATACCCAGAGGAGAAGAGGTGGATACCAGGAGGAGAAGAGGTGGATACTAGCAGTGAATTAACATCCATTTTGTCTTCCCTGTGCCCCGCTCTCACAGCTCCATCTGCAGTACCTACAGTTCACCTGATGGGGGCCACAGCTAGCACCATGAGTCTTTCCTGGCTGCCCCCTGAAAAACCCAACGGGATCATTCTGGATTACGAGATTAAGTACCATGAGAAGGTAAGCAACAACACAAGTCAACACTTCTTATTTCCACATCCTATTTCACAAGTCTTATTTTTGCATAAGTAACATCACCCCATTCACCTCAGCAACCGTTCTGACAAAAGCCTTAATCGTGTCCCTCTGTCTTTCTGTCTTTCTTTCCTTCCTTCCTTCGTTCCCCTCCCAATATCCTCCTAATTTCTCTCTGTTCACCCCCCCCCGACCTCCTTTTATAAAGTTGAAATGTTTCTGACTACTTCCATAACCTACACAAGGGGGAGGGTGTGTCCATGTGGATTGGCCTACCTGAGGAGAGAACAAAGTCTCTCAGTGTATCTCTGTTTGTTGTCCTGTTGTAGTCGATGATTGAAAGCTCTCTCATGCCTCGTGCTGCCGTTCTCCGGCTGTTCGGGAAGATTTGTTGGACGCGGCATGCGCCACACAGTGGGGTGTAGGGGAAGGCGATGAATACTGGTGATAATGATGAATGAGGGGATGTAGTTTGTTTTCTTGTGCATTTCTAAACCCTTCCGTGTGCGTTTGGTTTTGGCAGGACCAGGGAGAAGCTATTGCCCACACCATGACCGCCCAAAGGAGTTCTGCCCGCATCGAGGGGCTGAAGGCCGGCACGCCATACGTGGTCCAGGTCCGGGCCCGCACGGTGGCCGGGTACGGTCGCTACAGCAGCCCGGCCGATTTCAGCACCAACCTGCAAAGTATGTTTGAGTTAACTTTATTGATCCCCACAGGGGACATTGGGGTTCGTCACCAGCATTGGATACAGTGCATCCAGAAAGTATTCAGACCCCTTGACTTTTTCTCAATTTTGTTACGTTACAGCTTTTTCTAAAATTGATTAAATTAACTTTTTCCCTCATCAATCTACACACAGTACCCCAAAGTGATATCACAATACCCCATAATGACATCACAATACCCCAAAGTGACAATGCAAAAACAAGTTTTTAGAATTTTTGCAAGTGTATAAAAAAAATATATATATATATATATATATATATATATATATATATATATTGAAAAGGCACACACCTGTCTATAGAAGGTCTCACAGTTGACAGTGCATGTCAGAGCAAAAAACAAGCAATGGGTTCGAAGGAATTGTCTGTAGAGATCCGAGACAGGATTGTGTTGAGGCAAAGATCTTGGGAAGGTTACCAAAACATGTCTGTAGCGTCGATGATCCCCAAGAACACTGTGGCCTCAATCATTCTGAAATGGAAGAAGTTTGGAACCTCCAAGACTCTTCCTAGAGCTGGCTGCCCGGCCAAACTGAGCAATCGGGGGAGAAGGGTCTTGGTCAGGGAGGTGACCAACAACCTGAAGCCACTCCTCAGTAAAATGCACATGACAGCCCGCTTGGAGTTTGCCAAAACCTAAAGGACTCTCTAACCATGAGAAACAAGATTCTCTGGTCTGATGACACCAAGATTGAACTATTTGGCCTGACTGCCAAGCATCATGTCTGGATGAAACATGGTACCATCCCTACGGTGTAGCATGGTGATCGCAGCATCTTGCTGTGGGGATGTTTTTTAGTGGCAGGGACTGGGAGACTCGTCAGGATGGATGGAAAAATGAACGGGGCAAATTACAGAGAGATCCTTGATGGAAACTTGTTCCAGAGTGCTCAGGACCTCAGACCGGGGGAAAAGTTCACATTTCAACAGCACAACAACCCTAAGCACACAGCCAACGCAGGAGTGTCTTCTGAAAATGTCTCTGAATGTCCTTGAGTGGTCCAGCCAGAGTCCTGACTTGAACCCGGGCTCATGCGCAATGTCAAGCGTCGGCTGGAATGGTGTAAAGCTCGCCACCATTGGACTCTGGAGCAGTGGAAGCCCGTTCTCTAGAGTGGTGAATCACACTTCACCATCTGGCAATCCAACAGACTAATCTGGGTTTGGCGGATGCCAGGATTACGCTACCTGCCCCAATACATAGTGCCAGCTGTAAAGTTTGGTGGAGGAGGAATAATGGTCTGGGGCTGTTTTTCATGGTTCGGGCTAGGCCGCTTAGTTCCAGTGAAGGGAAATCTTAACGCTACAGCATACACTTACATCCTAGACTATTCTGTGCTTCCAGCTTTGTGGCAACAGTTTGGGGAAGGCCCTTTCCTGTTTCAACATGACAATGCCCCCTTGCACAAAGCGATGTCCATACAGAAATGGTTTGTCGAGATAGGTGTGGAAGAACTTGACTGGCCTGCACAGAGCCCTGACCTGAACCCCATTGAACACATTTGGGATGGATTGGAAAGATGACTGCCCAACATCAGTGGCCGACCTCACTAATGCTCTTGTGGCTGAATGGAAGCGAGTACCAGCAGCAATGTTCCAACATCTAGTGGAAAGCCTTCCCAGAAGAGTGGAGGCTTTTATAGCAACAAAGCAGGGACCAACTCCATATTAATGCACATTATTTTGGAATGAGTTGTTGGACGATAAGGTTTCCACATACTTTTGGGAAAGTAGTCTCCCAGGAGTAAGTGTAGGAATGGCTTCTAGGGGTAAAGGTAGGAATGGTTTCTAGTAGTAAGGGTAGGAATGCTTTCTAGGGGTAAGTGTAGGCATGGTTTCTAGGGGTAAGTGTAGGAATGCTTTCTAGGGGTAAGGGTAGGAATGGTAAGGGTAGGAATGGTTTCTAGTAGTTAGGGTAGAAATGCTTTCTAGGGGTAAGGGTAGGAATGGTAAGGGTAGGAATGCTTTCTAGGGGTAAGGGTAGGAATGGTTTCTAGTAGTAAGGGTAGGAATGCTTTCTAGGGGTAAGGGTAGGAATGCTTTCTAGGGGTAAGTGTAGGCATGGTTTCTAGGGGTAAGTGTAGGAATGCTTTCTAGGGGTAAGGGTAGGAATGGTTTCTAGTAGTAAGGGTAGGAATGCTTTCTAGGGGTAAGGGTAGGAATGGTTTCTAGTAGTAAGGGTAGGAATGCTTTCTAGGGGTAAGGGTAGGAATGCTTTCTAGGGGTAAGTGTAGGCATGGTTTCTAGGGGTAAGTGTAGGAATGCTTTCTAGGGGTAAGTGTAGGAATGGTAAGGGTAGGAATGCTTTCTAGGGGTAAGGGTAGGAATGCTTTCTAGGGGTAAGTGTAGGCATGGTTTCTAGGGGTAAGGGTAGGAATGCTTTCTAGGGGTAAGGGTAGGAATGGTAAGGGTAGGAATGGTTTCTAGTAGTAAGGGTAGGAATGCTTTCTAGGGGTAAGGGTAGGAATGGTAAGGGTAGGAATGGTTTCTAGGAGTAAGGGTAGGAATGCTTTCTAGGGGTAAGGGTAGGAATGGTTTCTAGTATTAAGGGTAGGAATGCTTTCTAGGGGTAAGGGTAGGAATGCTTTCTAGGGGTAAGTGTAGGCATGGTTTCTAGGGGTAAGTGTTGCTTTCTAGGGGTAAGGGTAGGAATGGTAAGGGTAGGAATGGTTTCTAGGAGTAAGGGTAGGAATGCTTTCTAGGGGTAAGGGTAGGAATGGTTTCTAGTAGTAAGGGTAGGAATGCTTTCTAGGGGTAAGGGTAGGAATGCTTTCTAGGGGTAAGTGTAGGCATGGTTTCTAGGGGTAAGTGTAGGAATGCTTTCTAGGGGTAAGGGTAGGAATGCTTTCTAGGGGTAAGTGTAGGCATGGTTTCTAGGGGTAAGTGTAGGAATGCTTTCTAGGGGTAAGTGTAGGAATGGTTAGGAATGCTTTCTAGGGGTAAGGGTAGGAATGCTTTCTAGGGGTAAGGGTAGGAATGGTAAGGGTAGGAATGGTTTCTAGGAGTAAGGGTAGGAATGGTAAGGGTAGGAATGGTTTCTAGTAGTAAGGGTAGGAATGGTAAGGGTAGGAATGGTTTCTAGGAGTAAGGGTAGGAATGGTAAGGGTATGAATGGTTTCTAAGTAAGGGTAGGAATGGTAAGGGTAGGAATGGTTTCTAGGAGTAAGGGTAGGAATGGTAAGGGTAGGAATGGTTTCTAGGAGTAAGGGTAGGAATGGTTTCTAGAGTAAGGGTAGGAATGGTTTCTAGGAGTAAGGGTAGGAATGGTTTCTAGGAGTAAGGGTAGGAATGGTTTCTAGGAGTAAGGGTAGGAATGGTAAGGGTAGGAATGGTTTCTAGGAGTAAGGGTAGGAATGGTAAGGGTAGGAATGGTTTCTAGGGGTAAGGGTAGGAATGGTTTCTAGGAGTAAGGGTAGGAATGGTTTCTAGGAGTAAGGGTAGGAATGGTAAGGGTAGGAATGGTTTCTAGGGGTAAGGGTAGGAATGGTTTCTAGGAGTAAGGGTAGGAATGGTTTCTAGGAGTAAGGGTAGGAATGGTAAGGGTAGGAATGGTTTCTAGGAGTAAGGGTAGGAATGGTTTCTAGGAGTAAGGGTAGGAATGGTAAGGGTAGGAATGGTTTCTAGGAGTAAGGGTAGGAATGGTAAGGGTAGGAATGGTTTCTAGGAGTAAGGGTAGGAATGGTAAGGGTAGGAATGGTTTCTAGGAGTAAGGGTAGGAATGGTTTCTAGGAGTAAGGGTAGGAATGGTAAGGGTAGGAATGGTTTCTAGGAGTAAGGTTAGGAATGGTAAGGGTAGGAATGGTTTCTAGGGGTAAGGGTAGGAATGGTTTCTAGGAGTAAGGGTAGGAATGGTTTCTAGGAGTAAGGGTAGGAATGGTAAGGGAAGGAATGGTTTCTAGGGGTAAGGGTAGGAATGGTTTCTAGGAGTAAGGGTAGGAATGGTTTCTAGGAGTAAGGGTAGGAATGGTAAGGGTAGGAATGGTTTCTAGGAGTAAGGGTAGGAATGGTAAGGGTAGGAATGGTTTCTAGGAGTAAGGGTAGGAATGGTTTCTAGGAGTAAGGGTAGATTATTTGGGTAACGCTCACGTGTTCACCTGACCTCTAACCTCTCGACCCCTAGGTGACCCAGAGAAGTCTCTTCAGGAGCAGCTGCCCCTCATCGTGGGTTCTGCCACTGCCGGTCTAGTCTTCATCATAGCTGTCGTTGTCATCGCCATCGTCTGCCTCAGGTGAGAATAAGTCGATAATACCTAGTGAACACTTTGTCGTTGAGACAACATTGGAAAAAGTTTCTGCATCTGACTTTCATTTTCATTTCTAGGATTTACCTCCATTGATAAAAAATTATCCACAGCATTTCACCAAGCTCATGCAATATTACACAACGTGGTCATTTCTTCCATTTGTGTTTCAACACCAGCGTACTTTTAATTGAGAAAATTGCACATTTCTCGCAATTCCTGGTGTATTTGATTTACAGATTGAAAAATCCCCCACAAAAAAAAACAAAATGGAAATGTCAACTTTTGAATGTGTTTACATCCTGAAACCCACAGAAGACACACAGGGACACTCGGGACTGGCGTGCCACCTATGAGGTTTGTGAGTAGGAGATTAGCTCTATCTTGTGAAAAGTCCCAAACAGATTTGCCTCCCAAAACCTTGCAAGGCTAGCCCTGCCCAATGGACACAGCATGAGCTGTAGCTGCTAGGAAAGGATTGGCCTGCCTTCACGCGTTCGGACGCCCGCTGACCCCACTGAATACTTTTGACTCCTATTCACTTGTAGGAACTTCAACATCCACTCAGATCCTGTAAAAGCATAGCTCGGCCTCACTGCGGTCATTCAACTCTACGTAGCACTACTCATCTTTTACTGGGAGTCTGCATGTTGGTGAAGTGTGCGAGTTTGACACCCTTCCATTTTGGTGGCTGGTACTCACCCACCTCTTTGCTGCCGTGGTGGAATGGTTCGTGGTGGAATGGTGGCTGGTCTGAAGAGCAGGGCCCTCATCACGCTGAACAAACTCCTTCCTACTCTCCTCCCTCATCCCTCTCCTCCTCTCCTACTCTCTTTCTGTGTCTTAGCTTAGCACGCTAGTGTTTGTCTCTGTGTCTTAGCTTAGCACGCTAGTGTCTCTGTGTCTTAGCTTAGCACGCTAGTGTCTGTCTCTGTGTCTTAGCTTAGCACGCTAGTGTCTCTGTGTCTTAGCTTAGCACGCTAGTGTCTGTCTCTGTGTCTTAGCTTAGCACGCTAGTGTCTCTGTGTCTTAGCTTAGCACGCTAGTGTCTCTCTATGTGTCTTAGTTTAGCACGCTAGTGTCTGTCTCTGTGTTTTAGCTTAGCTCGCTAGTGTCTGTCTCTGTGTCTTAGCTTAGCACGCTAGTGTCTGTCTCTGTGTCTTAGCTTATCTCATTAGTGTGTCTCTGTCTTAATTTAGCTCGCTAGCGACTCTCTCTCTCTCCGTCTTAGTTTAGCTTGCAAGCTTCTGCCACGAGAGAAGGGAAAAAAGTAGAATGGTGAAAAAAAAAGAAAAACTCAGAGCCTCCTCGGCATATTCCGGAACCACATTTGAATTGGAAATGAGATGCAAATCACCGTCGGGTATTATTGCCCCGGTTACTGGTTAGACAACAAAGAAACTACATTAACATGGATTTTCAACGTCCCCAACCCTCCCCCATTAATGGACTGATACTGAAGAAAGAAGAGAAAGCAGAGGATGAGTAAAGGAAAAGAGGGGGGGGGGGTTGGTCTGAACCAGTATGTGGGAAGATGTGTTAAACTGAGTGTTGTGGGAAACAGCTGAGGCTGCCATTGGGAGAGACTTTGTCCTTTACTTCTCGTGTTGGGCCATTATGTTTTCTCTCAGCTTTCATTTCATACATACAAAACAGAGTCCTACGTTTTCTACTCGATATATTGTCTTCTTCTGTAGTTTTACTCAAAATTCTGTATTTCTTAGCCTCGAATATAAAGCTAAGTGAGCTTTATCCTAGTGAGAAATACAGTGTAATTCTCTATTTCTACAGACACTATACTGAAACTATACTGAAATATATTTTAACTGACACAACTACACTGAAATATATTTTAACTGACACAACTATACTGAAATATATTTTAACTGACACAACTATACTGAAATATATTTTAACTGACACAACTATACTGAAATATATTTTAACTGACACAGCTATACTGAAATCTATATTACCTGACACAGCTATACTGACATCCTTTCCACACTCTCCTGTTCCATTAAGTATTGCTGTGTTGCGGGCACAGGACTGATTTTGTGTTTTTACTCTGGTTTGCCCCACAGGAAGCAAAGGAATGGCTCTGAGTCAGAGTACACAGAGAAACTTCAGCAGTACAGTAAGTCTCTACTGCCTATCCTGTCCTACATTATAAGCGATCCCAAGATCCACATTCTAACAGACACTCTCTGAGCTTGACTTTGTCCCTACATTCAACAGTATATATTCACACACTGCGTGTCAACAGCCGGTGATGTCACAAGCATTCCATTTACAAATAATTTGTCCACAGCCGGTGATGTCATAACTGGCTTTACAATAACAGGCACATATTACACTGAATTATAGAATTGGTAGTGGCTGTGGAGCTCATTGAAAGTGTGCCTCGACTGCTAAATCTTCTGTTAATCCAATCCGTACAGTGCACTAGGAAAGTATTCAGACCCCTTGATTTTTTTCCCCCACATTTTGTTACAGCCTTATTCTAAAATGGATTAAATAAAACATTTTCCTCATCAATCTACACACAATACCCCATAATGACAAAGTGAAAACAGGTTAAAAAAAATATATATATATATATATATATATATATATATATACATATTTTTTTAAACAGAATTACCTTATTTACATTGGTATTCAGACCGTTTGCAATGAGATTCGAAATTGAGCTCAGGTGCTTCCTGTTTCGATTGATCATCTTTGGGATGTTTCTACAACTTGATTGGAGTCCACCTATGGTAAATTAAATTGATTGGAAATTATTTGGAAAGCCACACACATGTCTATATAAGGTCCCACAGTTGACTGCGCATGTCAGAGCAAAAAACAAGCCATGTGGTCGAAGGAATTATCCATAGAGCTCAGAGACAGGATTGTGTCGAGGCACAGATCTGGGGAAGGGTACAGCATGTTGAAGCACGGTGGTGGCAGCAGCATCATGCTGTGGGGATGTTTTTCAGCGGCAGGGACTGGGAGACTAGACAGGATTGAGGGAAAGATGATCCCAGATTTGAACTAGATCGAACATCTCTCTAGAGACCAAGCTTGTAGCGTCATACCCAAGAAGAATCGAGGCTGTAATCAATGCCAAAGGTGCTTCAACAAAATACTGAGTTAAGGGTGTGAATACTTTTGTAAATGTGATATTTCTGTTTTTTGATGAGGCAAAACTTTCTTTTACATACACTTTAGAATAAGGCTGCAATGTAACAAAATGTGAAAAAAGTAAAGGGGTCTGAACACTTTCCGAATGCCTAGTACATATTGTTTTCAATGGTAACTACTGCTTGACGGCCGTGATTCATGTGATTATTCCCGCTATTGAATCCCCTATAGTCACGCCGGGAATGAAGGTCTATATCGACCCCTTCACCTACGAGGACCCCAACGAGGCCGTCCGAGAGTTTGCGAAGGAGATCGACATCTCCTGCGTGAAGATCGAGGAGGTCATCGGCGCAGGTAACCAACCAAAGCTCCTGAGCTACAGGGGGAAGACTGCTAGTCACCTCCAGGCCATACCGTTAGAGGACTTCACGCCAAGCGGTACTTTCACTCAATTCATCATCCCAACCCCTGCCTCGCCTCGCACCCCCCAGCACTAGCCTCAGCCCCCTAATCTAAAATCTGCACTTACGCCCTTGCAAAAATATGTCCCCCCACCTCTAATTCGCTTCACTCACAACCGTGGCCCCCCAGGTTGGCACCTAAGTGCCTGTTTGATTGCTAGCTACTTTCCACACTTTTTGTCCTTTTTAACCTTTAAATTTTTTTTTTTTTAACCTTTAACCTTTAAGAACTGCCCATTCCTGATCCTGGAGAGGTGCTCTGTAGTAGGAAGTTATTTTGTTCCTTCAAGTGTCATTAATTCAGTCACTTCCATTGGTTAGCTCTTCTACTTGAATGTAACTGACTTAATCATCATCTAGGAGGGTTGATTGGCTGGTCAAGCAGCTAGAACAGCAGCCTTCCAGGTTCAGGATTGGTCATCTCGGAACCCCCCAAGTTTCTCAAGGGTCAATGTTAAACGGGGCCACTCTAAAGACCCTTTGACCCTTGACCTCCGTATGTGGTCGTCCTTCTTGTTTCCCTTTAGAGTACCCTTGCTCCTTCCCTCCACCCTTTTTGATGCACTAGTTAATAATCTTGAAATCATAAATTATTGGATATCTTGAAATATTTAGTAATATTTTTTGCAAAAAAAGCTGTAGGATTGTATCTGAGCCGAATGAAGACTTGTGATGATGGGAAGTTGGATTTGAGGTTTACGTCACCTGCAGCTGAGCCCCCTCCACTCCTACTACTACTACTACTACTACTACTACTACTACTACTACTACTACTACTACTACTACAAGGGCTTAACACCTACTGCTGCTTCTTGAACCCGTCGCTTCCCAGCCTTCGCCTTAAGTGACGAACCCCAACCCCTGTCTCCCCTCCCCTTTACCCTCCCTCCCACTGATCATCCCTCCCTCCCTCCCTCCCTCCCCCTCCCTCCCTCCCTCCCTCCCCCCCTCCCTCCCTCCCTCCCTCCCTCCCTCCCTCCCTCCCTCCCTCCCTCACCCCTTGATCATCCCTCCCTCCCCTCCCTCCCCAAGCTCCCTCCTCCCTCCCTCCCTCCCCCTCCCTCCCTCCCTCCCATCTCACTTCCCTTGTTTCTCTTGCTCTCACACACTCTTGCACCTGGTTGGCCACCTATATCTCTAGGCCCCAGACGCAAAACCTCCACAACCGCCCATCTTCTCTCCCTCCTCCTGTCTCTTCTTCTGACCCCCCACCTATACCCCCCTCCATCCCTCCAACCTAATCTACCCCCACCACCCCCCCCACCTATACCTCTACCCTCCCATCTCTACCTCCCATACCCTCCCATCGGTACCTCCCACCTACCTCTACCCCCACCTATACCTCTACCCTCCAACCTCTACCCCCCCTCTGTCTCTACCTATACCTCCTATACCTCTACCCGCACCTACCTCTATTCCCACCCCCTCCACCTCTACCCTCCCACCTATATCTCTACCCTCCCACCCCTCCCATACCTCTACCCTTCTACCTCTACCCTCCTACCTCTACCCTCCCACCTCTACCTCTACCCTCCCACCTCTACCTCTACCCTCCTACCTCTACTTCTACCCTCCCACCTCTACCTCTATCCTCCAACCTCTACCTCTACCCTCCCACCTATACCTCTATTCCAACCTATACATCTACCCAAACATATACCTCTACCCTCCCTCCTATACCTCTACCCTTCTACCTCTACCCTCCTACCTCTACCCTCCCACCTCTACCTCTACCCTCTACCTCTACCCTCCTACCTCTACTTCTACCCTCCCACCTCTACCTCTATCCTCCAACCTCTACCTCTACCCTCCCACCTATACCTCTATTCCAACCTATACATCTACCCAAACATATACCTCTACCCTCCCACCTCCCCTCTACCCAAACGTATACCCCTACCCTCCCACCTCCCTCACTCTCTTATCAAGCCTTTCCCCCTACCCCAAACTACCCACGTCCACCCACTCTAAGCTTTTAGTTTTCCCTCAGCCATCCCTTTCCACCCATCCCCAAACATATACCTCCTCTCGCTTTCCCCCTCACTTTTCTCTGCTGCTCTAAGCTAGCCACCATCCCTTACCCTCCCCCTCCTCTCGTTCACCCTGCTGAGCCCCCCCCCCGACCCCCCCCCCCACCCACTCTCTATCTCCCGCTTCCTTTCCCTGGCTCCTTGTTTCTAACCAGTAAACTGTCCCTCTCCCCCACTCTCCTCCACTCTCCTCCACTCTTCCGATCCTTCCTCTCTCCCCCCCTCCATATCTCTCTCTCTTTCGCTGTCTCCCATTCCTCACTCTCACAGGAGAGTTTGGGGAGGTGTGTCGTGGGCGTCTGAAGCTGCCCGGACGACGGGAGATCATTGTGGCTATCAAGACACTCAAGGTGGGCTACACCGACAGGCAGAGGCGGGACTTCCTGAGCGAAGCGAGCATCATGGGACAGTTTGACCACCCGAACATAATCCGGTTGGAGGGCGTGGTCACCAAGAGCCGACCAGTCATGATCGTCACAGAGTTTATGGAGAACGGAGCGCTGGACTCTTTCTTAAGGGTAAGAGAGCATGTGGAATACACACACACACACACACACACGCATTAAAAATCTGCGCTCTGTAAAACTGCCCAGAGAACTGATGCTCTTGAACACACTTCATATATGTCTATTTGTAATCGTCACATCATCTGCACCACTACCCAGCAAAAGCACAAGAGCATATCTCCCCGATCTTCTCTATTAATGTCCTCGTATTCCACACCCTCTCCATCTCTTTGGGAAAAGGCCCTAACCCTCATCTGTTGCCAATATCAGACAAACGCGCCGCTCCTCTCGCTATCTCTGACATTTACAGAGGATACACTCAGCTTATGAATCACTGCCTCTCCCTTAAATTAAATACTGGTTGACACTGAGGAGGAGACAGAGAGAGATGGAGAGAGAAAGAGAGAGGGGGGATACACAGAAAGGAGAGAAAGGAGAGAGAGAGTGAGAGAGAGAGAGAGAAAGAGAGTGTTTAAGTGGAAACGGAAGGAGAAAGAAGCAAAGGGATAAATAGAGAGATAGTAAGAATAAGAAAGAGAGCAAGAGTTAGACAGAGAGACAGAGAGCAACCAAATAGAGTGGTGAGGAGAGACAGAGAGATTTATTACAGTTTTTTATTTATCAGGATCCCCATTAGTGGATGCCAATGGAGACAGCTAGTCTTACTGGGGTCTGATACCATGGAGACAGCTAGTCTTACTGGGGTCTGATACCATGGAGACAGCTAGTCTTACTGGGGTCTGATACCATGGGGTCTTACTGGGGTCTGATACCATGGAGACAGCTAGTCTTACTGGGGTCTGATACCATGGAGACAGCTAGTCTTACAGCTAGTCTTACTGGGGTCTGATACCATGGAGACAGCTAGTCTTACTGGGGTCTGAGACAGCTAGTCTTACTGGGGTCTGATACCATGGAGACAGCTAGTCTTACTGGGGTCTGATACCATGGAGACAGCTAGTCTTACTGGGGTCTGATAGACAGCTAGTCTTATGGGGTCTGATACCATGGAGACAGCTAGTCTTACTGGGGTCTGATACCATGGAGACAGCTAGTCTTACTGGGGTCTGATACCATGGAGACAGTCTTACTGTCTGATACCATGGAGACAGCTAGTCTTACTGGGGTCTGATACCATGGAGACAGCTAGTCTTACTGGGGTCTGGAGACAGCTACCATGGAGACAGCTAGTCTTACTGGGGACAGCTAGTCTTACTGATACCATGGAGACAGCTAGTCTTACTGGGGTCTGATACCATGGAGACAGCTAGTCTTACTGGGGTCTGATACCATGGGACAGCTCTTACTGGGGTCTGATACCATGGAGACAGCTAGTCTTACTGGGGTCTGATGCCATGGAGACAGCTAGTCTTACTGGGAAGACAGCTCTGATACCATGGAGACAGCTAGTCTTACTGGGGTCTGATACCATGGAGACAGCTAGTCTTACTGGGGTCTGATACCATGGAGACAGCTAGTCTTACTGGGGTCTGATACCATGGAGACAGCTAGTCTTACTGGGGTCCGAAAAATAATGAAAAGACATTACAGACAAAATACTTTACAATTTACATACATTTAAACACTACATGTTAATGTTTTTAAAACGTATCTATCAGTTCCACATACATGTCAGTACAAACACACAACAAGTAGATCACATGGGGGAGAGGTGCATTCTGCCATGAGTTGTTGCTTTATATTTGTTTTTTGAAACCAGGTTTGCTGTTCACTATATAAGATGTAAGGGAGTTCCATGCACTCATGGCTCTGTATAATACTGTACTTTTCTTTAAATTTGTTCTGGACCTGAGGACTGTGAAAAGACCCCTGGTGGCATGTCTGGTGTGTGTGTGTCAGTGCAGTGTGGAAGTTGACTATGCAACCATTTGGAATTTCCAACACAATAATGTTTCTCATGAAAACAAGAATTGACGCAGTCAGCCTTTCCTCAAATCTTAGCCAAGAGAGCCTGGCATGCATAGTATTAGTATCAGCCCTCTGATTACAATGAAGAGCAGAGCAAGATGTGCCGCTCTGTTCTGGGCTGCAGCTTAACTAGGTCTTTCATTGCAGCACTTGACCACATGACTGGACAATAATCAAGATAAGATAAAACTAGAGCCTGCAGGACTTGCTTTGTGAAGTGTGGTGTCAAAAAAGCAGAGCATCTCTTTATTATGGACAGACCTCTTCCCGTCTTTACAACTATTAAATCTATATGTTTTGACCATGACAGTTTACAATCTAAGGTAACACCAAGTAATTTAGTCTCCTCAACTTGTTCAACAGCCACCCCATTCATTACCAGGTGCGGCTGAGATCCAGGATCAATTTATACCAAAAATAACTCTTAGTTTTAGAAATGTTCAGGACCAATGTAGTACTGGACTCCCACCCAAAACAGACACTGTTTATTAAGGGCCTCAGTGATTTAGTTAGTTGTGGTTGCTGATGCGTATATGGTTGAATATGGTTGAATCATCAACACACATGGACACACATGCTTTGTTTAATGACAGTGGCAGGTCATTGGTAAAAATGCAAAAGATTAGAGGGCCTAAAGAGGTGCCCTGCGGTACACCACACTTTACAAGTTTGACATTACAGAGGCTTCCATTAAACCTCTTGAGTTCTATTAGATGGATGGCTACATTTTCTCAACAACAGGTTATGGTCAATAATATCAAAGGCTCCACTGAAATCTAACAGTACAGCTCCCACAATCATCTTATTATCAATTTCTTTCAACCAATCATCAGTCATTTGTATCAGTGCAGTACATGTTGAGTGACCTTCTCTTTAAGCTTGCTGCAAGTCTGTTGTTAACTTGTTTACAGAGAAATAGCATTGTATTTGGTGAAAAACATTTTTTCAGAACAGTTTGGTAAGAGCTGGCAACAAGTTGATAGGTCTGCTATTAAAACCAGTAAAGGCCACTTTATCACTCATGGGTAGGGGAATTACTTTGGCTTCCCTCCAGGCATGAGGACAAAGACTTTCCTCTAGACTCAGATTAAAGATATGACAGATAGGAGTGGCTATAGAGTCAGCTTCCATCCTTAGTAGCTTTCCATCTGTTGTCAATGCCAGGAGGTTTGTCTTTATTGAAGGATAACAATACTTTTACCACCTTTTACCATCTCTGTAAACCATACAGTTATTCAATTCCACATCAATCCATGGAGCCTTAACAGTTCTAACAGTCAGTTTCTTAACTAACAAGTGCATGATTATCAATAATTGGAAGAAGCTCTTTCATAAATGAATCAATTGCAACATGTAGATGATCCTTATTAATCCACATTATATCAACATATATTTTTTATATACATCATTCACATAAGAGTCACAGAAAAATCCTTTGTATGGTCACTTATACACTATTTTAGGACCAGCTGTTGGAAATTTCCTGGATATAGTCACTATATTGTGATCACTGAATCCAATGGGTGCGGATATAGCTTTAGAACAAAGGTCTACGGTATTATTAAAAATGTGATCGATACATGTGGATGATCTTGTTTCTGTAGCATTTGGAAACACCCTGGTGTACAGTAGATTGATTAATAACCCGAACCAGATTACAGGCACTGGTTATAGTGAGAAGCTTCCTCTTGAGTGGACAGATTGATGAAAACTAGTCAATATTCAGCCCCCCCCCAAAAAGTAGACCTATCACATACACTATCACGCACATATTATTTAGATACTGACTGTTCCCACTTGGTGGCCTATAGCAACACCCCAAAACAAAAGGCTTTAGATGTGCCAGGTGAACCTGCAACCACAACACTTGACATACATTATTCTCTAATCTATTATTCTCTGAATATATACAGCAACACCTCCCCCCACAAGCATTCCTGCCTCTTCTATAGATGTTATATCGTTGTATTGCTACTGCCGAATCATCAAATTAATTATCTAAGTGAGTCGCAGAACTGGCTAATATATGAATGTTATCTGATGTTAGCAAGTTATTGATTTCATGAACCTTATGTCTAAGGCTACATATATTAATAAGGGCTATTTCCTGTTTTCCTTGTCAGAGATAGAAATAATAAAAACAAAGTAAGAGAAAAAAATATACATAAAAATATATACATTCAGGAGTCCATTAATTAGTTGGTGTGTGTAAGTGTGTTTGTGCTGTGGGGTTGAAGCTACGAACCCATAGGCTTGGCTCTCTCAACCCTTCCAGGCTTTTGGGAGGAAGGGGGGACAATGAGCCTGTCATAGCGGATGTAAGCAATGTCCTCACACGCTCTGGCAACATTTATAGCAGGAATAAGTTCTTTCCTCTTCTGGCGCACAGCTTCAGGAAAGTCCTTGTTGAGGAAGATATACGTTTCTCTCAAGTCCTTGGCTCTTTCCAGAACATCTACCTTGTCCTTGAACCTCAGGAACTTGAAAACTATCGGCCTGGACCTGTCACCTGGGCCGGTGGTGGGTTTTCCAGTTCTGCGGTCGCGATCCAACTCATTCTTCCTGTGGTCCATCTTCAGTGTCTCCAAGACAATTTCCCTCACTTTGTCCTCAGACTCCATCTCAGTCTCATGTGGAGATTATGTAATTCTGTACACAACCATGTTGTTCCTCCTTGATCGTCCCTGGAGATAATCCAATTTCTCCGTCATTGTTATTACGGATCCACATTCATAGCTGATGTCCTCTCTCAATGACCTTCAGATTGCTGTCATCTTGCCGTTCTCCTGTTTGAACTCATCGAGCTGACCCTGGGAGAACAGCAAACTGTTCTTCAGGTCCTGGACCTTTCTGGTCAGGTCGTCCATTATTTTATTAGTTGACTCCAACAGCATTTGGACTCAACACTTGAAGCTATTTAATTGTTTGGGAAACAACTGGTTGTAGAATTATTTTTGTTTGTTTAAAAGAACCTTAACCTGTGATAGATATCACTATTCTCAACGTTACTCCCGCCAGCTTTGGTCTTTGTCATGGACATAGGTTACGTTGTTACTCCTCTCAGTTCCAGACAGGACACAGCAAAGATTAAAAACAACAACAACAAACAGCAGGGATCTAGACAACCACATCCGCGATCTCAGACACTGTGTCACGGACTGCGTTCAAGCCCTCAAGAAAGCCCTGCTAGCTTGGTAGGCAGCTAACTAGCAGCAAGGCTAGTTGCTATGCTAAACAGCTCCTCAGACCCGACCTTGGTCAGAAGAATCACTGGAAAGATAGTAAAGGAAAGTGAAAGGGGGATACCTAGTCAGTTGTACAATTGAATGCCTTCAACTGAAATGTGTCTTGCGCATTTAACCCAACCCTTCTGAATCAGTAGCGGTCCCAGCAACTGATGCCAACCCGTCACGGGATCTAAACTCAAAAGATAACTAGCTATTAACCAACAACTTTTCAATAGACTTTCAAAAATTTCAAAAAAACCCCAAACCAAGTACTTTCTCATTCCGTGTTCAACAGGCGGTAAATGTGTGTTTGTGTATATATATGTGAGAAGAATATGAGCATGTTAAATAATGATTGAATCTAGTATATATGTTTTTAATATGATATGCTGACCTTTTTATCTCTATCTCTGAATCTGCCAGCTCAATGACGGGCAGTTCACAGTGATCCAGCTGGTGGGCATGTTGCGTGGCATCGCCGCGGGCATGAAGTATCTTTCTGATATGAACTACGTTCACCGGGACCTGGCAGCTCGCAACATTCTGGTCAACAGCAACCTGGTGTGTAAGGTGTCCGACTTCGGCCTGTCGCGATTCCTTGAAGACGACGCCACGGACCCAACCTATACCAGCTCACTGGTGAGTATCGAGGACACTAAGGGAGTCTGCTGAGTGTCTAGGACAGTGAGGGGTCTTTGGGAGTGTCTAGGACACTAAGGGAGTCTGCTAAGTGTCTAGGACACTGAGGGAGTCTGGTGAGTGTCTAGGACACTGAGGGAGTCTGGTGAGTGTCTAGGACACTGGGGTAGACTACTGAGTGTCTAGGACACTGAGGGAGTCTGCTGAGTGTTTAGGACACTGAGGGAGTCTGCTAAGTGTCTAGGACACTAAGGGAGTCTGGTGAGTGTCTAGGACACTGAGGGAGTCTGCTAAGTGTCTAGGACGCTGAGGGAGTCTGGTGAGTGTCTAGGACACTGAGGGAGTCTGCTAAGTGTCTAGGACGCTGAGGGAGTCTGGTGAGTGTCTAGGACACTGAGGGAGTCTGCTAAGTGTCTAGGATGCTGAGGGAGTCTGGTGAGTGTCTAGGACACTGAGGGAGTCTGCTAAGTGTCTAGGATGCTGAGGGAGTCTGGTGAGTGTCTAGGACACTGAGGGAGTCTGCTAAGTGTCTAGGACACTGAGGGAGTCTGGTGAGTGTCTGGGACACTGAGGGAGGTTGGTGAGTGTCTAGAACACTGAGGGAGTCTGCTGAGGGAGTCTGGTGAATGTCTAGAACACTGAGGGAGTCTGCTTAGTGTCTAGGACACTGAGGGAGTCTGCTTAGTGTCTTGGACACTGGGGGAGGTTGGTGAGTGTCTAGGACACTGAGGGAGTCTGCTGAGTGTCTAGGACACTGAGGACTTTTGCTAAGTGTCTAGGACACTGAGGTAGTCTGGTGAGTGTCTGGGACACTGAGGGAGGTTGGTGAGTGTCTAGAACACTGAGGGAGTCTGATGAGGGAGTCTGGTGAGTGTCTAGAACACAGCGAGTCTGCTTAGTGTCTAGGACACTGAGGGAGTCTGCTTAGTGTCTTGGAAACTGAGGGAGTCTGGTGAGTGTCTAGGACACTGAGGGAGTCTGCTAAGTGTCTAGGACACTGAGGGATGTTGGTGAGTCTCTAGAACACTGAGGGAGTCTGGTGAGTGTCTAGGACACTGAGGAAGTTTGCTAAGTGTCTAGGACACTGAGGGAGGTTGGTGAGTGTCTAGAACACTGAGGGAGTATGGTGAGTGTCTATGACACTGAGGGAGGTTGGTGAGTGTCTAGGACACTGAGGGAGTCTGCTAAGTGTCTAGGACACTAAGGGAGTCTGGTGAGTGTCTAGGACACTGAGGGAGTCTGATGAGGGAGTCTGGTGAGTGTCTAGAACACAGTGTCTAGGACACTGAGGGAGTCTGCTTAGTGTCTTGGACACTGAGGGAGTCTGGTGAGTGTCTTGGACACTGAGAGATGTTGGTGAGTGTCTAGAACACTGAGGGAGTCTGGTGAGTGTCTAGGACACTGAGGGAGGTTGGTGAGTGTCTAGGACACTGAGGGAGTCTGGTGAGTGTCTAGGACACTGAGGGAGGTTGGTGAGTGTCTAGGACACTGAGGGAGTCTGGTGAGTGTCTAGGACACTGAGGGAGGTTGGTGAGTGTCTAGGACACTGAGGGAGTCTGGTGAGTGTCTAGGACACTGAGGGAGGTTGGTGAGTGTCTAGAACACTGAGGGAGTCTGGTGAGTGTCTAGGACACTGAGGTAGGTTGGCGAGTGTCTATAACACTGAGGGAGTCTTGTGAGTGTCTAGGACTGAGGGAGTCTTTTGGAGTGTGTATTGGCATCTATGTCAAGTCTTGAATGAGTGGTAATAAATTGTGTGTGTGTGTGACTCTGTGTGTGTGTGTGTGTGTGTGTGTGTGTGTGTGTGTGACTCCATCCCCAGTATTTCACGCTCACCTACTCATTCGCATATCCACAGGGAGGCAAGATTCCGATTCGCTGGACGGCTCCCGAGGCCATTGCCTACAGGAAGTTCACCTCGGCCAGTGATGTGTGGAGCTATGGCATCGTCATGTGGGAAGTGATGTCGTACGGAGAGCGGCCATATTGGGACATGAGCAACCAGGATGTGAGTGAAACTACTTTACTTCACGTTCCCACGATCCCAAAAAACACTGTAACAATCTCTGAATCCCCCATTCTCTGGTTCCTTGTCCTTTCATCATCCATTGTCTTTCTTCCATCTCTCCTGCCCCCCCCTTCCCCCTCCAACCATTCCTCCATCTCTCCTGCCCCTTCCCCCTCCCTCCCCCTCCAACCGTTCCTCCATCTGTCCTGTCCCCTACCCCTCCCATCTTTCCTCCATTTCTCCTGCCTCCTTCCCCCTCGCTCCCCTAACATCTTTCCTCCATCTCTCCTGCCCCCTTCTCATGCTCGCTCTTATTTTCCCCCTCTCTTCCTCCCCCCTTCCCCCTTCCCTTCCATCTTTCCTCCTTACGTTGTTCCCTTCTTGACTATAATCCCATCTCTCTTTCACTTCATACCTCCTATCCCTTCTCTTTCACTTCCTACCTCCTATCCCTTCTCTTTCACTTCCTACCTCCTATCCCTTCTCTTTCACTTCCTACCTCCTATCCCTTCTCTTTCTCTTCCTACCTCCTATCCCTTCTCTTTCTCTTCCTACCTCCTATCCCTTCTCTTTCACTTCCTACCTCCTATCCCTTCTCTTTCACTTCCTACCTCCTATCCCTTCTCTTTCACTTCCTACCTCCTATCCCTTCTCTTTCTTTCCTACCTCCTATCCCTTCTCTTTCACTTCCTACCTCCTATCCCTTCTCTTTCACTTCCTACCTCCTATCCCTTCTCTTTCACTTCTTCCTATCCCTTCTCTTTCACTTCCTACCTCCTATCCCTTCTCTTTCACTTCCTACCTCCTATCCCTTCTCTTTCACTTCCTACCTCCTATCCCTTCTCTTTCACTTCCTACCTCCTATCCCTTCTCTTTCACTTCCTACCTCCTATCCCTTCTCTTTCACTTCCTACCTCCTATCCCTTCTCTTTCACTTCCTACCTCCTATCCCTTCTCTTTCTCTTCCTACCTCATATCCCTTCTCTGCCCAGTGATCACCCTATCCTTTGTATGCCTCTTCATTCAAACCCCTAATTCCCAAGAAAATATCTGACCCAGGTCTGATTCTAACCCACTCTCAACGCAGATCTCTCCTCTCTTCTCTTCTCCTATTCAACACTCCAGGTTATCAACGCAGTGGAGCAGGACTACCGGCTGCCCCCGCCCATGGACTGCCCAACGGCACTGCACCAGCTCATGCTTGACTGCTGGGTCAAGGAAAGAAACCTCCGGCCTAAATTCTCCCAGATCGTCGCAACGCTGGACAAGCTCATCCGCAATGCCGCCAGCCTCAAGGTGGTCACCAGCAGCACGCACTCTTCCGGGTAAGCCTATCAGCTATCACAATCAGTCTGCCACATCTCAGCCTAGTTAGCAGATACCTCAATCTGGTGCTAGTAGGGTTGCACAACTCCCCAAATCCACAGGTTTTCCAGAATACCTAGAACCTTGGAATATTCCATCCAGGATATCTAGAACCTTGGAATATTCCATCCAGGATATCTAGAACCTTGGAAAATTCCATCCAGGATATCTACAAATCCTGGGAATTCTGAGAAAGTTTTGGGACCCTATGTACTGGTTTGAAGTATGTAGCCTGTATTCCATCTTACTTCAATCATACCACAGGTCCACAGATGACGTAATCTCAATCGCACTCCAAACTGCCCTTTCCCACCTCAACAAAAGGAACACCTATGTGAGAATGCTGTTCATTGACTACATCTAAGCGTTCAACACCATAGTGCCCTCAAAGCTCATCACTAAGCTAAGGACCCTGGGACTAAACCCCTCCCTCTGAAACTGGATCCTGAACTACCTGACGGGCCTCCCCCAGTTGGTAAGGGTAGGCAACAACACATCTGCCACGCTGATCCTCAACACTGGGGCCCCTCAGGGATGCATACTTAGTCCCCTCCTGTACTCCCTGTTCACCCATGACTGCGTGGCCAAGCACGACTCCAACACCATCATTAAGTTAACTGATGACACAACAGTGGTAGGCCTGATCACCGACAACGATGAGACAGCCTATAGGGAGGAGGTCAGAGACCTGGTGGTAGGCCTGATCACCGACAACGATGAGACCGCCTATAGGGAGGAGGTCAGAGACCTGGCAGTGTGGTGTCAGGGCAACAACCTCTTACTCAATGTGATCAAGCCCAATGAGCTGATCGTGGACTACAGGAAAAGGAGGGCCGAACAGGCCTCATTCACATTGACAGAGCTGAAGTGGAGCGGGTCGAGAGATTCAAGTTCCTTGGTGTCCACATCACCAACAAATTATCATGGTCCAAACACACCAAGACAGTTGTGAAGAGGCCAACACTACACTTTTTTCCCCTCAGGAGACTGAAAAAAATGTGACACGGGTCCCCAGATCCTCAAAAAGTTCTACAGCTGCACCATTGAGATCAACCTCTCACTCAATGTGATCAAGACCAATGAGCTGATTGTGGACTACAGGAAAAGGAGGGCTGAACAGGCCTCATTCACATTGACAGAGCTGAAGTGGAGCGGGTCGAGAGTTTCAAGTTCCTTGGTGTCCACATCACCAACAAACTATCATGGTCCAAACACACCAAGACAGTTGTGAAGAGGCCAACACTATACTTTTTTCCCCTCGGGAGACTGAAAGAAATGTGACACGGGTCCCCAGATCCTCAAAAAGTTCTACAGCTGCACCATTGTCAAAGACTCAAAGACTCCAGTCATCCAAGTCCTGGACTGTTTTCTCTGGTTGCATCACCAACCGTTATGGCAACTGCTCGGCATCTGACCGTAAGGCGCCACAGAGGGTAGTGCGTACGGCCCAGTATATCACTGGGGCCAAGCTTCCAGTCTTCCAGGACCTATATACTAGGTGGTGTCAGAGGTTGGCCCCAAAAATTGTCAAAGACTCCAGTCATCCAAGTCCTGGACTGTTTTCTCTGCTACCGCACAACAAGCGGTACCGGAGCACCAAGTCTATGACTAAAAAGCTCCTTAACAGCTTCTACCCCCAAGCCATAAGACTGCTGAACAATTAATCAAATTAATCAAATTAATCAAACACGGACAATTTACATTGACAACCTCTGCCCTATGTTTTTACATTGATGCTACTCGCTGGTTATTATCTATGCTTAGTTACTTTACAAATTACCTCAACTAACCTGCACCCTCGCGCATTGACTCGGTACTGGACCCCTTGTATATAGCCTCGTTATTGTTATGTAATTATCTTGTTTCTTTTTGAGTTCATAATTTAAAAAAAAACTTTAGTTTGTTTAAAAAATATTTACATTTTTCTCTATTTCTTGAACTGCATTGTTGGTTAAGGACTTGCAAGTAAACATTTCACGGTAAAGTATAGAACTGTTTTATTCGGCGCATTTGACAAATCAAATTTTATTTGATTTCCCAATGCAAATGTTGAATCAACAGTAGCTCTTACAAGGAAGTTCTTCGACCGATGGCTTCACAATGTCTAGGTTTTTAGCCACATTCCTCTGTTGCGTTTGTGGAAAGAGTCCGGGGGGTGACCTACCTTTTTGTCCCTGCTTCAGGAGAGGAGGAGGAATGGGGGATCTGGAGCTGTAGTTATGGCCGGGAAGATTAAGTGAGGATAATTAGCTAGAGTAAGAGCAAGGCAAAAAAAAAAAGACGGGAACGCTTTTAATTAGCTGCTAACGAGATTTTAAACGGCCCAGCGGAGAGGTGTGCCCCCCACCCCCACCGAGCCTAACGAGGGAGGAATGAGTGAGAGATGAGCTGCCGTGACATCTGGCATGGCGTTAGTGGTATGTAGCGGTAGCCAGGCTACGTTTGATTGGTGAGTTGTTTCAGTACATACAGTACAGGTGTGTGTGTGTGTGTGTGTGTGTGTGTGTGTGTGTGTGTGTGTGTGTGTGTGTGTGTGTGTGTGTGTCAGTCAGTGCCGTTTAAGATTAGGGAGGACAATTTTTTTTTTTTTTTTTAAATGAGCATGGCCTTATTTCTATTATATTGGATCTCTGTTCATTCATACTCCATTCACTCAGCTCCATTTAACATCGATAGGTTTATGCTACTACATCCTTCTCACATCATTTCCCTGTACCCATCATTAGGTTGCTACAACCTATGAATGAAAGTTTACAACATAGGTAGGTCGAGAGAACATGTGTAGTGATCCAGATGACAGACAGTAGTACATTCTTGCCTGCATCTAGCTGATCTGGGGTGGAATCATTAGTCCAAACAGTTGCAACAAAAAACAAGACTTTGGACATCCCAGTTTCATTCCATTTGGTTCCGTTTAAGAAATGTTTTACAACAGAATTGACAATATGAATGATAGTCTCAGTCTGTATTAGATAGAACACCACCTGTGTGGAAAACAAACCTGTGGTT
>NC_056434.1:5990426-6002926 GCF_018296145.1 Oncorhynchus tshawytscha
GGTTGACTCGCCGACTGACTGGTTGACTCGCCGACTGACTGGTTGACTCGCCGACAGACTGGTTGACTCGCAGACTGGCTGGTTGACTCGCCGACAGAGTGGTTGACTCGCCGACTGACTGTCTGCTGCAGGAATGACTGATGAAGGACTTCCTCTGCTTGGTTCCTTATTAATAACTGGCTGTCTGGCTGGCTGGCTGTCTGGCTGTGGGTCTTACTGGCTGGCTGTTGTATTTAGTGTACACAGAGACCTGTTAATCTGACACTGTATGTCCTCTAATGTAAACATTTTGGGAAGCCTATTGGGAAGCCTATTGGGAAGTCCATGTCTTAATGTTTGATACAGTATACATCTTCAAGACTATGATGTATGATTCTATTACTGTTTATGTCTGACCCACCTCTCCCTCTCTCTCTTCTTTACTCCACTCAGAGATCTTCTTCGGATAGGAGTGACATTGGCAGGCCACCAGAAGAAGATTCTAGGCAGCATTCAGGACATGAGACTACAGATGAACCAAACACTGCCTGTCCAGGTCTGAGATGGACCAACCAGAGAGACAGGACAGGAAGGAGAGGGAACTGTACCAGAGAGAGAGAGAGAGAGAGAGGGAGAGAGAGAGAGAGAGAGAGAGAGAGGGAGAGAGAGAGAGCCAATGGGAAACCCTAGCTGCCTGACCATCTCAGCCAATCAGATGAAGACAAACCTGGCTTGCAGTGCCTCGAAGGGACTAGACGTTGTGTCTTCTTCTTCTGTCTTCCGCGCCAATGTTTCCTGTTGTGTTCTATGTTATTAGTCCCACGTTTTGACAAGATTTAGCTGAATGATTTTTGTATAAAAAAAAAAAAAAAGATGTTTCTAAAGAGAAGAAACGGAACCCATAATCCCATGCGTGCCTCACTTGGTCCAGTGTGGGGTGATCGTTTGCATGCGCGCGTGTGTTTTTGTGAGGATGGCTGGGACTCAACCCCTCCACCCCACCCATCTCCTTGTATCCTGAACTTGGTCATCCTCCTGTGAAAACCCAACTCCTTGAACCTTGAACCTTGACCCTAACATCTGTCGGACAGCCCCCCTGACGGACATTAAAGTTGGACGAACACTGTTTGAGTATAAAAATACAGAAAAAAAGCTGAAAAAGTGAACAAGCGTTCGCACACAAAAAAATGAAGTGTTTGGACACGATAGATGAAGTCCCTCCCATGCTACAACTTGTTTTAGTGTGTGTGTGTGTGTGTGTGTGTGTGTGCCTGTGTGTGTGTCTGTGTGTGTGTTATTCCCCATCTTCATATTGAAGGTGTACTATTATGCACAAGGCCACTGAGAAGGACGTGGAGGAGAAGTGTAAAGGGTGACAAATAAGAAGATCACCAGAGGTCAAATGAGAGCATCTGAGATGGCTGCGCTAGTTTGGCCCCAAAAGTCTCCGACCGACCTCTTTCTGAGACGTAGGGGAGAACATTGGCTCATATGCCTCTTCAACTGTGTCTGTCCTACTATGATAAATGTTGTCTATTTGTTTTTATCAGCTCTCCATTTACATTTTCTGTTCTATAGCTATTGGGGTTTGTGTTTCAAGATAGTACTTCCTGTTTGGGCTGGTCAGAGTTTAGTACTTCCTGTTTGGGCTGGTCAGAGTTTAGTACTTCCTGTTTGGGCTGGTCAGAGTTTAGTACTTCCTGTTTGGGCTGGTCAGAGTTTAGTACTTCCTGTTGGCTGGTCAGAGTATAGTACTTCCTGTTGGACACTTTGATGTCGGGGAGCTAGGCGAGGACTGTGGCAACATACCTGACCGACCGGCCTTTTGTGTGTGTGTGTGTGTGTGTGTGTGTGTGTGTTTATGAATGCGAGAGTGTAACAAGTTACACACACATAATGTACAATGCAGCTTCAGCTATATCCCCACTGTGGAGAATTAGCGCATGAACTGAACAGTGACAAGGAGCAACAAGTATATATCGGAAACAGTTACGCTTTATTCTGTGGACAAACTGTTAATGTTTTTATTTTTATTTTATTGAAATACAAAATGTTTGGAAATATACACTATATGCATCCACAATAGAGCAGACACACGTAACTTTCTTTTTACATTTATCTGGATGTTAAATGAATCCAAAAACTCGAGTTAAATTTCTCTACTTCCACCCACTGTATTTATTTCTCTCCCCACTTGGACAACAGGCCATTTGAACTGTGGACTTTATTCAAAAGAATGATGAAGAGGAAACAGAAGTTCCAAGAGGATTCAGTAAATGAATTAATGATTATAAAAAAAAATGCATATAAAATTGGATATTGTATTTTTGTTGTTGTTCTAAACAGCCTGTACATGTTTTGTAACAAAAATAAGATAAATAACATGAAAACAAAATGGAGTTTGATCAACTGGGAAAGTGTTATTGTGAGATTGATAATTTGATTCCAAGTGAAATGAGCAGATAGAGAGAGACTATTTAGAGAGAGCAGATAGAGAGAGACTATTTGGAGAGAGCAGATACAGAGAGACTATTTGGAGAGAGCAGATAGAGAGAGACTATTTAGAGAGAGCAGATAGAGAGAGCAGATAGATAGTGAGAGCAGATAGATAGAGAAAGCAAATAGATAGAGAGAGCATATTTATGTAGAGAGAAGCTAGAGACAGCAGAGAGAGAGAGCAGATAGATAGAGAAAGCAGATGTAGAGAGAGCAGATAGACAGAGAGCAGATGTAGAGAGATGACAGAGTGAGAGAGCAGATATATAGAGAGAGCAGATAGAGAGCAGATAGAGAGAGTGGATAGAGAAATCAGAGAGAGAGCAGATAGAGAGAGCGGATAGAGAGAGAGAGAGCAAGAGATCAGATAGATAGAGAGCAGGTAGAGAGAGCTGATAGATAGAGAGCAGATAGACGGAGAGAGCAGATGGAGAGAGAGAGAGCAGCTAGATAGAGAGAGCAGATAGGAGAGAGCAGATAGGAGAGAGCAGATAGAGAGAGAGCAGATCTAGAGAGAGACAGAGCAGAAAGAGAGAGAGCAGATATCTTGAGAGAGCAGATAGAAAGAGAGCAGATCTAGAGAGAGAGCAGATAGAGAGAGTAGATTGAGAGAGATAGCATAGCGAGAGAGCAGAGCGAGAGAGAGAGAGAGCAGATAGAGAGCGAGAGCAGATTGGCCCAAGAGTAGATAGAGAGCAGATAGATGGATAGATAGATAGATAGATAGATAGATAGATAGATAGATAGATAGATAGATAGATAGATAGATAGATAGATAGATAGATAGATAGATAGATAGATAGATAGATAGATAGATAGATAGACAGACAGACAGACAGACAGACAGACAGACAGACAGACAGACAGACAGATAGACAGACAGACAGACAGACAGACAGACACAGACAGACAGACAGACACAGACAGACAGACAGACAGACAGACAGACAGACAGACAGACAGACAGACAGACAGACAGACAGACAGACAGACAGACAGACAGACAGACAGACAGACAGACAGACAGACAGACAGACAGACAGACAGACAGACAGACAGACAGACAGACAGACAGACAGACAGACAGACAGATAGATAGATAGATAGATAGACAGATAGATAGACAGATAGATAGACAGATAGTGCAGATGGAGAGAGAGTGCAGAGAGAGAGAGCAGACAGCGAGGGATTGAAGAGGAATAGAAAAAGAGAGAGAGTGAGGAAGGGAGAAGAAGCGAGTAGTTAGGGACAGCTGCAGTTAGACGTTTTGTGCATAGGTTGGAGCATTTCAAGGGGTTGTAAAAACTGTAGTTACCCTGTGGTTAGACCATTAGAGGTATACATGCTGCTCTAACAACCTCACTCTCCCTTCAAGTGTATGTTTCTGCGTTTCCTGTCAAATTCTAAAGATGGCCGCCAAGGCTAAAAACATTATTTTAGCTGTATCTTCCCTCCGCCCCGATCTTTCATCAAGAGGAGTATATTGTGTTGTTCTATGAAGTTGTCACTACTTGTCTTTCATACACCTTTATCCAAATGAAACTTCAGGAATACCCTAAATGCACCCAACAGACGATGGAGAATTTTCACTGTGTTTGTACATCTCCAAATTGTTCCATTGTACCAAGCTGTACTTTTACCCCAAGTCCTTCAAAACAGCGCCGTCACCCTACTCACCCTGTACAGCTGTGTGACAGTGACCGCTCTCAATGCAACCTTTAGGTCCAGAGATGGAGGGCCATTAGAGAAACCAACCTTAATTAAAACGATAGGGCCATAAACGGAAGTCCGTGTGTGTGCAGCTCGGCGACTGGGCCCTCGTCCACTGCTGTAAGACAAGTTGGCCCTTTCAACCTGGTCTCAGGGGTAGACGTAACATGCTAAATGTAAATCCAGAACACTCTAGTTAGCATGATGTTTCATATGGTAAATATTAATTTGTGGATGTTCATCATCTTTTACGTTTGATATGTTATGAATTGCAATTAGTTGTTGCTAATGTTCGCTAGATGGCTAACAATAATGTCCGCTAGGTGGCTAACAATAAAGTTAGTTAGGCGGCTAATATTAATGTTAGCTAGGTGGCTAACAATAAAGTTAGTTAGGTGGCTAATATTAATGTTAGCTAGGTGGCTAACAATAAAGTTAGCTAGGTGACTAACAATAACGTTATTTAGGCTAGGGGTTAGGATTTAAGGTTAGAGTGAGTAGTTGTTTTGAAGGGGAAGGGTTAGCTAACATGCTAAGTAGTTGCAAAGTATCTAAAAAGTAGTAAGTAGTTGCTAATTAGCTAAAATGCTAAATTTGTCCATGATGAGATTCGCACACGCAACGTTTGCGTTAAGTATCCACCCCAACCAGACCCTACTTTTGTTTTTGCCCCGATTCTGTCTGATGTAATCATACCAAATGTAACATATGATACTAATTTTGGATGTGCCAGATTTCAGTTTACTATGTTACGTATATATTCTATGAGACCCCAAGGGCTGACCCCTTGGACTCAGCTTGTCAGAGTGATTAAAGCAGCCAGCCGATCTGCCACTCCGAGGCAAACATTCACAGAACAGAGCAGACATATGGCCAGCCGGACTATGATGATTTGTTTTTATTTCGTGCGCGGGCTGCAATCATTCTGTCGGGACTCTGCCACTCTGCCTGATTTGTACAGTGCGGGGACAAACAACCTTTGCCTGGAGACAGGAAGAAATCAGGCAGAAATATGGAGCACTTGCTGTAATATATCAGTGTTTTAGTAAGAATGGAGTGGGGTTGAGGGCTGAGGGATGGGATGTACCACCTGTATGGGGAGGGGTGGTAATTACAGTGCTGAGCTGTCTGGGGAGGAGTGGATCAATCCAATATGTGAAAAATATTAGTGGTAGTGTCCATGAATCAGGTTTTGCCATATTCCTCTTTTTTTGTCTTTCCTTTGAACCTTCTCAAAGCTATAAAGGATATTATGCACAGAAAAAATATCTTTATTTTGATTTAATTGTAATCTTATTTTAGTGTAGAGGCACAGTACAATACTGATAGTGATAACAATAACAATCTCAAAGTTCGCCAGACACAACTTTCCAAAACGTAATATGTAGATGGAATGCTATCAGAGAGATAGATGGCTGTGTGATTTGGGTTTTCAACCAATCAATCAATCCATCAATCAATCAAATGTATTTTATAAAGCTCCTTTTCACATCAGCAATTGTCGCAAAGTGCTGTACAGAAACCCAGCATTTCATGTATGTAATGAGCTGTTTCTGACACTTCTGCTTGACCGGGCGAACAGCTCAGACACACATGAAAACAAATCAAATCACATTTTATTTGTCACATACACATGGTTAGCAGATGTTAATGCGAGTGTAGCGAAATGCTTGTGCTTCTAGTTCCGACAATGCAGTAATAACCAACAAGTAATCTAACTAACAATTCCAAAACTACTGTCTTATGCACAGTGTAAGGGGATAAGAATATGTACATAGAGATATATGAATGAGTGATGGTACAGAGCAGCATAGGCAAGATACAGTAGATGGTATCGAGTACAGTATATACATATATATGGTATCGAGTACAGTATATACATATGAGATGAGTATGTAAACAAAGTGGCATAGTTAAAGTGGCTAGTGATACATGTAATTACATAAGGATGCAGTAGATGATATAGAGTACAGTATATACGTATACATATGAGATGAATAATGTAGGGTATGTAAACATTATATTAGGTAGCATTGTTTAAAGTGGCTAGTGATATATTTTACATAATTTCCCATCAATTCCCATGATTAAAGTGGCTGGAGTTGAGTCAGTGTGTTGGCAGCAGCCACTCAATGTTAGTGGTGGCTGTTTAACAGTCTGATGGCCTTGAGGTAGAAGCTGTTTTTCAGTCTCTCGGTCCCAGCTTTGATGCACCTGTACTGACCTCGCCTTCTGGATGATAGCGGGGTGAACAGGCAGTGGCTCGGGTGGTTGTTGTCCTTGATGATCTTTATGGCCTTCCTGTAACATCGGGTGGTGTAGGTGTCCTGGAGGGCAGGTAGTTTGCCCCCGGTGATGCGTTGTGCAGACCTCACTACCCTCTGGAGAGCCTTACGGTTGTGGGCGGAGCAGTTGCCGTACCAGGCGGTGATACAGCCCGCCAGGATGCTCTCGATTGTGCATCTGTAGAAGTTTGTGAGTGCTTTTGGTGACAAGCCGAATTTCTTCAGCCTCATGAGGTTGAAGAGGCGCTGCTGCGCCTTCTTCACGATGCTGTCTGTGTGAGTGGACCAATTCAGTTTGTCTGTGATGTGTATGCCGAGGAACTTAAAAGTTACTACCCTCTCCACTACTGTTCCATCGATGTGGATAGGGGGGGGTTCCCTCTGCTGTTTCCTGAAGTCCACAATCATCTCCTTAGTTTTGTTGACGTTGAGTGTGAGGTTATTTTCCTGACACCACACTCCGAGGGCCCTCACCTCCTCCCTGTAGGCCGTCTCGTCGTTGTTGGTAATCAAGCCTACCACTGTTGTGTCGTCCGCAAACTTGATGATTGAGTTGGAGGCGTGCGTGGCCACGCAGTCATGGTGAACAGGGAGTACAGGAGAGGGCTCAGAACGCACCCTTGTGGGGCCCCAGTGTTGAGGATCAGCGGGGTGGAGATGTTGTTGCCTACCCTCACCACCTGGGGGCGGCCCGTCAGGAAGTCCAGTACCCAGTTGCACAGGGCGGGGTCGAGACCCAGGGTCTCGAGCTTGATGACGAGCTTGGAGGGTACTATGGTGTTATATGCCGAGCTGTAGTCGATGAACAGCATTCTCACATAGGTATTCCTCTTGTCCAGATGGGTTAGGGCAGTGTGCAGTGTGGTTGAGATTGCATCGTCTGTGGACCTATTTGGGCGGTAAGCAAATTGGAGTGGGTCTAGGGTGTCAGGTAGGGTGGAGGTGATATGGTCCTTGACAAGTCTCTCAAAGCACTTCATGATGACGGAAGTGAGTGCTACGGGGCGGTAGTCGTTTAGATGACTCATCGATAGAGCGACGCTCAAAGATACACAAATACGATACGACGTTAAAAAAAAAATATGAGTGAATCCTTCCTTTAAGGCCAGATCATTCTTCAAAAATGTTCAAAGGTTCATAGATGACCAGCAGGGTCAAAGTATCAACCACAGTGGTTATAGATGGTGTAACAATATAGTGATTTTTTAAAATGTAATTTAACTTAAGCAAGTCAGTTAAAGAACACATTCTTATTTACAATGACAGCCTACCAGGGAACAGTGGGTTAACTGCCATGTTCAGAATGACAGATTTTGACCTCGTCAACTCGGGGATTCAATACAGCAACTTTTCAGTTACTGGCCCAACGCTCTAACCACTAGGCTACCTGCTCTAACCACTAGGCTACCTGCTCTAACCACTAGGCTACCTGCTCTAACCACTAGGCTACCTGCTCTAACCACTAGGCTACCTGCTCTAACCACTAGGCTACCTGCTCTAACCACTAGGCTACCTGCTCTAACCACTAGGCTACCTGCTATAACCACTAGGCTACCTGCTCTAACCACTAGGCTACCTGCTCTAACCACTAGGCTACCTGCTCTAACCACTAGGCTACCTGCTCTAACCACTAGGCTACCTGCTCTAACCACTAGGCTACCTGCTCTAACCACTAGGCTACCTGCTCTAACCACTAGGCTACCTGCTCTAACCACTAGGCTACCTGCTCTACCCACTAGGCTACCTGCTCTAACCACTAGGTTACCTGCTCTAACCACTAGGCTACCTGCTCTAACCACTAGGCTACCTGCTCTAACCACTAGGCTAAACCACTAGGCTACCTGCTCTAACCACTAGGCTACCTGCTCTAACCACTAGGCTACCTGCTCTAACCACTAGGCTAC
Source organism: Oncorhynchus tshawytscha (assembly GCF_018296145.1). Lineage (NCBI taxonomy): Eukaryota > Metazoa > Chordata > Actinopteri > Salmoniformes > Salmonidae > Oncorhynchus > Oncorhynchus tshawytscha. The sequence goes on from NC_056434.1 coordinate 5,998,801, forward strand.
CTGCTCTAACCACTAGGCTACCTGCTCTAACCACTAGGTTACCTGCTCTAACCACTAGTCTACCTGCTAACCACTGGTTACCTGCTCTAACCACTAGGCTACCTGCTCTAACCACTAGGTTACCTGCTCTAACCACTAGGCTACCTGCTCTAACCACTAGGCTACCTGCTCTAACCACTAGGCTACCTGCTCTAACCACTAGGCTACCTGCTCTAACCACTAGGCTACCTGCTCTAACCACTAGGCTACCTGCTCTAACCACTAGGCTACCTGCTCTAACCACTAGGCTACCTGCTCTAACCACTAGGCTACCTGCTCTAACCACTAGGCTACCTGCTCTAACCACTAGGCTACCTGCTCTAACCACTAGGCTACCTGCTCTAACCACTAGGCTACCTGCTCTAACCACTAACCACCACTAGGCTACCTGCTCTAACCACTAGGCTACCTGCTCTAACCACTAGGCTACCTGCTCTAACCACTAGGCTACCTGCTCTAACCACTAGGCTACCTGCTCTAACCACTAGGCTACCTGCTCCTAACCACCAGGCTACCTGCTCTAACCACTAGGCTACCTGCTCTAACCACTAGGCTACCTGCTCTAACCACTAGGCTACCTGCTCTAACCACTAGGCTACCTGCTCTAACCACTAGGCTACCTGCTCTAACCACTAGGCTACCTGCTCTAACCACTACTACCTGCTCTAACCACTAGGCTACCTGCTCTAACCACTAGGCTACCTGCTCTAACCACTAGGCTACCTGCTCTAACCACTAGGCTACCTGCTCTAACCACTAGGCTACCTGCTCTAACCACTGGCTACCTGCTCTAACCACTAGGCTACCTGCTCTAACCACTAGGCTACCTGCTCTAACCACTAGGCTACCTGCTCTAACCACTAGGCTACCTGCTCTAACCACTAGGCTACCTGCTCTAACCACTAGGCTACCTGCTCTAACCACTAGGCTACCTGCTCTAACCACTAGGCTACCTGCTCTAACCACTAGGCTACCTGCTCTAACCACTACTACCTGCTCTAACCACTAGGCTACCTGCTCTAACCACTAGGCTACCTGCTCTAACCACTAGGCTACCTGCTCTAACCACTAGGCTACCTGCTCTAACCACTAGGCTACCTGCTCTAACCACTAGGCCCTGCTCTAACCACTAGGCTACCTGCTCTAACCACCACTAGGCTACCTGCTCTAACCACTAGGCTACCTGCTCTAACCACTAGGCTACCTGCTCTAACCACTAGGCTACCTGCTACCTCTAACCACTAGGCTACCTGCTCTAACCACTAGGCTACCTTCTCTAACCACTAGGCTACCTGCTCTAACCACTAGGCAACCTGCTCTAACCACTAGGCTACCTGCTCTAACCACAAGGCTACCTGCTCTAACCACTAGGCTACCTGCTCTAACCACTAGGCAACCTGCTCTAACCACTAGGCTACCTGCTCTACCCACTAACCTGCTCTAACCACTAGGCTACCTGCTCTAACCACTAGGCAACCTGCTCTAACCACTAGGCTACCTGCTCTAACCACAAGGCTACCTGCTCTAACCACTAGGCAACCTGCTCTAACCACTAGGCAACCTGCTCTAACCACTAGGCTACCTGCTCTAACCACTAGGCTACCTGCTCTAACCACTAGGCTACATGCTCTAACCACTAGGCTACATGCTCTAACCACCAGGCAACCTGCTCTAACCACTAGGCTACCTGCTCTAACCACTAGGCTACCTGCTCTAACCACCAGGCAACCTGCTCTAACCACAAGGCTACCTGCTCTAACCACTAGGCTTCCTGCTCTAACAACTAGGCGACCTGCTCTAACCACTAGGCTACCTGCTCTAACCACTAGGCTACCTGCCACCCCTAGGTTATCTGCTGCCCCATTTGAAAAGTACAAATGGCGAGTATCAATTTTCCATGATGAGTGAGGTACACATGCTAAGTCAGATAATACATTGACTTCGTTGAGATCACTCAGTTTTATAAAAAAATAAATGTATATCCCATAATGCCTAGAGATGCAGTAACATGGGAGATATATCTGGGATCAAGAGAGAATAAAACGCATACTAGGAATAGCAATCACATAGTCGCTTACCAACATCCCAAACCTAAATATTCATGAAAAAAATGGCAGCTCAGAGTTTGATTCATGAGGAAAAAGCTTGGTTGAACTATTCGTGAGCTACACATGCTGTGCTCTTGGTCTTGGGTTCTGCTCCTGGTGGGGGTCGAAAAACAAACTAAATCTGGACGTGAAGTGATGAGCTTAGATGCAGCAGTAAATGGATTTCAAATTTAAATAAAAAAATAAATAAAATAAAAATGTATTGAAAATGTATTTTGTACCCTTTAAAGGAGACATTCCTAATAGATGTTTCATATGTATGACCTTACATTGTGACGTATTGTTATCTTATATTCTTGTTGAATCAGATCTTACTGACCTGTATTTCTGCTTAGTGCTGACATGTGAATGGAATGTGTGTGTGTGTGTGTGTGTGTGTGTATGTGCTGGTATTATCACGTTCTACTGAAGTAATCCAATCAGAAGAGACTATACATTTATTGTAGATCCCCAGTATCTCTCTGTGCCAATCGCCCCCCCCCCGTTTACACTCCTCCCACTCCTCTAACTCTACCACACTTCAACCAATCCTATGACTTTATACCTCCTCTTTATACCGCCCCCCCGTTTACACTCCTCCCACTCCTCTAACCCTACCACACTTCAACCAATCCTATGACTTTATACCTCCTCTTTATACCGCCCCCCCGTTTACACTCCTCCCACTCCTCTAACCCTACCACACTTCAACCAATCCTATGACTTTATACCTCCTCTTTATACCGCCCCCCGTTTACACTCCTCCCACTCCTCTAACCCTACCACACTTCAACCAATCCTATGACTTTATACCTCCTCTTTATACCGCCCCCCCCCGTTTACACTCCTCCCACTCCTCTAACCCTACCACACTTCAACCAATCCTATGACTTTATACCTCCTCTTTATACCGCCCCCCGTTTACACTCCTCCCACTCCTCTAACCCTACCACACTTCAACCAATCCTATGACTTTATACCTCCTCTTTATACCGCCCCCCGTTTACACTCCTCCCACTCCTCTAACCCTACCACACTTCAACCAATCCTATGACTTTATTCCTCCTGTTTTCCTTTTCTTCAGCTGCGTTCTTTCTACATCTGTCACTGTTATGTATACATATATACTTTTTTTTTATTTAACAAAAATAATAATATGCCTGTGTTCTGGTCACTTTGCAAATCCAAAAGGAGAGGTGAGATGTTTAGGACTTCATTAACATCTATAGTGAAAGGAAAAGGAAGAAAAATATTGAAATGGTTTTGTTCCTCTCTGCAAGTTTTGACATGTAATTTAATGACAACAAAAAACAAAACTAATTGATTTAAAAAAAAAATGCTTTCTTGTAGAAATATTTTTTAAAGACACTTTTTTGCGATTAAATTATTTAAGAAATGTGAATCTTTTGAGTGGTGTGATTCATTTTTATACACTTTTTATATATTCATATACTACTGTATATTTTACAAGTAAGAAACATTTTCACAGGAGTCTTCTTTTTCTCCCAACAAGGCAAATATTTTCAAGGATGTAAGAAAGAAAGTAACGGCCGTTGGTGAAAGAAGGTGAGGACCAAGGTTGCAGCGTGGTACGTGTTCGGCATTTTATTAAATATAACTGAACACTAGATAACAAAGTAACAAAAGAAACAGCTCCGCCAGGTGCAACACACACTAAACAGAAAATAACTACCCACAAAACCCATGTGGGCAAGGGCTACCTAAGTATGGTTCCCAATCAGAGACAACGACAGACAGCTGTCCCTGATTGAGAACCATACCCGGCCAAAAACAAAGAAATACAAAAAACATAGAAAAAAGAACATAGAACGCCCACCCTGGTCACACCATGGCCTAACCAAAATAGAGAATAAAAAGCCTCTCTATGGCCTCTCTAGGGCGTGACAGAAAGTTTGAGAAATCACAGCTGTATGTGTACAACATCATTTAGACTGAAAAATAATTGTCTGAAAAATATAAATTTGATAAAAAAGTTAACA
>NC_056434.1:6007926-6225426 GCF_018296145.1 Oncorhynchus tshawytscha
CTATGGAAATATCAGTACGTTTTGCTCTATGACCCCCAAAATGCATCTTGGGATTTGTCTGGTTGTCCCCCAGTACCAGTTAATAAAACGAATAGAATTATATATGGAGACTGTTTAGTGACAAAAACAAGGGGTTGAAGACAGACACTTCGGAACAAACTTCCTTTATTCTTTTTTTGAGGGACTATCTGTTGTTCAGTTATTTTGTTATTTTATTTTGGGCTAATAGCATTAACACCCAAAAAATGTTTTCATCAAATATATTATTACGCTATTTTTGGAATACTTCAATGGGTCTTCAAAGTTCAAAATCAAACAGTTACATGATCCTTGGTATGACCTTCTTAAAACAATTCAATATACTGTACCTAAGTTGATTTATTTCATGGGGGGGGGATCAAGAACCAGAAATGGGTGGGAATGGGAAATCAGCTAATTGTATCACAATTAGCATTGAAAATTGCCTTAAAATACAATGCATTGTATTTAAACACTGTTTCAGATGTTCATGTCCCTAATCTATTCAAACAAATCTATTTGAAAATAAACACAGGGAAAATATTGAAGATAGATGCACGTTATTTTAAATAGTAATTGGATAATGATGAACTGGCAGCAATGAGATGGAATGGTACTGCTAGTGTTCCTTCCTTCTTTTAACAACTGATCTGATTCTGACATGTTTAGATAAGATAGAAAGCGAGGTGAGGTGGGAACCTGGAAACCAACACCAATTCTTCACGTCTTCACCAATTCTCTAATGTAAAAGAATGGAGGACAAAATATAGATTGTAGAGATATTCAAGCATGGCCATTTTCATCAACATTTAATTTAACTAAGCATGCCAGTTAAGAACCAATTCTTATTTGCAATGACGGCCTACCAGCGATGAACTGCCTTGTTCAGGGGTAGAACGACATATTTTTACTTTGTCAGCTCGGGGCATTTGATCCAGCAACCTTCTAGTTACTGTAACTTCTAGTTACGCTCTAACCACTAGGCTACCTGCCGCCTCTAACCACTAGGCCGCCCTGCCGCCTCTAACCACTAGGCGGCCCTGCCGCCTCTAACCACTAGGCTACCTGCCTCCTCTAACCACTAGGCTACCTGTCTCCTCTAACCACTAGGCCGCCCTGCCGCCTCTAACCACTAGGCCGCCCTGCCGCCTCTAACCACTAGGCTACCTGCCTCCTCTAACCACTAGGCTACCTGCCGCCTCTAACCACTAGGCCGCCCTGCCGCCTCTAACCACTAGGCTACCTGCCGCCTCTAACCACTAGGCTACCTGCCGCCTCTAACCACTAGGCAACCTGCCTCCCTAACCACTAGGCTACCTGCCGCCCCTAACCACTAGGCTACCTGCCGCCCCTAACCACTACTCTACCTGCCGCCCTAACCACTAGGCTACGCCCCTAACCACTAGGCTACCTGCCGCCCCTAACCACTAGGCTACCTGCCGCCTCTAACCACTAGGCTACCTGCCGCCTCCTCAGCACCTGCCACCTTAACTACAACAAACAAAAATATAAACGGAACATGTTTCACGAGCTGAGGAGTATTTCAGTCTGTAATAAAGCCCTTTTGTGTGGAAAAACCCAGTCAATTCCGATTGACTGGGCCAGGCTCCCCAGTGGGGTGGGCTGCCAAGTGGGTGGGCCTATGACCTCCCAGGCCTACCCATGGCTGAACCCCTGCCCAGTCATCTGAAATCCATAGATTAGTGCCTAATGAATTTAGATGGCTCGTGGGCTTATTGAAACATTATTAGCAGCTACCCCATCACAAATCAAAATATAAGGTTGTTTTGTTCCAATACAATTTTTTTTAAATATAATTTACAGATTCAAAATTAATGAAAGTGAAAGACTACGTTAGCTATCTAGCTTGCAAACTATCCTCTTAGCTAGTCTGCTGAAGTTAGCCAGCTAGCTAGCTAGCTCATTAACTATCCCCACAGAATAATTTAGCTAGAGTTCGCCCAAAGTTTGCCTTCCATAATACCCAGTCCACTTGTTTTATTTAATAATTGAGCTTGGACATACCATGGACTAAAGATTGACACTTGTGTCGTTGAATGTTGCTCCTGACTCCCGGGTCTGTCTCTGAGCACTGTCAGAATTTCTTCTAATGTCAGAAGCTCAGATGTGTAGCGGCCCGAAAAATGATTCCACCCAACAGGAAAACCAGAAAGAATGCATCGTCTTTTCCCCCTGATTGACAGCTCTCAGACCTAATGAGAATGAAGTGGCACCAAGGGTGGCCAATCATATTTCAGGGGTGGCTAGTAACCCCCCCCTCCTCATAGTGCCTCTGGTCATGTACTGCCAGGTGTCCCCAGCTCTCTCTCCCATCTCCATCCTCAGAGAGGATCCGAGTGAAGACCACCTAATGCCAGGTGACAGCCGGATAAAGGCAGGAGCAATGGGGGTCATTGATAATGTGTTAACATTCTTCGGGGCTTCGCAGCTGTGTAAGTTGGACAGAGAGGGTGGTGTTTTTATGTTCCACAAAGTGCCAACTCATTACGGACCCAGCTTCACCTTTCTGCACTGCCGTTGACCTGTAAACAACACGAGAAGTCAGAGTTCTTCACACGGCCAATGTGAAGAAAAAAACACCCCTTGAGTATGAGGCAAACACAGCGGGAAAGCGTTTCACGCCAACAAAGGATATCGAAGGAAAATGAACCATTAGCCGAGCGAGAGAGCGAGAGACAGGCTGGCCATATTGGGTCTGGTGCTTCGTTGTTATTCTCGTTGCTTCCATATCTTTAACTACTCCAATGGATGCACCAGAGACTGCCAGGCGGAGTTGGCACAGAAGAATTTGATTGGACAAAAGTAACCGAAATGTGACCCCGCCCGCGGCTTGACTGTGACATCATTGAGGATGGGGTCACTCAAAGGACAGAATGAGTTGCATGATGGGAAATATTTTCAGAGGGCGGGGTGCAAGTTAAAGGCGAGAGCCAGACTGTAGGACAGAGAGTAAACATCGGAAAAACAATCTGTATTTCCGTAAAATTTGGTTCTGATATTTTTTGCAGTAGTTTGCATTTAAATTAAATACAAATTAAATATAGCTATTTTTTTCAATGGAAAATAGGAAATTATTTTAGAAAGTATGTAGTCATCAAAATAAAATATTAAGTCAAGAATAAATGTCAGAATAGTATAATTGACATGCATTTATACCAGTAATTTGATTAACTGAATAAACTGTAATTGTAAAAATATATATATATGAAAAAAGGACATGATACTTAAAATTAAATGTAGAGAGTTACTGATTCTATGATATATAAATAATTTGAGAGGAGAATCAACCCACTGTGGCCACATTTCTCATTCACTGAGATGTACAGTATATCACATTCGATTTGCTGGTCTATCTATGAGTAAATGTTAGCCAAAAAATGAACACTGCCTGATTGGTCTATCAAGGAGTAAATGTTAGCCAATAAGAACATTTCAAAGGATCAGCAAGCGTATCAGTCACAGACAGCTGTGTCAGTTTTGGCCCAATATATTCTGGGCCGCTTGTGACAATCACATGCTCACAAAAGACATTTGAAAAAAAATGTGAACATCAAGAAATCAACTATCAAACCTGGCATGTGGTATTTTTGTTTCTTTGTGACGGGAATATTTGATAAAGTCACACTGTCTGGTTGAAAACCACCATGCTGTTCATTTTGTAGGTTTGAGGCAGAGAAATCTACTGTCTATCTTTCCGTTCTCATCTACCTCTTCCATCCCCCTCTACATCGTTCTCTACCACACAGATGGATGACTAACACTGAGACCTCAGCGTCTACCTGTACAACAGCTGTCTCAAATATGTGTGTCTGTGTGCATATAGTACATCATGTTACCGTGTTGTGTGTGTGTGTGTGTGTGTGTGTGTGTGTGTGTGTGTGTGTGTGTGCATGTGCGTGTGTGGTGTGCATGTGTGTATGAATGCAGTACAGCATGTTAGCGTGTGTGTGTGTGTGTGTGTGTGTGTGTGTGTGTGTGTGTGTGTGTGTGTGTGTGTGTGTGTGTGTGTGTGTGTGTGTGTGTGTGTGTGTGTGTGTGTGTGTGTGTGTGGGCATGCATACAATACATGTGTGTGGGCATGCATGTGTGTGGGCATGCATACAATACATTACCTTGTGTGTGTGTGCATGTTGCTGTCTGTGCTTTTCGAGGGGAGCCGAGGTCTCAGTGTTATTCTAAACGACAACATCCCACCTTACGGACTGTAGAAGAGGATTAAAGCATGTAGAGAAAATGTGGCCTTTCCCAAACAAGCCCAATGCTCCACTGGCCCTGTGTGATATGATCAAGTCTGTCAGCTTGGAAGGCGTTCTCATCGGCTACAGACATGCACAGACACATCACAATCCCCAGTCAACACCTACCACAGTTACTACCCGCTCTGCCTGGCCTCAACAACACTTCTGTGTGTTCTGCTCTCACCCTGCCTATGCATACAACACCATTTCTGTACTCTGTCCTTGATTTTTATTTTTGAGAGTTGGAACGTCATTAGAGTAACATTTGTGCAATATGAAAGGTTCTGAATCTGGATTAAACATCAAACGATTGAATGAATGAATTATTTATTGTCTCCAATGTGTATAGTAGAGAATGTGTGATTTAATTCTACAAGTGTTGATGGACTTCTCTTTTTTATTGTAAAAGGTTTACAACTGCAGAATGGTTAAAATCATGTGAATTACAGTTTTTTTTATTTTCTTCGAGTGATATCTGCTCTGTGAGCGAGTCTGTGACTCCGTGAGTGACTCTCTTGCTTTCCGTGAGACTAACACCTGGCTTATTCTGTTCTTACAGGCTGTTCACCTCCTCTCTCCCTCAGGGTATCTCCAATTCCTGGTAAGCTGCCTCCTTCTGCTAATACCGTAACACACACACACACACACACACATCTATCCCCTCACTCATAAACACACACGCACGCCCACACACACACACACACACACACACACACACACACACACACACACACACACACACACACACACACACACAAACACACACACACGCAAATAGACATACACATACTTGTCCATTCACATATCCATCCATTCCTCACACACACACACACACACACACACACACACACACACACACACACACACACACACACACACACACACACACACACACACACACACACACACACACACACACATTCAAGTTGAAAGGGGCAGTCTCCCCCGGCGGAGAGCGTGGCGGAATCAGATTGAATTTACAGTGGAGACTAGTGACAACTGTGCTAATGCGTCTTTGTGCAGTTGGAAAATGGGCCTAGCACTGAAAAGGCTGGCTAATTTCTATTCCTGCTCTCTTCTCCAATCCCTTTTGTTCTACCCCCTATTTGATCTGCCACTCCTATAGCCCATTAATCTGTGCGACCATCTGCCCCTTCAGAGAGGTCAGGAAAGGATCATGTTTTCGTAATTCAATTTCATCACTATGCTATGGTACTGTACAAAATGGAGGGGGATGTTTTCTCTTCTTCACCTTCCTCTACCTTTCTCATACCTTCCTCCACCTTCCTCTACCTTTCTCATACCTTCCTCTACCTTACTCTACCTTTCCAATACCTTACTCTACCTCCCCCCACCTTCCTCCACCTTCCTCTACCTTCCTCTACCTCCCCCCACCTTCCTCCACCTTCCTCTACCTTCCTCCACCTTCCTCTACCTTTCTCATACCTTCCACACCTTCCTCTACCTTCCTCTACCTTACTCCACCTTCCTTTACCTTTCTTCACCTTCCTCTACCTTCCTCCACCTTTCTGCACCTTCCTCCACCTTCCTCTACCTTCCTCTACCTTCCTCTACCTTTCTCATGCCTTCTCATTTTTGACACTCTAATGTACTTTTCATCAGCTGTTTCCAGCTACAATAGTAATTTACAACATTTACAATGTCTACACTTTATTTCTGATCAATTTTATGTCATAAGGATTAGACCCTTTTTAAAAATGTTCGCCTAATATGACATACCGAAATCTAACTGCCTGTAGCTCAGGCCCTGAAGCAAGGATATGCATATTCTTGGTACCATTTGAAAGGAAACACTTTGAGGTTTATGGAAATGTGAAAGAAATGTTGTAGAATATAACTCATTAGATCTGGTAAAAGATAATACAAAGAAAAAAAAAATGTTCTTTTGTATTTTTTTTGTACCATCATCTATGAAATGCAAGAGAAAGGACATAATGTAATATTCCAGCCCAGCTAGAATTTAGATTTTGGCCACTAGATGGCATCAGCGATTGTCTAAAGTTTTAGACTGATCCAATGAACCTTTGTGTTTCTGCTAAAAATGTTGTATCAAGACTGCTCATATTTGTTTATTAATAACTTTTCATGTTCAAAATTGTGCACTCTCCGCAAACAATAGCATGGTATTATGTCACTGTAATAGCTACTGTAAATTGGACAGTGCAGTTAGATTAACATAAATTTAAGCTTTCTGCCAATATCAGATATGTCTATGTCCTGGGAAATTGTCTTGTTACTTACAACCTCATGCTAATCGCATTAGCCTATGTTAGCTCAACCGTCCCGTGGAAGGGACACCGATCCCGAAGAAGTTTTAATGGACATAAAATTAGCTTTTCTTTCAAAAACAATGACATTTCTAAGTGACCCGGAACTTTTGAACAGTTGTGTACATGTACATATTACCTCAATTAATTCGACCAATCGGTGCCCCTGTACATTGACTCTGTACCAGTACCCCCTGACTCTGTCCCACCCATCACCTGCCAACTCCTCTTTTACGCTACTGCTACTCTCTGTTCATCATATGTGCATAGTCACTCTAACCATATCTACATGTACATACTACCTCAATCAGCCTGACTAACCGGTGTGTGTATGTAGCCTCGCTACTTTTATAGCCTCTCTACTGTATATAGCCTCTCTACTGTATATAGCCTCTCTACTGTATATAGCCTCGCTACTGTATATAGCCTCTCTACTGTATATAGCCTCTCTACTGTATATAGCCTGTCTACTGTATATAGCCTCTCTACTGTATATAGCCTCTCTACTGTATATAGCCTCTCTACTGTATATAGCCTCTCTACTGTATATAGCCTCTCTACTGTATATAGCCTCTCTACTGTATATAGCCTCTCTACTGTATATAGCCTCTCTACTGTATATAGCCTCTCTACTGTATATAGCCTCTCTACTGTATATAGCCTCTCTACTGTATATAGCCTCTCTACTGTATATAGCCTCTACTGTATATAGCCTCTCTACTGTATATAGCCTCTCTACTGTATATAACCTGTATATAGCCTCTCTACTGTACATAGCCTCTACTGTATATAGCCTCTACTGTATATAGCCTATAACCTCTCTACTGTATATAACCTCTCTACTGTATATAACCTCTCTACTGCCTCTCTACTGTATATAACCTCTCTACTGTACATAGCCTCTCTACTGTATATAGCCTCTACTGTATATAGCCTCTCTACTGTATATAGCCTCTCTACTGTATATAGCCTCTCTACTGTATATAGCCTCTCTACTGTATATAGCCTCTCTACTGTATATAGCCTCGCTACTGTATATAGCCTCTCTACTGTATATAGCCTCTCTACTGTATATAGCCTCTCTACTGTATATAGCCTGTCTTTTTACTGTTGTTTTATTTCTTTACCTACCTATTGTTCTCCTGATGCCATTCTTGCACTGCTGGTTAGAGCCTGTAAGTAAGAATTTCACTGTAAGGTCTACACCTGTTGTATTCGGCGCACGTGACAAATACACTTTGATTTGATTTAAAGCCTCGCTACTGTTAATTTACCACTGCTCTTAAATTAAATTATTATTTTCTTTTTAAACTATTTATTTTTTACTTAACTCTTATTTTTCTTAAAACTGTGCTGTTGTATAAGTGCTTGCAAGTAAGCATTTCACTGTAATACCTGTTGTATTTGGCGCGTGTGACATATAACATTTGATTTGGTTTGATTTGATTAGGATTCAAACCTCAAACAGCCTAATACATACTTGTAGAGTACGTTTACCCCGTTAATGTACTTGGTAATGTAAACATGCTTTTACATGTAAAGACACACATGCAATCTGCCATCTGGGAATCTGTTCAATGTTCCATGTCTTGATATATATACCCATTGGTTCTTAAAAGGGACAGTCTGCAGTTCAAACAACAACAAAGCCAACACCCCACCCACTGTTTTGGTAAAAAGCTGGTGAATTGGGTGTAGAGAAATGTAACCACTATCAAACGCATCGATAGATCTATGGATACAAAATGAAAATGTTAACCATATTCAGAGACTTAACAGTGTTTGTTTAACATTACGTTGCTTACAAACAATTGAGTTTGGGTGTATCTGGTAAGAGTTATAATGGGAGTATGCTTGTATGTGGGGTTCTGATGAGGTTCTGATGGGGTTCTGATGGGGTGCTGATGTGGTTCTGATGTGGTTCTGATGGGGTCCTGATGGGGGTCTGATGGGGTGATGGGGTTCTGATGGGGTTCTGATGGGGTCCTGATGGGGTTCTGATGGGGTTCTGATGGGGTACTGAAGGGGTTCTGATTGCTGATGGGTTCTGATTGGGTGCTGATGGGGTTCTGATGGGGTTCTGATGGGGTGATGGGGTTCTGATGGGGTTCTGATGGGGTTCTGATGGGGTTCTGATGTGGTACTGAAGGGGTTCTGATGGGGTGCTGATGTGGTTCTGATGGGGTTCTGATGGGGTTCTGATGGGGTTCTGATGGGGTCCTGATGGGGATGGGGTGCTGATGGGGTGATGTGGTTCTGATGGGGTTCTGATGGGGTTCTGAAGGGGTTCTGATGGGGTGATGGGGTGCTGATGTGGTTCTGATGGGGTTCTGATGGGGTTCTGATGGGGTTCTGATGTGGTACTGAAGGGGTTCTGATGGGGTGCTGATGTGGTTCTGATGGGGTGCTGATGGGGTTCTGATGGGGGTTCTGATGGGGTTCTGATGGGGTTCTGATGGGGTTCTGATGGGGTGCTGATGTGGTTCTGATGGGGTTCTGATGGGGTTCTGATGGGGTTCTGATGGGGTTCTGATGTGGTACTGAAGGGGTTCTGATGGGGTGCTGATGTGGTTCTGATGGGGTGCTGATGGGGTTCTGATGGGGTTCTGATGGGGTCCTGATGGGGTTCTGATGGGGTGCTGATGGGGTTCTGATGGGGTACTGATGGGGTTCTGATGGGGTACTGAAGGGGTTCTGATGGGGCTGATCTGATGGGGTGCTGATGGGGTTCTGATGGGGTTCTGATGGGGTCCTGATGGGGTTCTGATGGGGTGCTGATGGGGTTCTGATGGGGTTCTGATGGGGATGGGGTCTGATGGGTTCCTGATGGGGTTCTGATGGGGGGTTGATGGGGTCCTGATGGGGTTCTGATGGGGGGTTCCTGATGGGGTTCTGATGGGGTCCTGATGGGTGCTGATGGGGTCCTGATGGGGTTCTGATGGGGTTCTGATGTTTCTGATGGGGTGCTGATGGGGTTCTGATGGGGTTCTGATGGGGTTCTGATGGGGTTCTGGTACTGATGGGGTTCTGATGGGGTGCTGATGGGTTCTGATGGGGTGCTGATGGGGTTCTGATGGGGTTCTGATGGGGTTCTGATGGGGTTCTGATGGGGTTCTGATGGGGTTCTGATGGGGTGCTGATGGGGTTCTGATGGGGTGCTGATGGGGTTCTGATGGGGTTCTGATGGGGATGGGGTTCTGATGGGGTCTGATGGGGTTCTGATGGGGTGCTGATGATGGGGTCTGATGGGGTTCTGATGGGGTCTGATGGGGTTCTGATGGGGTTCTGATGGGGTTCTGATGGGGTACTGATGGGGTTCTGATGGGGTCCTGATGGGGTGCTGATGGGGTCTGATGGGGTCCTGATGGGGTTCTGATGGGGTGCTGATGGGGTTCTGATGGGGTTCTGATGGGGTTCTGATGGGGTTCTGATGGGGTTCTGATGGGGTTCTGATGGGGTTCTGATGGGGTCTGATGGGGTTGATGGGGTTCTGATGGGGTGCTGATGGGGTTCTGATGGGGTGCTGATGGGGTGCTGATGGGGTTCTGATGGGGTTCTGATGGGGTTCTGATGGGGTGCTGATGGGGTGCTGATGGGGTTCTGATGGGGTGCTGATGGGGTTCTGATGGGGTGCTGATGGGGTTCTGATGGGGTGCTGATGGGGTTCTGATGGGGTGCTGATGGGGTTCTGATGGGGTTCTGATGGGGTTCTGATGGGGTGCTGATGGGGTTCTGATGGGGTTCTGATGGGGTTCTGATGGGGTTCTGGGGGTACTGATGGGGTTCTGATGGGGTGCTGATGGGGTTCTGATGGGGTGCTGATGGGGTTCTGATGGGGTGCTGATGGGGTGCTGATGGGGTTCTGATGGGGTGCTGATGGGGATGGGGTCTGATGGGGTTCTGATGGGGTTCTGATGGGGTGCTGATGGGGTTCTGATGGGGTGCTGATGGGGTGCTGATGGGGTTCTGATGGGGTTCTGATGGGGTTCTGATGGGGTTCTGATGGGGTTCTGATGGGGTGCTGATGGGGTTCTGATGGGGTTCTGATGGGGTGCTGATGGGGTTCTGATGGGGTGCTGATGGGGTTCTGATGGGGTTCTGATGGGGTCTGATGGGGGTGCTGATGGGGTACTGATGGGGTGCTGATGGGGTTCTGATGGGGTTCTGATGGGGTACTGATGGGGTTCTGATGGGGTTCTGATGGGGTTCTGATGGGGTTCTGATGGGGTTCTGATGGGGTTCTGATGGGGTTCTGATGGGGTGCTGATGGGGTTCTGATGGGGTTCTGATGGGGTTCTGATGGGGTTCTGATGGGGTTCTGATGGGGTTCTGATGGGGTACTGATGGGGTGCTGATGTGGTTCTGATGGGGTTCTGATGGGGTTCTGATGGGGTTCTGATGGGGTTCTGATGTGGTTCTGATGGGGTTCTGATGGGGTTCTGATGGGGTTCTGATGGGGTTCTGATGGGGTTCTGATGTGGTTCTGATGGGGTTCTGATGGGGTGCTGATGGGGTTCTGATGGGGTGCTGATGGGGTGCTGATGGGGTTCTGATGGGGTTCTGATGGGGTACTGATGGGGTGCTGATGTGGTTCTGATGGGATTCTGATGGGGTTCTGATGGGGTGCTGATGGGATTCTGATGGGGTTCTGATGGGGTGCTGATGGGATTCTGATGGGATTCTGATGGGGTTCTTCTTCTTTAAGAAAAAAAAGTATGAAGCAATTATAGATTTACCCTTTAAATCAGAGCATACTGGAAAACATGTGGCGGAACCGCATTTCCCCCACCACTTCTCACCACTTACAAAGAACGCCGCAGCAGTCCGTTCTCAGCCATTGTTTTGTTGTTGTTCCAGTTCAACATGTAACTGCTCTGACACAGTCTACCATTGCAAACCTTTGAAGACAACATGACGTTGTGCTATTTATATTTTCGCAATATGATTGCACCACCGCACCACCTACAAGTGCCAACTTCTCACCAGCACTTCACCAGCAGTAGAGAAACAGATATCTTCACATACAAGCTGTCCTGAGCAACAAAACAAATAAGTGCCCATTAATTTACTCACTGAGCCTTTTTTATTTTAGGCAAAGTGATTTACAAAAGTAAACCTTCAACAGTGAACATATTAGCAATAATAGGATATGTAACGGTTTTCTAGTGGTGATGAAGGAGAGTCGGACCAAACTGCAGCGTGTCGATTGCGATCCATGTTTAATACAACAAAGAAACACGAACTTACAAAAAAACGAAACCGAAACAGCCTATCTGGTGCAAACTAACAGAGAGTACACATAGGACACTAAGGACAATCACCCACGACAAACTCAAAGAATATGGCTGCCTAAATATGGTTCCCAATCAGAGACAACGATAAGCACCTGCCTCTGATTGAGAACCACTCCAGACAGCCATAGACCTTGCTAGATAACCCACTAAGCTACAATCCCAATACCACCACCAAAACCCCAAGACAAACACACCACAATTACAAAAACCCCATGCCACACCCTGGCCTGACCAAATACATAAAGATAAACACAAAATACTTTGACCACGGCGTGACAGGATAACTATAAGCATTTAAGTTTAATGTATGTATTTTAAATATAGCTGCATATAGAGAGAGAAAGAACGCAAAACTAAAGGCCATGCAGTAAAAACTACATTGTGTCACAGAGTTTTACCTGACCAGGTCATGAGAGATCAGGAAAAAACTCCAGGCCCCAGAAAAGAAACATATGAATTTTTGCCACACCACTTATGAACCTGCGTAAAAATATTCTAACTTAGAAATGTCTCAACAGCATAGCAGAACAGTTTGACCCTATCAGAACCCGTATAAGGCTGAATGACTGTTTATAACAGGAACAGGAAACCACGTACAGCTTCAAAATATATTAAGAAGCTGTCAACTATCTTGGCCATTTCTCCATCTCAGTAGGTTTATGTATTAGGCCCTTTGTCAAATGTAAGGTTAAGGAACGCTTTCACAGGCACAGATTACACCTAATACTGGACTAGGAAGAATGTTGGACATTTTTTTTCACACACACACCAAATAAAGACACAGACCATTACGTTTCGCCTCAGATCTATAAGTGCCCCTACATTGTGCGGAGGGGCTCAATTGCCCTGTACACCGTGTGCAGTGACAGAGCTAGTGGCTGTGATGAATAGCTTTCAATCTGAGTACCGAATGGGTTCAGGAACCTTTCAGAAAAGGGTTTGGTCGTCTAATTACTATTGGGAGGAAAAGGCTATTTGGGTTACTTTGTAAGAAATTCATTAGAGTCTGATGGAGTGCTTAGTTTGCATACACATAAAACCTTAAATTTACCCTTGTGAAAGTTGGAAAATGTTTTTCGGAAAACGGTTAGTTCGATCTTAATTTGAATCCACTTAAGTGGCTTGAAATTGTAAGTTTATGAGCAGAGGGAAGTTGAAATAGTTTGTTATCTTGTGAGGTATTCAATTTTCCTCGTGGTTTTGGTGGCTATAGCCTGCTAGTGAGGTCGCATGTAAGCATGCAATGAAGCAGAATTCATACATCCATGACCAGATAGGATAAATCATCCTCAGACACCACGAGTCATCAAGTCCACCGTGACATTTACTTGGCTCTTCTGATTTGTTTTGTGTTTCCCAAAGATGTTTGTTGTTGTTGTAATGTTGCATTTATTATTTATTTATTAGAGAAAACCTAGAATTTTAACGAGGCAAAGAACAGCCGATTGTGTTGTGATTATAATTCTGTTGATGTATGTGTATAATTCTACCAGATATACACCCAGAATAACTCTACCAGATATACACCCAGAATAACTCTACCAGATATACACCCAGAATAACTCCACCAGATATACACCCAGAATAACTCTACCAGATATACACCCAAAATAACTCTACCAGATATACACCCAGAATAACTCTACCAGATATACACCCAGAATAACTCTACCAGATATACACCCAGAATAACTCTACCAGATATACACCCAGAATAACTCTACCAGATATACAGATATACCCAGAATAACTCTACCAGATATACACCCAGAATAACTCTACCAGATATACACCCAGAATAACTCAGATATACACCCAGAATAACTCTACCAGATATACACCCAGAATAACTCTACCAGATATACACCCAGAATAACTCTACCAGATATACACCCCAGATATAACCCAGAATAACTCTACCAGATATACACCCAGAATAACTCTAACCTACCAGATATACACCCAGAATAACTCTACCAGATATACACCCAGAATAACTCTACCAGATATACACCCAGAATAACTCTACCAGATATACACCCAGAAATAACTCTACCAGATATACACCCAGAATAACTCTACCAGATATACACCCAGAATAACTCTACCAGATATACACCCAGAATAACTCTACCAGATATACACCCAGTATAACTCTACCAGATATACACCCAGAATAACTCTACCAGATATACACCCAGTATAACTCTACCAGATATACACCCAGTATAACTCTACCAGATATACACCCATTATAACACTTACCAGATATTCACCCAGTATAACTCTACCAGATATACACCCAGAATAACTCTACCAGATATACACCCAGAATAACTCTACCAGATATACACCCAGTATAACTCTACCAGATATACACCCAGTATAACTCTACCAGATATACTCCCATTATAACACTTACCAGATATTCACCCAGTATAACTCTACCAGATATACACCCATTATAACTCTACTAGATATACACACAGATATGTACTAGACCATTTGTACTTATTTGTACCTAATTGTATTTTTTTATACATTTTTATGAATGTTAACCAGACAGTTTTTGTTTTTTCAGGATTTCAACTGTATCATGATGTCGTTCAGCCCGAGTATCCCAACTGTATGCCCCTGTTAAAGCCCATGGTCTGGAAGGGCAGCTGAATGGTTCAGGGCCCCATGGTCTGGAAGGGCAGCTGAATGGTTCAGGGCCCCATGGTCTGGAAGGGCAGCTGAATGGTTCAGGGCCCCATGGTCTGGAAGGGCAGCTGAATGGTTCAGGGCCCCATGGTCTGGAAGGGCAGCTGAATGGTTCAGGGCCCCATGGTCTGGAAGGGCAGCTGAATGGTTCAGGGCCCCATGGTCTGGAAGGGCAGCTGAATGGTTCAGGGCCCCATGGTCTGGAAGGGCAGCTGAATGGTTCAGGGCCCCATGGTCTGGAAGGGCAGCTGAATGGTTCAGGGCCCCATGGTCTGGGAGGGCAGCTGAATGGTTCAGGGCCCCATGGTCTGGGAGGGCAGCTGAATGGTTCAGGGCCCCATGGTCTGGAAGGGCAGCTGAATGGTTCAGGGCCCCATGGTCTGGAAGGGCAGCTGAATGGTTCAGGGCCCCATGGTCTGGAAGGGCAGCTGAATGGTTCAGGGCCCCATGGTCTGGAAGGGCAGCTGAATGGTTCAGGGCCCCAAGGTCTGGAAGGGCAGCTGAATGGTTCAGGGCCCCAAGGTCCGGAGGGGCAGCTGACTCGCTGGTTCAGGCTCAAAGCCCCATGGTCTGGGAGGGCAGCTGAATGGTTCAGGGCCCCATGGCTGGCTTGTTCATTTTACGTTTCGTATGGTTTGTATTAATTTGTGAATGTCCATCACCGATTTTGTGTGATATGTTTCGAATTACAATTCATATTATACTGTACGTTACGAATTTGCATGAAGTTCAATATGTTACAAATTAGTAAAACACTGGAAATATTATGAATTCTTGCTAGGTGGTTAACATTAGCTAGCTTGATATTTTTAGCTAGGCTAAGGGTTAAGGTTAAGGTTAGGAGTTAGATTAAAGGGTTAAAGTTAGGTTAGGATTAGGTGATTTCAAATCAAATCAAATCCAAGTTTATTTGTCACGTGCACTGAATACAACAGGTGTAGACCTTACAGTGAAATGCTCACTTACAGACTCTAACCAATGGTGCCAAAAAAGGTATGTGTGTGTGTGTGTGTGTGTGTGTGTGTGTGTGTGTGTGTGTGTGTGTGTGTGTGTGTGTGTGTGTGTGTGTGTGTGTGTGTGTGTGTGTGTGTGTGTGTGTGTGTGTGTGTGTGTGTGTGTGTGTGTGTGTGTGTGTGTGTGTGTGTGTGTGTGTGTGTGTGTGTGTAGGTAAGTAAAGAAATAAAACAACAGTAGAAAGACATTTGATAAAAGAGTAGCGAGGCCATATACAGACACCTGTTAGTCAGGCTTATTGAGGTAGTATGTACATGTAGCTACATACAGACACCTGTTAGTCAGGCTTATTGAGGTAGTATGTACATGTAGCTACATACAGACACCTGTTAGTCAGGCTTATTGAGGTAGTATGTACATGTAGCTATATACAGACACCTGTTAGTCAGGCTTATTGAGGTAGTATGTTCATGTAGGTATCGTTAAAGTGACTATGCATATATGATGAACAGAGAGTAGCAAGGCTATATACAGACACCTGTTAGTCAGGCTTATTGAGGTAGTATGTACATGTAGCTATATACAGACACCTGTTAGTCAGGCTTATTGAGGTAGTATGTACATGTAGGTATCGTTAAAGTGACTATGCATATACAGGTATGATGAACAGAGAGTAGCAAGGCTATATACAGACACCGGTTAGTCAGGCTGATTGAGGTAGTGTGTACATGTAGGTATCGTTAAAGTGACTATGCATATACAGGTATGATGAACAGAGAGTAGCAGAAGTGTAAAAAGAGGGGTTGGAGGGTGGTAGGACACAATGCAGATAGCCCGGTTAGCCAATGTGTGGGAGCTCTGGTTGGTCGGGCCAATTTAGGTAGTATGTACTTGAATGTATAGTTAAAGTGACTATGCATATATGATAAACAGAGAGTAGCAGCAGCGTAAAAAGAGGGGTTGGAGGGGGCACACAATACAAATAGTCCGGGTAGCCATTGGTTACCTGTTCAGGAGTCTTATGGCTTGGGGGTACAACATTTTGAGAAGCCTTTTTGTCCAAGACTTGGCACTCCGGTACCGCTTGCCATGAGGTAGAAGAGAGAACAGTCTATGACTGGGGTGGCTGGGATCTTTGACAATTTTTAGGGCCTTCCTCTGACACAGCCTGGTGTAGAGGTCCTGGATGGCAGGCAGCTTTTCCCGAGTGATGTACTGGTCCGTACGCACTACCCTCTGAAGTGCCTTGCGGTCGGAGGCCGAGCAATTGCCGTACCAGGCAGTGATGCAACCAGTCAGGATGCTCTCGATGTTGCAGCTGTAGAACCTTTTGAGGAGCTCAGGACCCATGCCAAATCTTTTTTGTTTCCTGAGGGGGAATAGGCTTTGTCATGCCCTCTTCACGACTGTCTTGGTGTGTTTGGACCAATCTGGTTTGTTGTTGATGTGGACACCAAGGAATTTGAAGCTCTCAACATGCTCCATTACAGCCCCGTCGATGAGAATGGGGACGTGCTCGGTCCTCCTTTTCCTGTTGACCACAATCATCTCCTTGGTCTTGGTTACATTGAGGGATAGGTTGTTATTCTGGCACCATCCGGCCAGGTCTCTGACCTCCTCCCTATAGGCTGTCTTGTCATTGTCGGTGATCAGGCCTACCACTGTTGTGTCATCAGCAAACTTAATGATGGTGTCTGGCCATGAAGTCGTGGGTGAACAGGGAGTCCAGGAGGGGACTGAGCACGCACCCCTGGGGAGCTCCAGTGTTGAGGATCAGCGTGGCAGATATGTTGCTACCTACCCTCACCACCTGGGGGCGGCCTGTCAGGAAGTCCAGGATCCAGTTGCAGAGGGAGGTGTTTAGTCCCAGGATCCTTAGCTTGGTGATGAGCTTTAAGGGTACTATGGTGTTGAATGCTGAGCTGTAAGTCAATGAACAGCATTCTCACATAGGTGTTCCCTTTGTCCAGGTGGGAAAGTGCAGTGTGGAGTGCAATAGAGATTGCGTCATCTGTGGATCTGTTTGGGCGGTATGCAAATTGGAGTGGGTCTAGGGTTTCTGGGATAATGGTGTTGATGTGAGCCATTACCAGCCTTTCAAAGCACTTCATGGCTACAGACATGAGTGCTACGGGTCTGTAGTCATTTAGGCAGGTTGCCTTTGTTCTCTTAGGCACAGGGACCATGGTGGTCTGCTTAAATCATGTTGGTATTACAGACTCAATCAGGGACATGTTGAAAATGTCAGTGAAGACACCTGCCAGGTGGTCAGCACACGCCCGGAGCACATGTCCTGGTAATCCGTCTGGCCCTGCGGCCTCGTGTATGTTGACCTGTTTAAAGGTCTTACTCACGTCGGCTACGGAGAGCGCGATCACAGAGTCGTCCGGAACAGCTGATGCTCTCATGCATGCCTCAGTGTTCAAATCAAATCAAATGTATTTATATAGCCCTTCGTACATCAGCTGATATCTCAAAGTGCTGTACAGAAACCCAGCCTAAAACCCCAAGTAGCAAGCAATGCAGTTGTAGAAGCACGGTGGCTAGGAAAAACTTCCTATAAAGGCCAAAACCTAGGAAGAAACCTAGAGAGGAACCAGGCTATGTGGAGTGGCCAGTCCTCTTCTGGCTGTGCCGGGTGGAGATTATAACAGAACATGGCCAAGATGTTCAAATATTCATAAATGACCAGCATGGTCAAATAATAATAATCACAGGCAGAACAGTTGAAACTGGAGCAGCAGCACGGCCAGGTGGACTGGGGACAGCAAGGAGTCATCATGTCAGGTAGTCCTGAGGCATGGTCCTAGGGCTCAGGTCCTCCGAGAGAGAGAAAGAAAGAGAGAAAGAGACAATTAGAGAGAGCATACTTAAATTCACACAGGACACCAGATAGGACAGGAGAAGTACTCCAGATATAACAAACTGACCCTAGCCCCCCGACACATAAACTACTGCAGCATAAATACTGGAGGCTGAGACAGGAGGGGTCAGGAGACACTGTGGCCCCATCCGATGACACCCCCGGACAGGGCAAAACAGGAAGGATATAACCCCACCCACTTTGCCAAAGCACAGCCCCCACACCACTAGAGGGAAATCTTCAACCACCAACTTACCATCCTGAGACAAGGCCGAGTATAGCCCACAAAGATCTAGCCACGGCACAACCCAAGGGGGGGCGCCAACCCAGACAGGAAGATCACATCAGTGACTCAACCCACTCAAGTGACGCACCCCTCCTAGGGACGGTATGAAAGAGCCCTAGTAAGCCAGTGACTCAGCCCTTGTAATAGGGTTAGAGGCAGAGAATCCCAGTGGAAAGAGGTGAACCGGCCAGGCAGAGACAGCAAGGGCGGTTCGTTGCTCCAGAGCCTTTCCGTTCACCTTCACACTCCTGGGCCAGACTACACTCAATCATATGACCCACTGAGAGATGAGTCTTCAGTAAAGACTGAAAGGTTGAGACCGAGTTTGCGTCTCTCACATGAGTAGGCAGACCATTCCATAAAAATGGAGCTCTACAGGAGAAAGCCCTGCCTCCAGCTGTTTGCTTAGAAATTCTAGGGACAATTAGGAGGCCTGTGTCTTGTGACCGTAGCGTACGTGTAGGTATGTACGGCAGGACCAAATCATAGAGATAGGTAGGAGCATGCCCATGTAATGCTTTGTAGGTTAGCAGTAAAACCTTGAAATCAGCCCTTGCCTTGACAGGAAGCCAGTGTAAAGAGGCTAGCACTGGAGTAATATGATGCATTTTTTTGGTTCTAGTCAGGATTCTAGCAGTCGCATTTAGCACTAACTGAAGTTTATTTAGTGCTTTATCCGGGTAGCCGGAAAGTAGAGCATTGCAGTAGTCTAACCTAGAAGTGACAAAAGCTTGGATACATTTTTCTGCATCATTTTTGCACAGAAAGTTTCTGATTTTTGCAATGTTACGTAGATGGAAAAAAGCTGTCCTTGAAACAGTCTTGATATGTTCCTCAAAAGAGAGATCAGGGTCCAGAGTAACGCCGAGGTCCTTCACAGTTTTAATTGAGACGACTGTACAACCATTAAGATTAATTGTCAGATTCAACAGAAGTTTGCATCCACCCACTTCCTTATGTCTGAAACACAGGCTTCTAGCGAGGGCAATTTTGGGGCTTCACCATGTTTCATTGAAATGTACAGCTATGTGTCATCTGCATAGCAGTGAAAGTTAACATTATGTTTTTGAATGACATCCCCAAGAGGTAAAATATATAGTGAAAACAATAGTTGTCCTAAAACGGAACCTTGAGGAACACCCCGAAATGTACAGTTGATTTGTCAGAGGACAAACCATTCACAGAGACAAACTGATATCTTTCCGACAGATAAGATCTAAACCAGGCCAGAACTTGTCTGTGTAGACCAATTTGGGTTTCCAATCTCTCCAAAAGAGAACAGCAAAAGGTTTGCTGTTCACTGGTGCTATATAAGATGGAAGGGAGTTCCATGCACTCATGGCTCTATATAATACTGTACTTTTCCTTGAATTTTTCTGAACATGGGCAATGTGGAAAGACCCTTGGATACACGTCTGGTGAGGTAAGAGTGTGTTGTGTGTTAGTGCTGTTTGTAAGCTGACTTTGCTCATTTGGAATTTCCAACACATTAATGTTTCTTATAAAAACAAGAAGTGACGCAGTCAGTCTTTCCTCAGAATCTTAGCCAAGCGAGACTGGCATGCATAGTATTAATATCTAATAATAATAATAATACCATCTGACTACAATGAAATCAATATGTGAAGGTTAAAAGGGTTAGGGAAGGGTTAGCTAACATGCTAAGCAGTTGCAAAGTAACAAAAAAGTAGTAAGTAGTTGAAAAGTTGCTAATTAGCTTAAATTGTCCGTGATGAGATTAAAACTCCGCAATCTTTGGATTGCTAGACGTTTGTATTATACGCCAGCCTCATCCACTCTGACCAACCACCCTCCTTTCGTTTTTGCCTTTAGTAACCATCTGTCTTACAAACAAAAATCATCTCCATGGCATTTGGAGAAGTGTCACTAGTTCACACCCCAGAAAAACTGCAACACAATGTGTTCTGCAGAGGTCTAAGGCACTGCAAGAGGCGTCACTACAGTCCCGTGACTGGGAGTCCCATAGGGCTGCTCACAATTGGCCCAGCGTCGTTAGGGTTTGGTCGGGTGTAGGCCGTCATTGTAAATAAGAATTTGTTCATAACTGACTTGCCTAGTTTTAAATAAAGGATAAATAACAAAATAAAACAATTATGAATAAATGTAAGCCTGTGGATGGGAGGAGATACTAAAGTTGGCACGTACTTCTAGATTTTCCCCACAGGCATTTCAATAGGCACATACAATTTGTTTAAGCTTCCTGTGGTAAATGGAGAACTCAGTTGTGATTATCATATATTTAATTATGCAAATAGTAATTTACATTTCTCTCATAATTATGTCACTTGCAAAGGTAATTCTAGAGGAGAGGGTAACTGATATTTAGGAATTTAAATGTTTTATTACATTCATGCGAATTTGAGACTTGACATGTTGATGTGATTGTCACATCAAAAACATCAATCCTATGCTTTTTAATACAATGGTATTTACCTTGTACCTGGATCAACGGCTGTTTCACATTTAGAAACTCGATACCGTCTCTAACCCGATAATGTTTAATCCTTTTCTTCAATACATTAATATGTCTACAATATACCTCCTCCTGACCTTCGTTTTTCTTCTCTCTCCAATGCTGGCACGCTTTGCCCCAAAGTGGAATAAAACACGATGAATGATTTCAATGACCTTGACCCTGCTCAGCGTTTAGGGGCCTTAAGGTCTGGGCCAGATATTGCGGCGGTGGATCTGAGGATTTTTACTAGCGGCATTTTACTAGAGCCTTTGTGCTGGCTCATATCACATTGAGGTATTTTTTTATTGAATTATTTTGAATTACCCTTGCTTGGCTTGACTTTAAAACCCCACACAAGAACATCAGACTACCACTGCTGCTACCAACGACCCTCTCCTGCACTGTAACTTTCACAGCGCTCACAATCCAAAGCATCTGAAGGAACTTAGTGGAGGGCGAGAGAAAGAGACACATTTGCAACTGAAAATATGTTTTCTTTAAGAAAAGGGTTTCAAAACAGGTTTTTTTTTTTTTTTGGGGGGACATACACATTGTGCCATACCCATTGGCTAATGATATAGCAGAATGTGAGCTCGTGTTAAACTACTGTGTCTGCCATGCAGTTAGTGAGGGATCTAGTCTTCCTACTAAGTTACGCTTTAAGGCCAAGGTCCCCTGAGGACATGATTATGAATGAAATAGCGTAAATAGACATGCAAATTGAATGCCAAAAACTATCACTCTGTGGGTCAACTGTTATAGAGCCTCAAAACTTCATGGTCTCCTTACATGAAGAAACACAACGTGGTAAAATAGGACAGAGTTATGTGATCACCATCATGACATCATCATACGAGGTCAGGATGAAAATACAGTCAATTATACATTTTATTTTGGTTTGGTTGAATTTTACTCACCCCTTCGGCGTAGTAAAATGCTATTTTTTGTATTTTTTTTTTTATAAACGTATGACATTATCTAAATATGTCTGCCATTCCAAAATACCTTTTGGAATACCAGCTGTCCAGATCATGTGTGGTAATTAATATCTCCAGGCTTGGATGCCTGTCATTATCCGTTTACACTAAGTCTCAGGTAAGGTGTTATTTCCCGTGGTAAGATACCACCGCCTTGTCATTGAATGGTGAGGATTTCTGTGTCGCAGACCGACTGTCAGGTCCCCACAAACCATAGCTCTGTCATTCACCATCAGTGTTGGGTATGCTCCACAATTATTGCAACAGGGAAAAAAACAGGTGTGTCTCGTCTAGCCCATACTTCAAAGAGCTCAGCTGCCCTTTGAAGTTGAGTAAAACCAGTACCTGGGCAGCAACAGATAGAAAATCAATCCCATTTGCCAGTAATTCTCCCCTTTTCAAAATGGTGCAAAGCAAATAGGAGAGTAAAGGACAGATGAAATAGGAAACAGAATGTGTTAAGTGGACTCTTTCATCGCCTGTAATCTTCCCACTGCTTGAAACGCCGAACACAAACTCAAACACTGCGGTCGGACACAACAATGCCCTTTTCAGCGAGCGGTGAACAGAGTTCCACGTGGATCCCTATTCTATGTGATTCTTTGTGCTTTATCCAGTTATTCAAATCAGTATAAACGGTAATGTGTCATTTCAGGAGGGGGAAAACACTAAAATGCTTTGATATGGGGAGACAAAAGAGAGGAGAACAGGCATAAAGCCTGATGGAAAAACATACACAATCCACTGTTCCTTTCTAGTGTGGTTTAGTATTCCTCTGGGGGAGAGGTTGGGGAGAGAGAGAAGCTCCTCTGGGGGAGAGGTTGGGGAGAGAGAGAAGCTCCTCTGTGGGCGAGGTTGGGGAGAGAGAGAAGATCCTCTGTGGGTGAGGATAGGGAGAGAGAGAAGCTACTCGGTGGGAGAGGTTGGGGAAACAGAGAAGCTCCTCTGTGGGAGAGGTTGGGGAGAGAGAGAAGATCCTCTGTGGGAGAGATTGGGGAGACAGAGAAGCTCCTCTGGGGGAGAGGTTGTGGAGGGAGAGAAGCTCCTCTGTGGGAGAGGTTTCGGGAGACAGAGAAGCTCCTTTGTGGGAGAGGTTGGGGAGAGAGAGAAAAGCTCCTCTGGGAGGATAGGAGAGAGAAAAGTGGGCGGGAGAAAAAAAGTTCCTCTTTGGGGAGAGAAAAGTTCCTCTTGGGAGAGGATGGCTCCTCTGTGGAGAGGATGGGGAGGGAGAGGATAGGGAAGCTCCTCTGTGGGAGAGGATAGGGAGAGAGAAAAGTTCCTCTGTGTGAGAGGATGGGGAGAGAGAGAAGCTCCTCTGTGGGAGAGGATGGGGAGAGAGAGAAGCTCCTCTGTGGGAGAGGATGGGGAGACAGTGTAGCTCATCTGATAGAGAGTTGGTAAGCAGGAAGAGGTTGGGGAGAAGAGGTTGGAAAGGTTGGGGAGACAAACAAGTTCCCCTGGAAGTGCCAGTTAGTGGGTCTGGTGTGACCAGAGAGTAAGAGGCAACGTGAGAGTGTGGAATTTGTAACATAAAATGTCATTGCTAATTTGCTACGTGAAGCTTATTTGAACTAGTAGATGTTTTGTAGTGGTTTTGCTGTTACAAATTCATTGATTTAAATGGTATAAAATAACTACTTCATGTTGGAGTAATGCCTGCTGTCATAGAGATAGATGGAAGACTCTTCACGGATATACCCCATTTTAGTGTGAACATTATCATTGAGGGCTTCCACCATTTTAAAGTAGTCAACTCTTGGGCATTCCTATGAGTTGGGAGCAATCGGCCAATGAAGAAGAAAATGTACTACTTTAAAATGGATATACCTCAATAGCACTGCCTCAATAGCACTGCCCATGATGTCACATATGTTATAATGACACAGATACAAAGATGAGTCCTTTATCTATCTCTATGGCCTGTTGCTCACACAAGTATATGCCCTCTCATTGACTAGAATGGTCTCAACCCTCTGTTCTGTTGGACAACGTTCGTTTGAGACCGTCCTATCAATGGGAACTGAAGAACTGTAATATCTTATGGTTCTAGAACAGCAGCGTCGGGGAAGCTCAAGCGGGGGGGGGCTCTGTCTGTTTCTTAAACAACAGCTGGTGAGCCATTTTTAATATTCAAGGAAGTCTTGAAGTTTTGCTTGCCTAAGTTAGAATACCTCATGATAAACTGCAGACAACACTATTTACCAAGAAAATGGGTAGCTGTATATTTACCACCACAAACCGAAGCTGGCACTAAGATCACACTCAATGAGCTGTATAAGGCCATAAGCAAATAAGTACATTCTCATCCATATGCAGCACTCATAGTGGCCAGTGATTTTAATGCAAGAAAGCTGTCATCCGGTGTACCAAATTTCTACCAGCATGTCACCTGTGCAACTAGAGGTGAAAAAAAAACTCTAGATCACCTTTACTCCACACACAGAGATGCATACGAAGCTCTCCCTTGCCTTACAAATGGCAAATCTGACGATAATTATATCTTCCTGATTCCTGCTTACAAGCAAGAACTCAAACAGGAAGTACCAGTGATGCACTTAATACGGAAGTGGTCTGATGAAGCAGATGCTAAACTACAGGACTGTTTCGCTGTTTCGCAAGATTGAGCAGTTTACCACATCAGTCACTGGCTTCATTAATAAGTGCATCGACGACATCGTCCCTATAGTGACCGTACATACGTACATATCCCAACCAGAATCAATAGATTACAGGCAACATCCGCACTGAGCTAAAGACTAGAGCTGCCGCTTTGAAAGAGCGGGACACTAACCCGGGCGCTTATAAGAAGTCCTGCTACGCCCTCCGCCAATCCATCAAACTGGCAAAGTGTCATTACAGGACTAAATTCAAATTCTACTGCACCAGCTCAGACGCTCGTCGGATGTGGCAGGGCTGGCAAACTATCACAGATTACAAACGGAAACTCAGCCACAAGATGCCAAGTGATGTGAGCCTACCAGATGAGGTAAATTCCTTCTATGCTAGCTTCGAGGCAAGCAACACCTGTAAGAAACAACAAACTTTGTGAATATCTGGGTTTTCCCTCTTCACAATGCAGAAGGACTGCATTTAATCAGTGGACACCCCTCGTTTTTATTACAATTGTTTCTTTACTAAAGTATAGGTTTATTATTATCATTATTATTTCTAAAGGTACTGCATTGGTGTAAACATATTTTTTTTTAGCAAGAGATAGAACTTGTATAGCCTAAAAAAGTAGCAGAAATGCACAGAAAGTAGTTTTAAATGCATATTATTGAAGGGAAACAATAACAGTATTTTTTGGCAACATCGTGATATATTCTTAAATACTGTACAATGAGGAATTAAACTACAAAATACTTGTCTTCTCCCATTTTTAACCAAACAACAACAATAAATAAGAATAAAATAAGATAAAAGATAGAAAACAAAAACATGCAGAACATAAATCAATCAACTCTAATTAGCACATGTAGGACAGTATGCATGTATGTGTCACATTCTGACCTTAGTTCTTTTGTTATGTCTTTGTTTTAGTATGGTCAGGGTGTGAGTTGGGTGGGTATGTGAGTTGAGTTGGGTATGTTCCTTTTTCTATGTGGTGTTTTTGTATTTGGCCTGGTCTGGTTCTCAATCAGAGGCAGGTGTCGTTAGTTGTCTCTGATTGAGAATCATACTTAGCCTTTTCCCACCTGTGTGGTGTGGGTGATTGTTTTCTGTCTATGTGTATGTCACCAGACAGGACTGTTTCGTTTCGTGTCATTCTCTTTGTTATTTTTGTTTTAGTGTTCTGAGCGTAATAAATACCACCATGAACACGTACCACGCTGCACATTGGTCCTCACCTTCTTCCACCACCGACGAGCGTTATAGTATGCATGGACATTGCAGATGTATTTCTCACATGTGCAGCAGATATTGTTTGTTTTACAGTCCTTCTTTGAATTGGCATCTCCTCCTCTTGCCTGCCCCAACTGCAACCTCAGGTGGATCAGGACAAGATTCAGACCCCTGAACAGCTTTCACAAGCGCTGCAGAGGCCGCTGTGCGGGGGAGGCGCTCCCTTATTTGATTGTGTGGGATTACAAGTGCATTTCCCAGCTGCTCCGGGAACACCCTCCTCTTCTTCAGCTTATCAGGTATCCAGGTAGGGTTGATCTTGTTCCATATCATGAAGGCATTGTATGAGGACACATCAATGATATTATGGAAGATGACCAGGGGCAAGGGGCAGTCATTCTCCTGCAGCTATAAGTTCCAATCTCCTTGTCCAGGTTGTACACGCCTCCTTTGTTGTGGTTGTAGTCCAGGATGATGGCTGGCTTCCTGTCCTCACGATCACTGATCTCAGCCGTTTTGTGCAGTGTGCTCAGGAGGACCACATTCTTGTTCGTCTTTGGGAGGTAAGAGACTAGAGTGGTGGTGGGGGTGAAGGCAAACTTTGATGAGAAGGCCTCTCTCCCTCTTGTTGTGAGGAGTGCAGGGGGGAGCTCAGAGTTGTTCTTTCTAACTGTGCCAAACCTCAATTTCTAATTGTTTGTGTGTGTGTGTGTGTGTCTTTGTGGTTTTTGTGGTGTGTAAATTATTTTAAAACTGTCGGGTAAAAAATGACATGAGACAATCTTTGTACCCTGGTGGTGTACAGCTTTCATGGAAATACGAACAAAGGTGATGTTTCTCTTTTTCTAACGTTGGAGTCACTCTAGGAAAATTCATCAAATTTCAAGTTGAAAAAATATAATTTAGGGGGTTTTCTGTGCTGTTAAACATAGTGGTGGGTCATTTTTTACCCTTACGACAACACAAGAGTTAAACTTTATTTAACCAGGAAGGGCTCATTGAGATTTGAAATCTCTTTTTATGAGCGCCCTGGCCAAGATATGCAGCATCAAGTTACAATTACAGACAGACAACATGAAAACCTGCAAGTAATCTATTAAAAAACATAGAAATCACAGGAGTACAACAAAATCATAAAATAGCAAATTAAAAACATTGACAGGTCAAGGAATCAGAATCAAACTGCTTCATCAATGTTTTAGACCAATCGGAACAAGATCTTCCAGCTTAAAACCTTTTGTTAAGCATTCCAAGCCAATGGCACCGTGCACATAGAAGCCCTTTTACCAAATTTAGGCTTTGTAAATGAAAGTATACCAGTGACTGAGCCTACGAGTGACTAGAGAAGGCCAGCCAACCCTGGTATATAAAAGTGTAGTGGTGCATAAGGGTTTTACAGTTTCAAATAAAACTCACTGCTCGATGGTAAAGGGTGTCAATTGATCTCTAACACAGAGCAGAGGTGTTCACATATAGAATATCACCATAGTATTGGCATAAATTTAGCTGATTACTAGCCTCCTTCTGGCTTCAAAAGAGAAACAGGCCTTATTCCTAAAATAAAATCACAACTTCAGCTTCAATTATTTTGTATTTTGTAAGTTGTTGAATTAGAAATTCAGAAGAGAGGCCGTCTTCAATTAAAAATCCACGATATTTATATGAGGTTACAGTCTCAATCCCATTGCCCTGACAGGTAGTAACAGGTGAAAGGTTCAGAGGTATATTTCCTGCTTTAGAAAACACCATTAGTTTAGTTTTGTCTGTATTGAGGATAAGCCTTAATTGACACAAGGTATGTTGAACAGTATAAAAAGCAGTTTGCATGTTCTGGAAAGCTTTTGTGAGAGACGAGGCACAACAGTAAATAACAGTATCATCGGCATAAATGTGAAGTTGTGCATTTTGCAACTGTTTGCCTAAATTATTTATATAAATAGTGAACAAGAGGGGACGAAGTTACAGAGCCCTCGGGCATACCAATACAGACTTAATTTAACAGGCATGAGCCCATCAAATTGAATGCACTGAGTTCTATCAGACAGATAGTTAGCAAACCATGCAACTGCAAGCTCCAAAAGACCTACACTCAACCATCTCTGCCTTAGTATAGCATGATCAACTGTATGAAAAGCCTTAGAGAGATCACTACAAAGTGAGACAGTGCTGTTTTTTTTCAAGGGCTTCAGTGATATCATTTACAACCTTCATGGCTGCTGTAATTGTGCTATGCTTCTTCCTGAAGCCCGATTGGTACATTGATAAAATAGAGTTGGTATATAAAAATTATTTTAGCTGTTCACTAACAATGGTTTAAAGTATTTTTTTGCCAGGGGTGACAGCTTTGAGATCGGCCTATAATTATTTTTTAAAGTTGAATCTCCCCCTTTTAAAAGTGGTCGGACAAATGCTGATTTCCAGATCCTTGGAATTTCATTACATTCCAGGGTTAGCTTGAATAGGTATGTAAGTGGTTCAGCTATGAAATCCGCTGCAAGTTTTGAAAAGCAGGGATCAAGAAGATTGGGACCGACATGCTTTCTCAGATCTAAGGATTGCAGGGCTTTATGTACCACCTGCACTGAGAATGGCAAAAAGCTAAAAGTTTGACCAGCTCTCACTGGTTCATCCACACAGGGTTGTACAGAGACAGAGGACACTGAATCAAACAGCCTACCAGATGATACAAAGTGCTCATTGAAACAATTCAGCATTTCAGTTTTGTCATATACATCAACAGAGTCCTTCAATACACATGACGGTAATTCATTAACATGACTGTTACCAGACATAGACTTAATAGCCTTCCAAAGCTGTCTAGGGTCATTCAGGTTATCAGTGGTAACAGACATCAAATATTCAGACTTGGCCTTCCTGAGAAGAGAAGAACACTTGTTTCGTAGCAGCCTAAAAACCAGCCAATCAGCATCAGAACATGATGACCTTGCCTTAGCCCAGGCTAGATGTTATGTTTGTGAATAATACAAGACAGCTCAGAAGAAAATCATGCATTATCCCTCCCTTTAACTCTGAACCTGTGGAATGGGGCATGTTTGTTTACTATTTGGAGAAAACCATGCATTATCCCTACCTTTAACTCTGAACCTGTGGAATGGGGCATGTTTGTTTACTATTTGGAGAAAACCATGCATTATCCCTACCTTTAACTCTGAACCTGTGGAATGGTGCATGTTTGTTTACTATTTGGAGAAAACCATGCATTATCCCTACCTTTAACTCTGAACCTGTGGAATGGGGCATGTTTGTTTACTATTTGGCAAAAAAGTAATGAAAGAATTTCCAGGCAGTTTCCACATCAGGAATAAGCTCAATCTGCTCCAGTCAAAATTAAACAAATCATGAATGCCTGCTCATTAAAACTTTTAACATTTCTCTTATGAATAAAGCGTGGGTTTGTCTTAGGAACCTTAGTATTTATAACAGCAACAACAGCACAATGGTCACTTAAATCATTACAGAAAACACTAACCTCAGAATCTTTATGTGGAAAATCAATATCAATATCAAATCAATAAAGGTAGATTTCTCTGGACATTGGAGATGTCCAGCCCCCTGCTCCCTGATCTCTCTGGCCCTATCACAGCCAGCTCCCTGATCTCTCTGGCCCTATCACAGTCAGCCCCCTGCTCCCTGATCTCTCTGGCCCTATCACAGCCAGCTCCCTGCTCCCTGATCTCTCTGGCCCTATCACAGCCAGCTCCCTGCTCCCTGCTCCCTGATCTCTCAGGCCCTATCACCCCCTGCCAGATCTCTCCCCTGCAGCCCCCTGCTCCCTGACCTCTGGCTCTATCACAGTCAGCCCCCTGCTCTCCTGGCCCTATCACAGTCAGCCCCCTGCTCCCTGATCTCTCTGGCCCTATCACAGTCAGCCCCAGCCAGCCCCCTGCTCCCTGATCTCTCTGGCCCTATCACAGCCTGCTCCCTGATCTCTCTGGCCCTATCACAGCCAGCTACCACTCTTCTCCATCATTCCAGAAAAACAAAAGTGAAGAAGGAGAATAGAAAGGCCATTCCAAGGTTTCTGAGAGTGTTGCTAAAAAGGATTAGGCATTGAATAGAATGAGGTAAATATCGCCATCCTGAATGGGGGAACCAATGGGATGCTGATTTGCTGAGGAAGACCCCCACCCTTCCTCCAAACCCCCCACACCCTCATTCCATCAACCCCCCACACACACCCCATTACTCCAACACCTCCATTGGACGATGAAGAGCAGGTGCTCTTGGTGGAGGGATGTGGTTGTCTGTAGGTGCTGGAGGAGCGGGCTGCTGTTAATGTCGGAGTGGCTTGGCGATTCAGGTCACGGAGGAGTGATGGGATCAAGTGGGGATCGGGACTCTCGCTGTTTGTGGAAAGTTTCCTGTTCGGGGCAGCTGACTTTTGCATTGCAGACTCCCATCGTATCCTGCAATTGATAGATACTATTAGAACAGGAGGGAGGACGCAGGAAGCATACAAACTAGTGGTGGAACAGCTGAGTGAAAGCATTAGAATAGCAGGGAGGACGCAGGAAGCATATAAACTAGTGGTGGAAAAGCTTAGTGGAAGCATTAGAACAGGAGGGAGGACGCAGGAAGGATACAAACTAGTGGTTTGTGGTCTTTCCTCACAAACTTCGCAACGTAAAATATGTATTTTTCAGAACCGCAAAACAACACATCAATAAGTCATTACCATTACCCGTCCACACTGTTACCGTCCACACTGTTACCATCCACACTGTTACCATCCACACTATTACCATCCACACTGTTACCATCCACACTGTTACCATCCACACTGTTACCATCCACACTGTTACCATCCACACTGTTACCATCCACACTGTTACCATCCACACTGTTACCATCCATACTGTTACCGTCCACACTGTTACCGTCCACACTGTTACCATCCACACTGTTACCATCCATACTGTTACCATCCACACTGTTACCATC
Organism: Oncorhynchus tshawytscha; assembly: GCF_018296145.1. Classification (NCBI taxonomy): domain Eukaryota; kingdom Metazoa; phylum Chordata; class Actinopteri; order Salmoniformes; family Salmonidae; genus Oncorhynchus; species Oncorhynchus tshawytscha. The sequence continues at coordinate 6,038,850 of NC_056434.1, forward strand.
CATACTGTTACCATCCACACTGTTACCATCCATACTGTTACCATCCATACTGTAACCATCCATACTGTTACCATCCACACTGTTACCATCCACACTGTTACCATCCATACTGTTACCATCCACACTGTTACCATCCACACTGTTACCATCCATACTGTTACCATCCACACTGTTACCATCCATACTGTTACCATCCACACTGTTACCATCCACACTGTTACCATCCACACTGTTACCATCCACACTGTTACCATCCACACTGTTACCATCCACACTGTTACCATCCACACTGTTACCATCCATACTTACCATCCACACTGTTACCCACACCACACTGTTACCATCCACACTGTTACCATCCACACTGTTACCATCCACACTGTTACCATCCACACTGTTACTGTCCCCATTGTTACCATCCACACTGTTACCATCCACACTGTTACCATCCACACTGTTACCATCCACACTGTTACCATCCACACTGTTATCATCCACACTGTTACCATCCACACTGTTACCATCCATACTGTTACCATCCACACTGTTACCATCCATACTGTTACCATCCACACTGTTACCATCCATACTGTTACCATCCACACTGTTACCATCCACACTGTTACCATCCACACTGTTACCATCCATACTGTTACCATCCACACTGTTACCATCCACACTGTTACCATCCACACTGTTACCATCCACACTGTTACCGTCCACACTGTTACCGTCCACACTGTTACCGTCCACACTGTTACCGTCCACACTGTTACCATCCACACTGTTATGTCCACACTGTTACCGTCCATACTGTTACCTTCCACACTGTTACCGTCCACACTGTTACCTTCCACACTGTTACCGTCCACACTTTTACTGTCCACACTGTTACCTTCCACACTGTTAACCATCCACACTGTTACCTTCCACACTGTTACCGTCCACACTTTTACTGTCCACACTGTTACCGTCCACACTGAAACCATCCACACTGTTACTGTCCACACTGTTACCGTCCACACTGTTACCGTCCACACTGTTACCGTCCACACTGTTACCGTCCACACTGTTACCGTCCACACTGTTACTGTCCACACTGTTACTGTCCACACTGTTACCGTCCACAATGTTACCATCCACAATGTTACCATCCACACTGTTACCGTCCACATTGTTACTGTCCACACTGTTACTGTCTACACTGTTACCGTCCACACTGTTACCATCCAAACTGTTACCGTCCACACTGTTACCATCCAAACTGTTACCATCCACACTGTTACTGTCCACAATGTTACCATCCACACTGTTACTGTCCACACTGTTACCATCCACACTGATACTGTCCACACTGTTACCATCCACACTGATACTGTCCACACTGTACCATCCACACTGTTACCATCCACACTGTTACTGTCCACAATGTTACCGTCCACACTGTTACTGTCCACACTGTTACCATCCACACTGATACTGTCCACACTGTTACCATCAAATCAAATCAAATCAAATGTATTTATATAGCCCTTTGTACATCAGCTGATATCTCAAAGTGCTGTACAGAAACCCAGCCTAAAACCCCAAACAGCAAGCAATGCAGGTGTAGAACCACGGTGGCTAGGAAAAACTCCCTAGACAGGCCAAAACCTAGGAAGAAACCTAGAGAGGAACCAGGCTATGTGGGGTGGCCAGTCCTCTTCTGGCTGTGCCGGGTGGAGATTATAACAGAACATGGCCAAGATGTTCAAATGTTCATAAATGACCAGCATGGTCGAATAATAATAAGGCAGAACAGTTGAAACTGGAGCAGCAGCACAGTCAGGTGGAAGTTGAAACTGGAGCAGCAGCATGGCCAGGTGGACTGGGGACAGCAAGGAGTCATCATGTCAGGTAGTCCTGGGGCATGGTCCTAGGGCTCAGATCAGTTTAAACTGGAACAGCAGCATGGCCAGGTGGACTGGGGACAGCAAGGAGTCATCATGTCAGGTAGTCCTGGGGCATGGTCCTAGGGCTCAGGTCCTCCGAGAGAGAGAAAGAAAGAGAAGGAGAGAATTAGAGAACGCACACTTAGATTCACACAGGACACCGAATAGGACAGGAGAAGTACTCCAGATATAACAAACTGACCCCAGCCCCCGACACATAAACTACTGCAGCATAAATACTGGAGGCTGAGACAGGAGGGGTCAGGAGACACTGTGGCCCCATCCGAGGACACCCCGGACAGGGCCAAACAGGAAGGATATAACCCCACCCACTTTGCCAAAGCACAGCCCCCACACCACAAGAGGGATATCTTCAACCACCAACTTACCATCCTGAGACAAGGCTGAGTATAGCCCACAAAGATCTCCGCCACGGCACAACCCAAGGGGGGCGCCAACCCAGACAGGATGACCACAACAGTGAATCAACCCACTCAGGTGACGCACCCCCTCCAGGGACGGCATGAGAGAGCCCCAGTAAGCCAGTGACTCAGCCCCTGCCAGTAATAGGGTTAGAGGCAGAGAATCCCAGTGGAAAGAGGGGAACCGGCCAGGCAGAGACAGCAAGGGCGGTTCGTTGCTCCAGAGCCTTTCCGTTCACCTTCCCACTCCTGGGCCAGACTACACTCAATCATATGACCCACTGAAGAGATGAGTCTTCAGTAAAGACTTAAAGGTTGAGACAGAGTTTGCGTCTCTGACATGGGTAGGCAGACCGTTCCATAAAAATGGAGCTCTTTAGGAGAAAGCCCTGCCTCCAGCTGTTTGCTTAGAAATTCTAGGGACAATTAGGAGGCCTGCGTCTTGTGACCGTAGCGTACGTGTAGGTATGTACGGCAGGACCAAATCAGAGAGATAGGTAGGAGCAAGCCCATGTAATGCTTTGTAGGTTAGCAGTAAAACCTTGAAATCAGCCCTTGCTTTGACAGGAAGCCAGTGTAGAGAGGCTGGAGAGACTGGAGTAATATGATCAAATTCTTTGGTTCTAGTCAGGATTCTAGCAGCCGTATTTAGCACTAACTGAAGTTTATTTAGTGCTTTATCCGGGTAGCCGGAAAATAGAGCATTGCAGTAGTCTAACCTAGAAGTGACAAAAGCATGGATTAATTTTTCTGCATCATTTTTGGAAAGAAAGTTTCTGATTTTTGCAATGTTACGTAGATGGAAAAAAGCTGTTCTCGAAATGGTCTTGATATGTTCTTCAAAAGAGAGATCAGGGTCCAGAGTAACGCCGAGGTCCTTCACAGTTTAATTTGAGACGACTGTACAACCATTAAGATTAATTGTCAGATTCAACAGAAGATCTCTTTGTTTCTTGGGACCTAGAACAAGCATCTCTGTTTTGTCCGAGTTTAATAGTAGAAAGTTTGCAGCCATCCACTTCCTTATGTCTGAAACACATGCTTCTAGCGAGGGCAATTTTGGGGCTTCACCATGTTTCATTGAAATGTACAGCTGTGTGTCATCCGCATAGCAGTGAAAGTTTACATTATGTTTTCGAATAACATCCCCAAGAGGTAAAATATATAGTGAAAACAATAGTGGTCCTAAAACGGAACCTTGAGGAACACCGAAATTTACAGTTGATTTGTCAGAGGACAAACCATTCACAGAGACAAACTGATATCTTTCCGACAGATAAGATCTAAACCAGGCCAGAACATGTCCGTGTAGACCAATTTGGGTTTCCAATCTCTCCAAAAGAATGTGGTGATCGATGGTATCAAAAGCAGCACTAAGGTCTAGGAGCACGAGGACAGATGCAGAGCCTCGGTCCGATGCCATTAAAATGTAATTTACCACCTTCACAAGTGCCGTCTCAGTGCTATGATGGGGTCTAAAACCAGACTGAAGCATTTCGTATACATTGTTTGTCTTCAGGAAGGCAGTGAGTTGCTGAGCAACAGCCTTCTCTAAAATTTTTGAGAGGAATGGAAGATTCGATATAGGCCGATAGTTTTTTATATTTTCTGGGTCAAGGTTTGGCTTTTTCAAGAGAGGCTTTATTACTGCCACTTTTAGTGAGTTTGGTACACATCCAGTGGATAGAGAGCCGTTTATTATGTTCAACATAGGAGGGCCAAGCACAGGAAGCAGCTCTTTCAGTAGTTTAGTTGGAATAGGGTCCAGTATGCAGGTTGAAGGTTTAGAGGCCATGATTATTTTCATCATTGTGTCAAGAGATATAGTACTAAAACACTTGAGCGTCTCTCTTGATCCTAGGTCCTGGAAGAGTTGTGCAGACTCAGGACAACTGAGGTTTGGAGGAATACGCAGGTTTAAAGAGGAGTCCGTAATTTGCTTTCTAATAATCATAATCTTTTCCTCAAAGAAGTTCATGAATTTATCACTGCTAAAGTGAAAGTCATCCTCTCTTGGGGAATGCTGCTTTTTAGTTAGCTTTGCGACAGTATCAAAAAGGAATTTCGGATTGTTCTTATTTTCCTCAATTAAATTAGAAAAATAGGATGATCGAGCAGCAGTAAGGGCTCTTCGGTACTGCACGGTACTGTCTTTCCAAGCTAGTCGGAAGACTTCCAGTTTGGTGTGGCGCCATTTCCGTTCCAATTTTCTGGAAGCTTGCTTCAGAGCTCGGGTATTTTCTGTGTACCAGGGAGCTAGTTTCTTATGAGAATTTTTTTTTGTTTTTAGGGGTGCAACTGCATCTAGGGTATTGCGCAAGGTTAAATTGAGTTCCTCAGTTAGGTGGTTAACTGATTTTTGTCCTCTGGCGTCCTTGGGTAGGCAGAGGGAGTCTGGAAGGGCATCAAGGAATCTTTGTGTTGTCTGTGAATTTATAGCACGACTTTTGATGTTCCTTGGTTGGGGTCTGAGCAGATTATTTGTTGCAATTGCAAACGTAATAAAATGGTGGTCCGATAGTCCAGGATTATGAGGAAAAACATTAAGATCCACCACATTTATTCCATGGGACAAAACTAGGTCCAGCGTATGACTGTGACAGTGAGTGGGTCCAGAGACATGTTGGACAAAACCCACTGAGTCGATGATGGCTCCGAAAGCCTTTTGGAGTGGGTCTGTGGACTTTTCCATGTGAATATTAAAGTCACCAAAGATTAGAATATTATCTGCTATGACTACAAGGTCCGATAGGAATTAAGGGAACTCAATGAGAAACGCTGTATATGGCCCAGGAGGCCTGTAAACAGTAGCTATAAAAAGTGATTGAGTAGGCTGCATAGATTTCATGACTAGAAGCTCAAAAGACGAAAACGTCATTTTTTTTTTTGTAAATTGAAATTTGCTATCGTAAATGTTAGCAACACCTCCGCCTTTGCTGGATGCACGGGGGATATGGTCACTAGTGTAACCAGGAGGTGAGGCCTCATATAAAACAGTAAATTCATCAGGCTTAAGCCATGTTTCAGTCAGGCCAATCACATCAAGATTATGATCAGTGATTAGTTCATTGACTATAATTGCCTTTGAAGTAAGGGATCTAACATTAAGTAGCCCTATTTTGAGATGTGAGGTATCATGATCTCTTTCAGTAATGACAGGAATGGAGGTGGTCTTTATCCTAGTGAGATTGCTAAGGCGAACACCGCCATGTTTAGTTTTGCCCAACCTAGGTCGAGGCACAGACACGGTCTCAGTGGTGATAGCTGAGCTGACTACACTGACTGTGCTAGTGGCAGACTCCACTATGCTGGCAGGCTGGCTAACAGCCTGCTGCCTGGCCTGCACCCTATTTCATTGTGGAGCTAGAGGAGTTAGAGCCCTGTCTATGTTGGTAGATAAGATGAGAGCACCCCTCCAGCTAGGATGGAGTCCGTCACTCCTCAGCAGGTCAGGCTTGGTCCTGTTTGTGGGTGAGTCCCAGAAAGAGGGCCAATTATCTACAAATTCTATCTTTTGGGAGGGGCAGAAAACAGTTTTCAACCAGCGAGATTGAGTTGTGAGACTCTGCTGTAGAGCTCATCACTCCCCCTAACTGGGAGGGGGCCAGAGACAATTACTCGATGCCGACACATCTTTCTAGCTGATATGCACGCAGAAGCTATGTTGCGCTTGGTGATCTCTGACTGTTTCATCCTAACATCGTTGGTGCCGACGTGGATAACAATATCTCTATACTCTCTACACTCGCCAGTTTTAGCTTTAGCCAGCACCATCTTCAGATTAGTCTTAACGTCGGTAGCCCTGCCCCCGGGTAAACAGTGTATGATCGCTGGATGATTCGCTTTAAGTCTAATACTGCAGGTAATGGAGTCGCCAATGACTAGAGTTTTCAATTTGTCAGAGCTAATGGTGGGAAGCTTCGGCGTCTCAGACCCCGTAACGGGAGGAGTAGAGACCAGAGAAGAATCGGCCTCTGACTCCGACCCGCTGCTTAATGTCTGTTACTGTCCACACTGTTACTGTCCACACTGTTACTGTCCACAATGTTACTGTCCACACTGTTACTGTCCACAATGTTACCATCCACAATGTTACTGTCCACAATGTTACCATCCACACTGTTACCATCCACACTGTTAATGTCCACACTGTTACTGTCCACACTGTTACCATCCACACCATTACTGTCCACACCATTACTGTCCACACCATTACTGTCCACACCGTTACTGTCCCCATTACCGTCCACACCGTTACTGTCCACACCATTACTGTCCACACCGTTACTGTCCACACCATTACTGTCCACACCGTTACTGTCCACACCGTTACTGTCCACACCGTTACTGTCCACAATGTTACCATCCACAATGTTACCGTCCACACTGTTACCATCCACACTGTTACCATCCACACTGTTAATGTCCACACTGTTACTGTCCACACTGTTACCGTCCACACTGTTACTGTCCACAATGTTACTGTCCACACTGTTACTGTCCACACCATTACCGTCCACACCGTTACTGTCCACACCATTACTGTCCACACCGTTACTGTCCACACCGTTACTGTCCACACCGTTACTGTCCACACCGTTACTGTCCACACCGTTACTGTCCACACCGTTACTGTCCACACCGTTACTGTCCACACCGTTACTGTCCACACGATTACACTCCACACTGTTACTATCCACATGTTCAAATCATTACTGTACACAATGCTACCATTCCCAATACTGTCTACACCGTTAATTGTTCATCACCATTCCCTAGCCGCATGTGGTTATCTGACAAGGTGGTCGTTAAGGAGATTGCTTCCCTCAACTACCTTTGTGTGAATCGGAAACCTACATTATGTCAGTCCATTGTCACCTGCCTGGATGTTCTTTTCTCAGCCCATTCACCTCAATCCACAATGACCCCAAGAAGTGACCCACATTACAAACAGAGAATAGGACTGTCTAAATGTTCTGTCTCATTGTTCTGTCTAAATGATCTGTATCAATGATCTGTCTCACTGTTCTGTCTCACTGTTCTGTCTCAATGATCTGTCTCACTGTTCTGTCTCACCGATCTGTCTCAATAATCTGTATCAATAATCTGTCTCACTGTTCTGTCTAAATGATCTGTATCAATGATCTGTCTCACTGTTCTGTCTCAACGATCTGTCTCACTGTTCTCTCTAAATGATCTGTATCAATGATCTGTCTCACTGTTCTGTCTCACTGTTCTGTCTCAATGATCTGTCTCACTGTTCTGTCTCAACGATCTGTCTCAATAATCTGTCTCAACGATCTGTCTCACTGTTCTCTCTAAATGATCTGTATCAATGATCTGTCTCACTGTTCTGTCTCACTGTTCTGTCTCAATGATCTGTCTCACTGTTCTGTCTCAACGATCTGTCTCAATAATCTGTCTCAACGATCTGTCTCACTGTTCTGTCTAAATGATCTGTATCAATGATCTGTCTCACTGTTCTGTCTCAACGATCTGTCTCACTGTTCTGTCTAAATGATCTGTCTAAATGATCTGTCTAAATGATCTGTATCAATGATCTGTCTCAATGATCTGTCTCAATGATCTGTCTCAATGATCTGTCTCAATGATCTGTCTCAATGATCTGTTTCACTGTTCTGTCTCAAATCAAATCAATTTAAATGTTATTTGTCACATGTGCCAAATCCAACAGACCTTACAGTGAAATGCTTACTTAAAAGCCTTTAACCAACAATGCAGTTTTTAGAAAATACTTTAAAAAGTCAGAAATAAAAGTAACAAATAATTAAAGAGCAACAGTAAAATAACAATAGCGAGGCTATATACAGGGGGTACCGGTACAGAGTCAATGTGGGGGGGATCCGGTTATTCGAGGTAATTGACGTAATAATTACATGTAGGTAGAATTATTAAAGTGAATATGCATAGATAATAACAGAGAGTAGCAGCAGCGTAGAAGAGGTTGCAAATAGTCTGGGTAGCCATTTGATTAGCTGTTCAGGAGTCTTATGGCTTGGGGGTAGAAGATGTTTAGAAGCCTCTTGGACCTAGACTTGGCTCTCCGGTACCGCTTGCCGTGCAGTAGCAGAGAGTCTCTCTGTTCTGTGTCACTGTTGTGTCACACACTCACACACTACTTTTGCCATCTCTCCCTCAGGGGACAGTGTGGTTGTCATTCCCTGATGAGTAATGGTGATTATGTGACCAAATTAAATCATTATGCGTCTGAAATCAGACTTATCTTAATGGTTTCCACCCACCCTCCCCTTTTCCCTCCTCCCAATCCCTTTTTCATTAATCTTGTCCTGCGGGTGTAACCGGGAGGCTTGTCTTTCCAACGAGTCAAGTGCTTAATTATTTCCGTTGACCTGATCCGGTGTCCGCAGTAAGTTCCTTTGTACCTGTCAGTTTGCACGTGTGTCTCATTTCGCTACCATTGTTTCAAATTAGCCATTTTAAACCAAACCACTCAACCCGCTGCCATTACCTGCCTGGGGAGGTCAGGTTATATTTAAATTGTTAGGAAAAGCTGTTTGCTTTAGACTTATTAGTGTCATTGTCTGCGTCAGGCCCTGACGGCACTTTGCATGCGAAGTGGCCCTCGTCTCACCGCCACCATTTTGTAAATGAGCTTCCCATTTAATGGATGATCCAATTGTACATTAGGGTACTTCACACGCCACCCAAATGATGCGCCGCTTTGAAAATGCAGATTGGTTGTGGTTTCAGTTATCGTTCGAGTGTGTCTTTCAGAAATATGTTCATGTTGTGTGAACTGTGTGGGAGTGAGTCAGTGCTTCAGGGTTTTGGTTTCCAGTAGCTAATGAAATAGATTTTAACATTTTAACAGCAATTTATCAAAGCAATACTCAGATGGATAAGCACGTGATAATTAACCTGCTACCCTAAAACTGTCACTACAGTTATTATGCCTCAATAGCTAAATATTCCAAACATACAACATTTGGCACCCTTTTTGCTCCCGAACCATACGAACCATACGAACCATACAAAACATACGAAACATACGAAAACCCCCCCCAAAAAACAAAAAACAAATCAAACAAAAAAACAAATCAGAAAACAGAGGGGGGGGGGCCTTAGATTTTCTTAAAATGTCCTACTATGGTTTCTATATTTTTTGGGGGGGGGTTGTTAAATGTTTTCCTTAGCATTGTAACACCCCTGCATGTGTTCAGTTGTGGGAGGTGGTTTTTATGGAGAAGAGAAACCCAGACAAACTGTGCCCCCGGCTCTGCGTCATGCTGTACAGCAACGGGCCAATTAAATTATTAACATCCAACATCACAGCACGTCTGATTGTGCAGCATGGAAGTACGGTCGTACAATGGTTCGATTCAGAGTAATATATTATTTCTTACTCCCCACCCCCACCCCCATAACACAGACATGAATATCAATGCACTCACGAGGGGGAGCATGAGAAAACATTTACGACCAAGTGGGCAAGTAGAATTCGAGTGGGAACACTTAGCTTGATACCTTCTTCTTCGAAAGCCTTTTTTCAGGTGTCGATGTCAAACAAAAGTCGTAACTTTTCCATTACAGAAACAACTGTAACATAATTTGAAATCTATGCTTTCATTTAGGGCGAGTTTACATAATGGGTTGCCTCAAGAACTCCTTTCAGTTGGGACTTTCCCAGACGTTGGCACTTATACAATATAGTCCATTTTCCCAGACATTGACACTTATACAATATAGTCCATTTTCCCAGACATTGACACTTATACAATATAGTCCATTTTCCCAGACATTGACACTTATACAATATAGTCCATTTTCCCAGACATTGGCACTTATACAATATAGTCCGTTTTCCCAGACCCAATATAGTCCGTTTTCCCAGACCCAATATAGTCCGTTTTCCCAGACCCAATATAGTCCGTTTTCCCAGACCCAATACAGTTCGTTTTCCCAGACCCAATATAGTCCGTTTTCCCAGACCCAATATAGTCCGTTTTCCCAGACCCAATATAGTCCGTTTTCCCAGACCCAATATAGTCCGTTTTCCCAGACCCAATATAGTCCGTTTTCCCAGACCCAATACAGTTCGTTTTCCCAGATCTTGGGACCCAGATTAAAGGATTGTTCAGAGATTTTACATATTTCAATATTTTTTTAGCTGACCTTGAAATAAATATTTGGACCACATAGACATTTATTGGCAACAATTTCAGACCAATTCCTCATCTAAGTCAATCATATCCGGTTAGCATGCTTTAGGTATGTAAAATCGCTGAACTATCTCTGTTGTTACACCCTGATTTGTTTCATCTATCTTGTGCTTGTCTCCACCCCACACCAGGTGTCTCCTATTTTTCCCCATCATCCCCTGTGTATTTATACCTGCATTTTTTCTGTTTCCCATTTCTCCTGTTTTATAGTCTTCCCAGTTCTGACCTTTCTGCCCATCCTGTCTTAACCCCGAGCCTGCCTGCCGTTCTGTCCCTGATTGACTCTGCCTTGGATTACGAGCCTCTGCCTGCCCTCGACCTGCCCTTTGCCTGCCCCTATTTAATAATAAATATTCTGAGAATCAAACTGTACTCCTCCTGCGTCTGCATCTGGGTCAAATCCTGAGTTGTGATACCCGTAAGCCCTTTCCTGCAGTCAAAATACAACATCGCCCACTAGTGGCATCATGGGTGGAATGCTATTCATATTGTTCACAATTTAATTATTAAAAAACATTATTTGTGATGTATATGAAGTGTAATATAAGGTCATCTCTATATCTGACATGGTACAGGTGCCGTCCTTCTATCAGACTGTAATCGCATATGTGAGGTATAGACTTCTGTTTCAAAGTAGATTTGTTTAAGACAACCACGAATCACTCCGGGACCTTGATTTAACCCACAGCAGTAAAAGGTTCATTAAGACTAATCCTTAAAAGAAATGATTATTTATCTCCATTTAAAGTGATTTTTAGTCTAACACTAGGCCTAATCTGTGTCTGGGAAACCAGCCCTATGAGTTGTTCTGGAAGGTTCAGTATTCTACTGTAAATGTTAAAAATAAAAATAAAAGTTTCAGGAAATCTTATCTGGGTGCAATACTAATACAGTATTTTTTTATTTTACCTTTATTTAACTAGGCAAGTCAGTGAAGAACAAATTCTTATTTACAATGACAGCCTAGGAACAGTGGGTTAATGGCCTATTCAGGGGCAGAATGACAGATTTGTACCTTGTCAGCTCTGCGATTTGAACTTGTAACCTTCAGGTTACTAGCCCAACGCTCTAACCACGAGGCTACCCTGCCGCCATCAACTCTTCCTCTATCGACATCAAGCTCCTCAGACCTCCCTCCTTCATATAAAATTGCTTTATAGGAGCTCAAAAGCCAAGGCTCAGTTGGAATCCACAAATCTTCCCTGTCAGTCCAGTGCATTAGGAAAGATATCCTCCAGGTGAAACATCTGGGAGCAATACAATAGCCTCCGTAGGGATCCCAGAGGGATTCCCAGGGTCTTGTGGTCCATTTGTGTTCCAGATTAGGTGCCTCTACAGATTAGTTTTGACAGGATGACACAGCTCATCCCTCATCCCTCTGTCCTGGTGTTTATGCACTGCTCATCCGCTCCACAGGTGGCTAATGTGCCCCCTAGCAGAGCCCTCTCTCAGCCCCTCAGCTCCCACAGAGCTAGAGAAACAGCCAAAAGACACTGACACACACACACACACACACACAAGAAAGACATAACAAGTTTATTATTTATTTCACTTCCTTTGGCAATGTAAACCTATTTTTCCTATGCCAATAAAGCCCATTGAAGTGTTTGTGGTGACCTAAATGCCTGAACTGGAGAAGAGCTTTATACAATCAGCACACAAGGAGACAAACACCTACCTGGAGGTGACAGCATTTCCTCCCCCATATGTCCCCCCCCCAGACCCAACTGCGACCCAACCAACAGAAACAGGTCACAATTCCTGCAGCTCTGTCAGACGCTGGGTATGTACATATTCAACGGTAGGCTTCGAGGGGACTCCTTTGATAAGTATACCTACAGCTCATCCCTTGGCAGTAGTACTGTAGATTACTTTATCACTGACCTCAACCCAGAGTCTCTCAAAGGGTTCACAGTTAGCCCACGGACACCCTTATCAGACCACAGCAAAATCACAGTCTACTTGAACTGAGGAACAGTCAATCATGAGGCATCAAAGCCAAAGGAACTGCATAATATTAAGACATGCTATAGATGGAAGGAAAATAGTATAGAGAAACCTTCCCCCAAAATATTAGGCAAGAACAAATTCATTCCCTTTTAGACAACTTCCTGGACTAAATGTTTCACTGTAATAGTGTAATGGTGTAAACTTGGCAATAGAAAACCTAAACAGTATATTTGACATCTCAGCTTTCAAGCAGACACCCTAAGAAAATGAACAACAATTTGTATTTTTTTATTTAACTGGGCAAGTCAGTTAAGAACAAATGCTTATTTATTTACAATGATGGCCTATCCTGGCCAAACCCTCCCCTTACCCAGGCGACACTGAGACAATTGTGCACCATCCTAATCATGATAAAACAAAAAGATAATTACTTGAATCATTGAAAAGAATTAACAAAAAAAACAGAGCAAACTAGAATGCTATTTGGCCCTAAACAGAAGGTACACAGCGGCAGAATACCTGACCACTGTGACTGACCAAAAATGAAGGACAGCTTTGGCTATGTACAGACTCAGTGAGCATAGCCTTGCTATTGAGAAAGGCCGCCGTAGGCAGACCTGGCTCTCAAGAGAAGACAGGCTATGTGCTCACTGCCCACAAAATAAGGTGGAAACGGAGCTGCACTTCCTAACATCCTGCCAAATGTATGACCATATTAGAGACACATATTTCCCTCAAATTACACAGATCCACAAAGAATTTGAAAGCAAATCCAACTTTGATAAAACTATTGTGTGATATACCGCAGTGTGTCATTACAGCAGCAATATTTGTGACCTGTTGCCACCAGAAAAGGGCAACCAGTGAAGAACAAAGACCATTGTAAATACAACCCATATTTATGTTTATTTATTTCCCCTTTTGTCTTTTAACTATTTGCACATTGTTACAACACTGAATATAGACATCATGTGACATTTGAACTGTACTTTGGGGTGGCAGGGTAGCCTAGTGGTTTAGAGAGTCGGTCTAGTAACCGCAAGGTTGCAAGTTCAAACCCCCGAGCTGACAAGGTACAAATCTGTCATTCTGCCCCTGAACAGGCAGTCAGCCCACTGTTCCTAGGCTGTCATTGAAAATAAGTATTTGTTCTTAACTTACTTGCCTGGTTAAATAAAGGTCAAATTAAAAAAACTTACACTTTTGGAACTTTTGTGAGCGTAATGTTTACTGTCATCTTTTTATTGTTTATTTCACTTTTATTTATTATCTGTTTCACTTGCTTTGGCAATGAAAAACATATATTTCCCATGCCAATAAAGCCCCTTAAATTGTATTGATAGAGTGAGAGTGAGAGAGAGAGAGACAGAGACAGACAGACAGAGAGAGAGAGAGCGACAGAGAGACAGAGACAGAGAGAGAGAGAGAGACAGAGACAGAGAGACAGAGACAGAGAGACAGAGACAGAGAGACAGAGACAGAGAGACAGACAGAGAGACAGAGACAGAGAGACAGAGACAGAGAGAGAGAGACAGAGACAGAGAGACAGACAGAGAGACAGAGACAGAGACAGAGACAGAGAGACAGAGACAGAGAGAGAGAGAGAGAGAGAGAGACAGAGAGAGAGAGAGAGAGACAGACAGAGAGACAGACAGACAGACAGACAGACAGACGCAAATACCCCTAAATGGACCCTCTTATCTGGGAGAGTGAGAGAACCCCCCCACCCCACCCCAACACACATACATGTTATCTTCATTCATTTTCTAAATAGTCAACCTGTTGAGTGTGGCAGGGCCTTGAAACACAATCAGCAAAATGCTAATTTGTGTATGTGTGTGTCTCTGTCTGTGTGTGTGACAAAAACCAAATGCAAACAATCCCAGACTTCGCCACATTGGCCCGTTAATGGGTTTGTGGTGTTCCCTCAGTCTCAGAGGGTTTGGATCATAAGCAATTAATTTTATCATCTGTGTTTATTTTAAGTGGCGAGCATTGTAATACATCATCCTGAGTAAGTGCAGCTTCTGTTTAACTCAGTGTTTTAATCCATTACAAATTGTAGTTTTAACTGCGGGGAGGATAAAAGGCATGCTGGGAAAACACGAGGGATTCTTATGTTCACAGAGTGACATAATGGGGAACGATACAGAGGGAGATTTCCTGTTTTTATTTCCTGCTGTTTTACGTTTCGATAACGTTTTATAGTGAACAAAAAAAAAAAAAAAGTCAGGAAAAAGACTGAAGAGGGTCGATGGAAAATGTACTTTGATTAATTCATCTTTCCTGTTTTTATTTTATTTGAGTAAAAAAATATATTTCACATACAAGTGCATTTGGATTCAGACCACATCACTTTTTACACATTTTGTTACGTTACAGTCTTATTCTAAAAACGGATAAAAAATTTAATCAATTCTCATCAATCTACACACAATATCCCATAATGACAAAGCAAAAACAGGTTGTTAGGAATGTTTATTTTGTTAGGAACTTTATTTACATTTTTGCAAATGTATTACAAATAACCAAAAAAACGTATTTATATAAGGATTCAGACCCTTTGCTATGAGACACGTACTTTAGCTCAGCTGCATCCTGTTTCCATTGATCATCATTGAGATGTTTCTACAACTTGATTGGAGCCCAATATGTGGTAAATTCAGTTGATTGGCCAATATTTGGAAAGGCACACAGCTGTCTATATAACGTCCCACAGGTGACCGTGCATGTCATAGCAAAAACCAAGCCATGAGGTATAAGGAATTGTCCGTAGCGGTCCGAGACAGGATTGTGTCGAGGCACAGATCTGGGGAAGGGTACCAAAATATTTCTGTAGCAGTGAAGGTCCCCAAGAACACATCAGCCTCCATCATTCTGAAATAGAATACGTTTGGAACCACCAAGACTCTTCCTAGAGCTGGCCACATGTCCAAACTGAGCAATCGGGGAAGATGGGCGTTGGTTGTCCTTCTGGAAGTTTCTCACACAGAGGAACTCTGGAGCTCTGTCAGAGTGACCATTGGGTTTTTGATCACCTCCCTGACCAAGGCCCTTCACCCCGATTGCTCAGTTTGGCTGGGCATCCAGTTCTAGGAAAAGTGGTTCCAAACTTCTTCCATTTAACAGTGATGGAAACCACTGTGTTTTTGGGGACTTTCAATGTGGCAGAAATGTTTTGATACCCTTCCCCAGATCTGTGCCTTGACACAATACTGTCTCAGAGCTCTACAGACAATTCCTTCGACCTCATGGATTGATTTTTGCTCTGACATGCACTGTCAACTGGGGGACATGTGTGTGCCTTTCCAGATCATGTCCAATCAATTGAATTTACCACAGGTGGACTCAAATCAATGGATGATCAATGGAAACAGGATGAACCTGAGCTCAATTTTGAGTCATATAGCAAAAAGGTCTGAATACTTATGTAAATAAGTTATTATTATTATTGTTATTATTTTTTTTAACTTAGTGATCCCTTCCTGCTCAGATCCCGTTAACGGGATTGATTTGACAACATCCAATGAAATTGCAGTGTGCCAAATTCAAAAACAGAAATACTCATAATAAAAATTCACAAAACATACATGTATAAAACATAAAAAAATAAAGCTTAACTTCTTGTTAACCGCAGTGTCCGATTTCAAAAAGGCTTTATGGCGAAAGCAGAGCATGCGATTATCTGAGGACAGCGCCCCACATACAAACACATGAAAATCACATTTCAACCAGCCAGGTGCAACACGAAAGTCAAAAATAGCGATATAATATATGCCTTACCTTTGAAGATCTTCTTCTGTTGGCACTCCAAAAGGTCCCAGAAACATCACAAATGGTCATTTTGTTTGATAAATTCCTTCTTTACATCCCCAAAATGGCCATTAATTTGGTGCGTTTGATTCAGAAAATACACCGGTTCCAACTCGCCCAACATGACTACAAAGTATCTAATAATTTACCTGTAAACTTGGTCCAAACATTTCAAACAACGTTCCTAATCCAATCTTAGGTATCGTAAAACGTAAATAATCAATAAAATTTAAGAGGGCATAAATTGTGTTCAATACCGGACGAAAACAAAGTGAACCGCGTTCCAGGTCATACGCAACAAAAGAGTCCACCTGGAGTGACACATGGAAAGAACAGGGCTACTTCTTCATTTCTCAAAAGAGAAACATTAACCAATTTTTACAGACTGTTGACATCTAGTGGAAGCTATAGGAACTGCAACCAGATTCCTATTAAAAAGGTCTTACTATAGAAACCGAATGGAAAACAGATTGACCTCAAAAAATGTTTTCCCTGGATGGATTGTGCTCGGGGTTTCGCCTGCCAAATCAGTTCTGTTATACTCACAGACATTATTCAAACAGTTTTAGAAACTTCAGAGTGTTACAATACTAATACAATGCATATCCTAGCTTCTGGGCCTGAGTAGCAGGCAGTTTACTTTGGGCACGCTTTTCATCCGGACGTGAAAATACTGCCCCTTATCCCTAAGAAGTTTTAAATATGGCAAACATTTCTAAAAACCCCTTTTTTTTGCCTTGTCATTATGGAGATATTCTGTATGGATTGATAAGGAAAACACTACATTTTATCCATTTTAGAATAAGGCTGTAACGTAACAACATCTGACAAAGGGGATGGGGTCTGAATACTTTCCAAGTGCCCTTTAAACTGTATGTTCTTAGTCAAGGAACAGAAGGGTCTTGCCTTCTTGTGTTTGTTTGTGCATTCGCCCACAAATATCCCGACCGGAGTGTATGTGGGATTCAAGGAAGCAGAGGATGTGATGGACCTATTATAGTTACAATACAGTGATTCAGCTTCACAGCCAGACATTGACGAACAACCAATTTTGTCAAGAAAAGCACTCAATTGTCCTTCGATCATGATGACAGTGCTGCTGCAATAACTTCCTCCTTAGGATGGGGGCTATGTTGGCAAGGTCTCTTCCACAGCATCTTTGGCTCTTTGGCTCTCAGTATTTTATTGATTTGTCCACGTGTCTCTGCAAAATGTGCTCCGTAAGGTGATTCCTGATTTATTTTAAGGTGGGCTGATATATTGGCCAGGCAAATTCATTGTTTTTATTGTTTTGGGTAAACAACAATGTATCTTGGAGTGAACAATATTATGCTGTCTCTGGCCTGAAAATGATCAAAGAGAAGAACATAAACTAGTGAAAACAATGTAAACACAAGGCTAAGACCTCTTCTTAAACAATCTAGATGTGTCTACCTGTCCTTTTGTTAGACTAGATGTGTCTACCTGTACTTTTGTTAGACTAGATGTGTCTACCTGTCCTTTTGTTAGAGTAGATGTGTCTACCTGTCCTTTTGTTAGAGTAGATGTGTCTACCTGTCCTTTTGTTAGACTAGATGTGTCTACCTGTCCTTTTGTTAGACTAGATGTGTCTACCTGTCCTTTTGTTAGACTAGATGTGTCTACCTGTCCTTTTGTTAGACTAGATGTGTCTACCTGTCCTTCTGTTAGACTAGATGTGTCTACCTGTCCTTTTGTTAGACTAGATGTGTCTACCTGTCCTTTTGTTAGACTAGATGTGTCTACCTGTCCTTTTGTTAGACTAGATGTGTCTACCTGTCCTTTTGTTAGACTAGATGTGTCTACCTGTCCTTTTGTTAGACTAGATGTGTCTACCTGTCCTTTTGTTAGACTAGATGTGTCTACCTGTCCTTTTGTTAGACTAGATGTGTTTACCTGTCCTTTTGTTAGACTAGATGTGTCTACCTGTCCTTTTGTTAGACTAGATGTGTCTACCTGTCCTTTTGTTAGACTAGATGTGTCTACCTGTCCTTCTGTTAGACTAGATGTGTCTACCTGTCCTTTTGTTAGACTAGATGTGACTACCTGTCCTTCTGTTAGACTAGATGTGTCTGGACAAGCCAGTGATTGCATGCCTATCCCAATACGTCAAAACAAGTGCTATACTGTAAAATCAAAACATTGATAGGCATAGCTTCAGCAATGGTTGAAGCTTGTCCTCTATTGGGGCGGCAGGGTAGCCTAGTGGTTAGAGCGTAGGACTAGTAACCAGAAAGTTGTAAGTTCAAACCCCAGAGCTAACAAAGTACAAATCTGACGTTCTGCCCCTGAACAGGCAGTTAACCCACTGTTTCAAGGCCGTCAAATAGAATTTGTTCTTAACTGACTTGCCTGGTTAAATAAAGGTAACAAAAAAAATTGTGGTCCAAAATATTTTCAGACGAAGCTAGTAACTTTGAGTTCCTCAGGGTCGGAGTGTTGTTATCGATATTCAACTTGCCATAGTTTCTATCTGTCCAGAGCCCTTTAAGGGATGTTTCCGCTCGAAATAAATTGAAAACTCATACTACGTATGTAAACGTACACTACATACGTTGTTTAGACTAGATGTGTGTACCTGTCCTTTTGTTAGACTAGATGTGTCTACCTGTCCTTTTGTTAGACTAGATGTGTCTACCTGTCCTTTTGTTAGACTAGATGTGTCTACCTGTCCTTTTGTTAGACTAGACTCCCCTTTCCTCTTTACCATGAGAACAAGGAACCCACTGGCAGCAATACAGACGGCAAGAAACCTGACAAGTCCCCAACCGTGTGCACGTATAGTTTTTACACATCCTCAAACATAATTACTAGTGATTGAGGCTTAGCCAAAGCTCAATAAAGCCCTAATGTGTGGTTGCCAACAAGCAGAAGGACACGAAGCAGGTATGTCTGGTTTCAGCCCTGCCAAAAATAAACTGGTTGGAGATGAACCATCACTGAAAACATCTCTGATTTCCAAAACGAGCAGAGAAAAGGAGACATGGCTCGCCGTTTTCCCCCCTTTAAACACTGCAATGTCTTGATTTTTAAGAACAAAATGTACGCATGCAGAAAAGCATGCACACACACACACACACAAATGCAAATAAATGCACACACGCGCACACACACGCACACACACACACACACACACACACACACACACACACACACACACACACACACACACACACACACACAACACAACACAACACAACACAACACAACACACACACCCACAAAAAACAAAATCTTCCAATCACACAAGGACTGCAGAATGCATTTCCACATGCTTGCTCAAACTTTCACAAGGCGTTCTGTCTCTAACACACATCAACCAGGGCTCAAATCTTGTTTGAGACCTGTTTGTTTTGCTATCAAACAGCACTCCCTGGCATTACCCAGCAGCCCTTGCTCCCCGGGTTGTTGTTGCTGTGTAGTCTACGCATGCTATTCGTCATAGTCGCCGTGCGAAACAACACACAAACAGATGGGAACATTCCAGCTGCAGCCTGTTGGGTAAATAGATTCACGTCGCAGCCAATACATTGTGAAGAGACATTTCACTGCAGCGAAGCCTCTGCTAAATATGGTTTAGTCACACAAACACACACACATACACACAAAACACAGTAAAAACACACAAACACACACACAGACACATATACACATATACACATAAACACACACACACACATACACACATATACACACACACACACACACACAGACACATAAACACATAAACACACATATACACATATACACACACACACACACACACAAAACACAGTAAAAACACACAAACACACACATCACAAGCACCTTGTAAACAGATGTGCAATGGTTGTGGATGAGAGAACGTGAGAGGGGTATCATTGTTTAAGATGTCTGTCCCGTGCTCATGGCGAGGAGACGTTAAGCTAACGATGGGCCCAGATAATCATAGGAAGAACGATGATGGAAATAACTGAATCCATTACGGCCCCGTGGAAGTGAACCTGTTTACAGTTATTACTCAGTGTGATTACACCACAGATGTAGATGTATTGATGTGCCTTTACGTGGAATGCCGTGTGTGTGTGTGTGTGTGTGTGTGTGTGTGTGTGTGTGTGTGTGTGTGTGTGTGTGTGTGTGTGATTTTGTGTGTACGTTAGTGTGTCTGTGTGTGTGTGTGTGTGTGTGTTTTTGTGTGTACGTTAGTGTGTCTGTGTGTGTGTGTGTGTGTGTGATTTTGTGTGTACGTTAGTGTGTCTATGTGTGTGTGTGTGTGTGTGTGTGTGTGTGTGTGTGTGTGTTGTTGTGTGTGTTAGTGTGTGTGTGTGTGTGTGTGTGTGTACGTTAGTGTGTCTATGTGTGTGTGGGTGTGTGTGTGTGTGTGTGTGTGTACGTTAGTGTGTCTATGTGTGTGTGGGTGTGTGTGTGTGTACGTTAGTGTGTCTGCGTGTGATTTTCTAGTTTTATTGTCATGTACACAAGTACAGTGAAATACCTTTCCCTGCAAGCTCTAAACCCAACAATGCAGTAATCAATATCAGTAGTACTACTATCAGTAGTACTACTATCAGTGGAAGTAATATCAGCAGTAGTTATAACAGTAGGAGTAATATCAGTAGTAGTATCAGTAGTAGTACTATCAGTAGTAGTACTATCAGTAGTGCTACTCTCAGTAGTATTAGTACTATCAGTAGTAATAATATC
This sequence comes from Oncorhynchus tshawytscha, assembly GCF_018296145.1. Classification (NCBI taxonomy): domain Eukaryota; kingdom Metazoa; phylum Chordata; class Actinopteri; order Salmoniformes; family Salmonidae; genus Oncorhynchus; species Oncorhynchus tshawytscha. Next base: position 6,059,868 of record NC_056434.1, read on the forward strand.
AGTAGTAATAATATCAGTAGTACTATCAGTAGTAGTAATATCAGTAGTAGTAATATCAGTAGTAGTAATATCAGTAGTATTAGTAATATCAGAAATAATAAAATCAGAAGTAATATCATCATTAGTAGTAATATCAGTAGTAATAAAACCAGTAGTACTAATATCAATAGTAGTAATATATGTAGTAATAAATCCAGTAGTTGTAATATCAGTAGTAGTAATATCAGCAGTAGTAATATCAGTAGTAGTAATATCAGTAGTAGTAATATCAGTAGTAGTAGTATCAGTAGTAGTAGAATAAATATCAGTAGTAATAATAGCAGTAGTAGTAATAATGTCAGTAGTAATAATGTCAGTAGTAATAATATCAGTAGTAATACAATCAGTAGTAGTAGTAGTAATATCAGTAGTAGTAATATCCGTAGTAATAATAGCAGTAGTAATAATATTAGTAGTAATAATAGCAGTAGCAATAATATCAGTAGTAATACAATCAGTAGTAGTAGTAGTAGTAATATCAGTAGTAATACCATCAGTAGTAGTAGAATAAATATCAGTAGTAGTAATGTCAGTAGTAATAATATCAGTAGTAGTAATATCAGTAGTACTATCAGTAGTAATAATATCAGAGGTGATAATATCAGAAGTAGTAATATCAGTAGTAGTAATATCAGTAGAAATACCATCAGTAGTAGTAGTAGTAATATCCATAGTAATAATAACAGTAGTAGTAGTAATAATATCAGTAGTAGTAGGTAATAATGTCAGTAGTAGTACTATCAGTAGTAATACCATCAGTAGTAGTAGTAGTAATATCCACAGTAATATTATCAGTAGTACTAGTAATAATATCAGTAGTAGTACTATCAGTAGTAATAATATCAGTAGTAATACCATCAGTAGTAGTAGTAGTAATATCAGTAGTAATAATATCAGTAGAAGTAATATCAGTAGTAATACCATCAGTAGTAATAATATCAGTGGTAATAATATCAGCAGTAGTAATATCAGCAGTAATAATATCAGTAGTAATAATATCAGTAGCAGTAATATCAGTAGTAATACCATCAGTAGTAGTAGAAATATCCATAGTAATACCATCAGTAGTAGTATTAGTAATATCAGTAGTAATAATATCAGTAGTAATAATATCAGTAGTACTAGTAATAATATCAGTAGTAGTAATATCAGTACTAGTACTATCGGTAGTAATAATATCAGTAGTAGTAATATCAGCAGTAATAATATCAGTAGTAGTAAAATCAGCGGTAGTAATATCAGTAGTAGTAATATCAGTAGTAGTAATATCAGTAGTAATAATATCAGTAGTATTAATATCAGCGGTAGTAATATCTGTAGTAATAATATCAGCAATAGTAATATCGGTAGTAATAATATCAGTAGTAGTAATATCTGTAGTAATAATATCAGTAGTAGTAAAATCAGCGATAGTAATATCAGTAGTAGTAATATCAGTATTAGTAATATCGGTAGTAATAATATCAGTAGTATTAATATCAGCGGTAGTAATATCTGTAGTAATAATATCAGTAGTAGTAATATCAGCGGTACTAATTTGAGTAGTAGAAATATCAGTAGTAATATCAGTAGTAATATCTGAAGTAATATCAGCAGTAGTAATATCAGTAGTAATTTCAGTAGTAATATCAGTAGTAATAATGGTAGTAATATCAGTAGTAATATCAGAAGTAATATCAGTAGTAGTATTATCAGTAGTAGTAGTAATAATATCAGTAGTAGTAATATCAGTAGTAATATCATTAGCAATAATATCAGTAGTAATATTATCAGTAGTACTATAACATAAAGTAAAGTAGAGGTTGTGTGTGTGTGTGTGTGTGTGTGTGTGTGTGCCGTTTCCCCACACTGTGGTCTGCTTCTGATCAATGTCCAGCTGTAGTTGGACCATCCGTCAATCTGTCACCTCCAAAGCCCTCCATATCACCTCCCCTCTTCCTCACCTCGTCCTCTCCTCTTCCTCCCCTCTTCCTCTCCTCTTCCTCCCCTCTTCCTCTCCTCTTACCCTCCTCTTCCTCCCATTTCCTCTCCTCTTCCTCTCCTCTTCCTCCCATTTCCTCTCCTCTTCCTCTCCTCTTCCTCCCCTCTTCCTCTTCCTCTCCTCTTCCTCCCCTCTTCCTCTCCTCTTACCCTCCTCTTCCTCCCATTTCCTCTCCTCTTCCTCTCCTCTTCCTCCCATTTCCTTTCCTCTTCCTCTCCTCTTCCTCTCCTCTTCCTCCCATTTCCTCTCATCTTCCTCTCCTCTTCCTCTCCTATTCCTCCCATTTCCTCTCCTCTTCCTCTCCTCTTCCTCTCCTCTTCCTCCTATTTCCTCTCCTCTTCCTCTCCTCTTCCTCCCCTCTTCCTCTCCTCTTCCTCTCCTCTTACCCTCCTCTTCCCCTCCTCTTCCTCTCCTCTTCCTCTCCTCTTCCTCTCCTCTTCCTCTCCTCTTACCCTCCTCTTCCTCTCCTCTTCCTCCCCTCCCCTCTTCCTCTCCTCTTCCTCTCCTATTCCTCCCCTCTTCCTCTCCTCTTCCTCTCCTCTTACCCTCCTCTTCCTCTCCTCTTCCTCCCCTCTTCCTCTCCTCTTCCTCTCCTCTTCCTCCCCTCTTCCTCTCCTCTTCCTCTTCTCTTCCTCTCCTCTTACCCTCCTCTTCCTCTCCTCTTCCTCTCCTCTTCCTCTCCTCTTACCCTCCTCTTTCTCCTCCTTTCCCTCTCCTTTTCCACTCATCTTCCTCTTCTTCTCTTCCTTTCCTCTCCTCTTCCTCTTCATTTTCCTCTCCTCCTCTCCTCTTCTTCTTCCTCTCCTCCTTTCCTCTTCCTCTTCCTCTCCTTTTCCCCTCCTCTTCCTCTCCTCTTCCTCCCCTCTTCCTCTCCTCTTACCCTCCTCTTCCTCTCCTCTTCCTCTCCTCTTACCCTCCTCTTCCTCCCCTCTTCCTCCCCTCTTCCTCACCTCTTCCTCTCCTCTTACCCTCCTCTTCTTCTCCTCTTCCTCTCCTCGTCCTCTCCTCTTCCTCCCCTCTTCCTCTCCTCTTCCTCTCCTCTTACCCTCCTGTTCCTCCCCTCTTCCTCCCCTCTTCCTCTCCTCTTCCTCTCCTCTTCCTCCACTCTTCCTCTCATCTTCCTCTCCTCTTCCTCCCCTCTTCCTCTCCTCTTACTCTCCTCTCCTCTTCCTCTCCTCTTTCTCCTCCTTTCCCTCTCCTTTTCCACTCATCTTCCTCTTCTTCTCCTCCTTTCCTCTCCTCTTCCTCTCCTCTCCTCCTCTCTTCTTCCTATTCTCTTTTCCTCTTCCTCTCCTTTTCCTCTCCTCTTCCTATCCTCTTCCTCTCCTCCTCTCCCTCTCCTCCTCTCCTCTTCCTCTCCTCCTTTCCTCTTCCTCTCCTTTATATTATTTTGCTCACTGCCAAGGCCTTCCTTCATGTCACCCCCTCACACTCCGACAAACCTCACTTCATGACCAACTATATCCCATAATTCTGATTTACAATGCCCCAACGTGTATCCAAAATGGCACCCTGTTCCCTATTATGCTTTTGAAAAAGTTGTGAATTATGTAGAGAATAGGTTGCCATTTGGGACACAGACCATGCATCCTGGCAATTTCCTCTATTCTACCAGGTTAGGATTTACCTGAGATAAGTGTCATTGCATAACCCTTGATCAATGCTCATGTGTTGCTCCAGCCATTCATAAAGGTTGCGAGAAAGAACACTTGATCAGCCATTGATCAGCAATTTTCGGCAGGAATGTCCTGCTAAGACTACTGACTAGGACCTGTGTCATTTGTGCTTTCAGCACCTCCGAGATGGACAATGGGGTCAGAAGTTGTAATGGCTTTCTTCCGTCGAAGGAGAGGAGGACCAAAATGCAGCGTTGTTATAGTTCATGGTTTTTAATATGAGAAACTCAACATGAACACAATTATAAAAACAACAAACGTGGCAAAACCCAAAACAGTCCTCTCTGGTGCAGGGAACACAAAGACAGGAAACAGTCCTCTCTGGTGCAGAGAACACAAAGACAGGAAACAGTACTCTCTGGTGCAGAGAACACAAAGACAGGAAACAGTCCTCTCTGGTGCAGAGAACACAAAGACAGGAAACAGTACTCTCTGGTGCAGAGAACACAAAGACAGGAAACAGTCCTCTCTGGTGCAGAGAACACAAAGACAGGAAACAGTCCTCTCTGGTGCAGAGAACACAAAGACAGGAAACAGTCCTCTCTGGTGCAGAGAACACAAAGACAGGAAACAGTCCTCTCTGGTGCAGAGAACACAAAGACAGGAAACAGTACTCTCTGGTGCAGAGAACACAAAGACAGGAAACAGTCCTATCTGGTGCAGAGAACACAAAGACAGGAAACAGTACTCTCTGGTGCAGAGAACACAAAGACAGGAAACAGTCCTATCTGGTGCAGAGAACACAAAGACAGGAAACAACCACCCACAAAACCCAACACAAAACAGGCTACCTAAATAAGGTTCCCAATCAGAGACAATTGACTAACACCTGCCTCTGATTGAGAACCATATCAGGCCATACATAGAAACGGACAAACTAGACACACAACATAGAATGCCCACCTAGCTCACGTCCTGACCAACACTAAAACAAGGAAAACACAAAAGAACTGGTCAGAACGTGACAGAAGTGGTAATCAGCTGGTCAAGAGCATTGGCTGTAATCCATAAGTAGGAAGACTTGTTTCTTGACGCGTGAACTGAGGAAACATTTTATTTATTTATTTTTATAGTAGAGGCTATACTTAGAGCCTAGATTTGATTCCTAATGATAGTATACGATTACTTGCCTACCCAGACTACTTACTCTGGCCTACGGACGATAGTTTCTTTTTCGCAATGAGTCTTGATCTGAGTACCTCCCCGACCATTCACCGAATGCCAACACATTTGGGGCCATCTGACTGGTCCAGAAACCGATGGGTAGGGCCAGAGGCAGGACACACGTGGGATAAGCAGCAGTTTGAAAATGTTTTGTTGTCTTTTGATTCTCTGATTGGTTAAACACGATCCAATCACTGATTACTTTTGTTTTGTACAAGGCGACTTGTGTACCCTCGTCACCACACACGACTTCAATGATGGCAGTCTCAGACTAGAGGAAGTAACGCATGACAGAGGATCGGAAGAATTTTACTGTGGGTCGTCAGGCTAAGTATACGAGGGAAACCTACTTCTATAGTGAACAGTATATCATTATAGAATACCTCATTCTAATATGTGTCATGCCCTAACCTTAGAGAGCTTTTTTATGTCTTGATTTGGTTTGATCAGGGTGTGATTTGGAGTGGGCATTCTATGTTTTTGTTTTCTATGATTTTGTATTTCTATGTTTTGGCCTGGTATGGTTCTCAATCAGGGACAGCTGTCTATCTTTGTCTCTGATTGGGAACCATACTTAGGTAACCCTTTTCCCCTCCTTTCAGTGTGGGGAGTTAACTTTGTTTGTGGCACATAGACCTTAAGCGACACAGTTGTTTTTATTGTTTTTGTCAGCGTCATCCTAAATAAAAGGAATATGAACTCTCACCACGCTGCGCTTTGGTCTAGATCTTTCCGACGGCCGTGACAATATGGTGGAAATCAGGTCCACTATTTTCCCTTTATTACCATTGTAATTATACATTAATTTTCTTTTTACTCTCGAATATATATACAGTACCAAGTCAAACACCAACTCATTCAAGTTTTTTATTTTAAAAAAAGTGTACTTTTTTCTACATTGTAGAATAACAGTGAAGACATCAAAACTATGAAATAACAAATATGGAATCATGTAATAACCAAAAAAGTGTTAAACATACCAAATTACATTTTATATTTGAGATTCTTCAAATAGCCACCCTTTGCCTTGATGACAGCTTTGCACGCTCTTGGCAATCTTGAAGGAGTTCCCACATATGCTGAGCACTTGTTGGCTGCTTTTCTTTCACTCTGTGGTCTGACTCATCCCAAACCATCTCAATTGGGTTGAGGTTGAGTGAAGCACTCCATCACTCTCCTTCTTGGTCAAATAGCCCTTACACAGCCTGGAGGTGTGTTTTGGGTCATTGTTCTGTTGAAAAGCAAATGATAGTCCCACTAAGCGCAAACCAGATGGAATGGCATATCGCTGCAGAATGCTGTGGTAGGCATGATGGTTAAGTGTGCCTTGAATTGCTTCTACACCTGCATTGCTTGCTGTTTGTTTTTTTTGGCTGGGTTTCTGTACAGCACTTTGAGACATCAGCTGATTTACGAAGGGCTATATAAATACATTTGATTTGATTTGATTTCTAAATAAATCACTGATAGTGTCACCAGGAAAGCACCCCCACACCATAACACCTCCTCCTCCATGCTTCATGGTGGGAACCAAACATACAGAGATAATCCGTTCACCTACTCTGCGTCTCAGAAAGACACGGCCTTTGGAACCAAATATCAAAAATGTGGTCTCATCAGACCAAAAGGACACATTTCCAGCTCTAATGTCCATTGCTCGTGTTTCTTTGCACAAGGAAGTCTCTTCTTCTAATTGGTGTTCTTTAGTAGTGGTTTCTTTGCAGCAATTCAACCGTGAAGGTCTGATTCACACAGTCTCCTCTGAACAGTTGTTGTTGAGATTAGTCTGTTACTTAAACTCTGTGAAGCATTTATTTGGGCTGAAATCTGAGGTGCAGATAACTCTAATGAACTTATCCTCTGCAGCAGAGGTAACTCTGGGTCTTCCTTTCCTGTGGCGGTCCTAATGAGAGCTGGTTTCATCGTAGCACTTGATGGTTTTTGCGACTGCACTTTTTCCATATTGACTGACCTTCATGTCTTAAAGTAATGATGGACTGTCAATTCTCTTTGCTTTTTCGAGCTGTTCTTGCCATAATATGGACTTGATCTTTTACCAATCAGGGCCATCTTCTGCATACCACCCCTACCTTGTCACAACACAACTGATTGGCTCAAATACATTAAGAAGGAAATAAATTCAACAAATTAACTTTGAATAAAAACAGACTCGAGGTTGTAATCGCTGCCAAAGGTCCTTCAACAAAATAATGAGTAAAGGGTCTGAACACTTATGTAAATGTTTTATTACATTTTTTAATTTGTAAGAAATTATCTAAAATGTCTAAAAACCTGTTTTCGCTTCTTCATTATGGGGTATGTAGATTGATAAGGATATTAAAAAAATCTATTTTAGATTAAGGCTGTAACAAAATGTGGAAAAAGTCAAAGTGTCTGAATACTTTCCGAAGTCACTGTAGATATATGTTTTTACCCTAGTACATATACAGTATGTATAAGTATATATAGTACATATAGTATGTATAAGTATATATAAGTATATATAGTACGTATTAGTATGTATAAGTATATATAAGTATATACAGTATGTATAAGTATATATAGTATATACAGTATGTATAAGTATATATAGTACATATAGAATGTATAAGTATATATAAGTATATACAGTATGTATAAGTATATAAAAGTATATATAGTATGTATAAGTATATATATATAAGTATATATAAGTATATATAAGTATATATAATATGTATAAGTATATATAAGTATATATAAGTATGTATAGTATGTAGAAGTATATATAAGTATATATAAGTATATATAGTATGTATAAGTATATATAAGTATGTATAAGTATATATAGCATATAAGTATATTATAAGTATATTTTTTCTCTTGTGTATATATATATATATATACATATATAGATATATATTATCATTTTTTCTCACGCATATATATATATATATTCATATATATACATATATAGATATATATTATCATTTCTTACATTTCATTCTTGTATATATCATGCCAAGACCAACATAAAAAACATAAAAAGCAGGAAAATGCAAATGTCTTCCCTCGCTGCCACGGAGGGAGAGATATATATTTATTCAACTTTCTCCTCGTTTGGCCTCGGCTGGCGTGTGCTCATTAGTCAGGCAACCCAGGCAGATGAGGTAATAGTGAAACGCATTACGACAGTGGAAGTTCAATTGACAGTTCCTCGACCGCGCCAGCACGATCGGGGTAACAAGGCGCAATGGGGGGTTGCACCATGCGCTAGGCCTACTCCCACCTACTGGGTGAACGCAAAGTTCTGGAAAAGGGAATCATGAATGTAAAATTAAGCTACAGACAGGCACACACACAACACCGGCATGGGTATACAATACACACCAGTTTCCAGTAATTAGAAGGGCATGGGTGCACATTACACACCAGTTTCCAGTAATCGGTAGGAATATGAAAGGTGCTATCTCTGCGACTGCCTTTGGTTCTCTTTCTCTGTTACCCCTCCCTCCCTCCCTCCCTCCCTCCCTCCCTCCCTCCCTCCCTCCCTCCCTCCCTCCCTCCCTCCCTCCCTCCCTCCCTCCCTCCCTCCCTCCCTCCCTCCCTCCCTCCCTCCCTCCCTCCCCCTCCCTCTTTCTCTCTATCTGTCTCATCTCTCCTTTGATCACTTCCCCTTCACTTGCAGACATCTCCCCCTCTGTCCCTCTGTCCCACTGTCTCTCTCTTCTTTCCCTCTCTTCCTCTATACCCCTCCCTCTCTCGGTCTCATCTCGGCTTTGATCAGTATTGCAGGCTCACACATCGAGCCCCCTCCTCCACCCTCGTTTTTTTCCCTCCTCTCTCTTTCATGAATCTTGAAAGTTCAGCTCCTCTATGTTTTCTTCTCACTTCCCTTCCCCTGGACCCCCCCTCTCTCTCTCTCCCTCCCTCTCTCTCTCTCCCTCTCTCTCTATCTCTCTCTCCCCCTCTCCCCCCTCCCCCCCTCTCTCTGTCTTTCTCTCTCTCTCTCTCTCTCTCTCTCCCTCTCCCTCTCCCCCTCTCTCTCTCCCCTCCCCCTCTCTCTGTCTTTCTCTCTCTCTATCTCTCTCTCTCATTCATCTTTTATGCATCAGACAGATTCTGTCAGTTTGATCTCCTACACTTCGGCCAACTCATATTTTTATTTTAAAGCTTTGACTAGGTCATCAACTGTGGCTTTGTAAAAAAACAAATGGCACTGGCACTGACTCTGAGTCAGTAATGAATTGGACTGTTTATATCTAAAGCCTCAAAATGGTAATACATTTTCCAATAGCTCGCTGACCCCAGCCCAGTGAGTATGACACTTGCACCATCCAAGGGTAGGACACCAAGTTTCTCTTTCAGACTAGAACAAGAAAGAAGAAGATAGAAACGAGAGGCAAACATGATGTCATGACCTCTGAACCTCTACCCCCTTCCTAGCCCCTTCATATATCTTCCATAGAAGATGATCACCATGGTAACAGAAGACAGAGAATGAGAGAGAGAGAGTGAGAAAAAGAAAGAGAGAGAGAAGTGGGAGAGGCGGATGGGAAAAAGAGGGGTGTGACAGAAACATGTAATCTCTTCAGAGAAGTGGGCCCCAGTAAAAGACAGGTCCTTCCTGTTGAGTTAAGACATCCCCCCCCCCCCATGGGGAGAGTCACATTTCCAGGTGTTAAGTCCCAGGGGAGACATGTCAGGACGGTGTCCCCCAGCTCTGATAGCTTCCATTTAGCCAATTCCTCCCTGGTCGATGATGTGAGTTTGTTCTTGTCGTTCTGCTCTCTATTTCCCTCTCTATTTTATCTCAAATCTAATCAAATTTAATTGTCACATGTTTACTAAACAACATGTGTAGAGTACCAGTGAAATGCTTACGGGCCTTTTCCCAACAACGCCGAATAAAATAACAAATCTAAGGATAATGATAATAATAAAAAAATATTATCACAAAAAAATGAATACGCAAAGATTGATGATAACTTTTAATACACAGAGTACTACCTGAGGTGGTAGGTAGCCTAGTGGTTAGAACATTGGGCCAGGAACCGAAATGTTGCTAGATCAAATCCCCCGAGCTGACAAGATAAAAATCTGTCGTTCTGCCCCTGAGCAAGGCAGTTAACCCACTGTTCCCTGGGCGCTGAAGATGTGGATGTTGATTAAGGCAGCCTCTCTGATTCAGAGGGGTTGGGTTAAATGTGGATGACACATTTCAGATGTACAGCTGACTAGCTATCCCCCTTTCCCTAGTCAATACGCAAGGGTACAGGGTAAATGAGGTAGGGATCAATTGTCTAGGCAACAGGATAGATAATAGACAATGCATCCAACAGCTGTGATTTATCAGCCATTATCTCTGACACACACAGTGAGTAGTGAGTACCATCTTGCATAGGGACATGAAGAGAGAGTCTATGTTTTTACTCTGACTGTCTCCACAGTCTTCTTCTTCTTCTGTTTCCCCTTAGGCACAGTGGCTATGAGGCTCTAATCTGCTACCCAGTCTGCACCACAGGACGACAAAAGCTCTGCAAGCTACTTCACTCCAAATCCTGCCCGGAGACTGCATGAGGCAGACACAGAGGTTGGTTTATTTTGACTGGTTCTTTTTTATTTTTATTAGTGTCTTATACCTAAGTTCTTAGTCAGAGTAGACTTCATACTGTTGTAACTCTGACTCAATAGAATGACGTGGGTTTATCAACTGAAGTCTGTTTGGAATAACGACATCTGATCACGCCATTACAAGTAACCTCACCTTTGGCTAGGTAGAGTATCCCAACTAATGGTTAAAGCTTTGGTCAATATAAATCAAATCAGCCAGGTGTTTAGGAGTCTTATTGCTTAGGGGTAGAAGATGTTTAGAAGACACTTGCCCTGTGGAAGCAGACAGAACATTCTATGACTAGGGTGGCTGGAGTGTTTGACAATGTTGTTCTTGAGATGATAGATAACCAAATCCACTAAAACACACACACAGAGAGAGAGAGAGAGAGAGAGAGAGAGAGAGAGAGAGGTGGATGAAAATGAAAGTCATTTTAACAGGAAGCACTTCTCTCATGTCTTTCTGGTAATTAGTTCTAAATGAGTCTCGTGAGAGAGGGTCATTAACGATATCCTATGTAACTGTTCAAATGGAAACATCGATGAAGGAATCAAATCAAATGTATTTATAAAGCCCTTCTTACATCAGCTTATGTCACTAAGTGCTGTACAGAAACCCAGCCTAAAACCCCAAACAGCAAGCAATGTAGGTGTAGAAGCACGGTGGCTAGGAAAAACTCCCTAGAAAGGCCAGAACCCAGGAAGAAACCTAGAGAGGAACCAGGCTATGTGGGGTGGCCAGTCCTCTTCTGGCTGTGCCGGGTGGAGATTATAACAGAACATGGCCAAGATGTTCAAATGTTCATAAATGACCAGCATGGTCGAATAATAATAATCACAGTAGTTGTCGAGGGTGCAGCAAGTCAGCACCTCAGGAGTAAATATCAGTTGGCTTTTCATAGCCGATCATTCAGAGTATCTCTACCGCTCCTGCTGTCTCTAGAGAGTTGAGAACAGCAGGTCTGGGACAGGGACCACATCCGGTGAACAGGTTAGGGCTCCATAGCCGATCATTGAGAGTATCTCTACCGCTCCTGCTGTCTCTAGAGAGTTGAAAACAGCAGGTCTGGGACAGGGACCACGTCCGGTGAACAGGTTAGGGCTCCATAGCCGATCATTGAGAGTATCTCTACCGCTCCTGCTGTCTCTAGAGAGTTGAAAACAGCAGGTTTGGGACAGGTAGCACGTCCGGTGAACAGGTCAGGGTTCCATAGCCGCAGGCAGAACAGTTAAAACTGGAGCAGCAGAACGGCCAGGTGGACTGGGGACAGCAAGGAGTCATCATGCCAGGTAGTCCTGAGGCATGGTCCCATGGCTCAGGTCGTCAGAGAGAGAGAAAGAAAGAGAGAACTACAAAGTTCAGGATTACTTCAACCTTGTTTACGACAGGAATCTTCAAGGGACTATCTGCAGTTTGCTACATACATTTTTCGGACATGTAAATGAATGTTATGTGCCAATTGATTCTTTAAAAAATGTAACTTTTAAATGCTTCATTAGCTCAGTTCAACGGTCAGAACCCACAATATTAGCTTGTTTTATTCCAATGTTTGTAAACAATGTTAATGTAAACAAGCACTATATAGCCTCAAAACATGGTTAAAACTGTAGTTGTGATCTCATGGATGATCAGTCTTTTCATCCATAGCTCTGTCTATGAACTTGATAGGGGTTGCATTTCTCCAGCCCCATCTCTCAGGTTTCCACCAAAACGGGCTTTATTATTGTTTCAACTGCTGATTGCCATTTATTTATAAATAATAAATAATCAAATAAAAACTGTTGAGGTGGTAGATCAGCTTTTATATTGGAGATAGATCGTGGTTTGCATTGATGCAATTGTCTGCATCATTTCCAATCCCCAATGTAAATTTGCTGGTAAATAAATTGCTGCTTTAAAAGCTGGTTCTATAAAGAACCAGTCTGCTAATTTGATTTAAAAACAAACTAATTTCTGTACCATGGCTTAAATTGTATTGGTGCCACAAATTCTAAAACGTTAGCATTTGGAAACAGTACCAGGGATGTCAAACCAAAGCATGGATTGCTTATACCTATATCCATAAACGGTTTACAGGGTAAGCAAACCAATATGTTATTTTGTAATTTGGGTGCACTAGCTGCCAAAAGCAGCACCAATCTGGAAGCAGATAAAAAAAATATATGATTGCTTTTACGTTTAAAACCACCCCAACCCTTATTCAATAAAACTGTCAATAAACAAAGACAGTAAAACAAAAAAACGAGAGGAGAGAAAACATTCAGAACAGAAAGAAACCACGCAGGGGAGACAGCAAGGCAAAGAGAGGCTGTGAATCATAAAGGTTGGACTTTTAACAAGCTGTCAGAGTTCTGTACAGGAAGTCCAATTTGGTCCTCTACCCAATGGCACACTATTCCCTCACAGGAGTCTTGTCAAAAGTTCTGCACTATGAAGGGAATAGTGTGCCATTTTGTAGGATTTGGGATGCACACAAAATAGGAGTCATTCATGGGGGGAAAGTGCTCTGTCACTATCTGCTGTCTGCTGTAGACCTGTAGTTCTGTCACTACCTGTTGTAGACCTGTAGTTATGTCACTACCTGTTGTCTGTTGTAGACCTGTAGTTCTGTCACTACCTGTTGTAGACCTGTAGTTCTGTCACTACCTGTTGTCTGTTGTAGACCTGTAGTTCTGTCACTACCTGTTGTAGACCTGTACTTCTGTCACTACCTGCTGTCTGTTGTAGACCTGTAGTTCTGTCACTACCTGTTGTAGACCTGTAGTTCTGTCACTACCTGCTGTCTGTTGTAGACCTGTAGTTCTGTCACTATCTGCTGTCTGCTGTAGACCTGTAGTTCTGTCACTACCTGTTGTAGACCTGTAGTTATGTCACTACCTGTGGTCTGTTGTAGACCTGTAGTTCTGTCACTACCTGTTGTAGACCTGTAGTTCTGTCACTATCTGCTGTCTGCTGTAGACCTGTAGTTCTGTCACTACCTGTTGTAGACCTGTAGTTATGTCACTACCTGTGGTCTGTTGTAGACCTGTAGTTCTGTCACTACCTGTTGTAGACCTGTACTTCTGTCACTACCTGCTGTCTGTTGTAGACCTGTAGTTCTGTCACTACCTGATGTAGACCCGTAGTTCTGTCACTACCTGCTGTCACTACCTGCTGTAGACCTGTAGTTCTGACACTACCTGCTGTAGACCTGTACTTCTGTCACTACCTGCAGTCTGCTGTAGACCTGTAGTTCTGTCACTACCTGCTCTAGACCTGTAATTCTGTCACTACCTGCTGTAGACCTGTAGTTCTGTCATATCACTACCTGCTGTAGACCTGTAGTTCTGTCACTACCTGCTGTAGACCTGTAGTTCTGTCACTACCTGCTGTAGACCTGTAGTTCTGCCACTACCTGTTGTAGACCTGTAGTTCTGTCACTACCTGCTGTAGACCTGTAGTTCTGTCACTATCTGCTGTAGACCTGTAGTTCTGTCACTACCTGTTGTAGACCTGTAGTTCTGTCACTACCTGCTGTAGACCTGTAGTTCTGTCACTACCTGCTGTAGACCTGTAGTTACGTCACTACCTGCTGTAGACCTGTAGTTCTGTCACTACCTGCTGTCTGCTGTAGACCTGTAGTTCTGTCACTACCTGCTGTCTGCTGTAGACCTGTAGTTCTGTCACTACCTGCTGTCTGCTGTAGACCTGTAGTTCTGTCACTACCTGCTGTCTGCTGTAGACCTGTAGATCTGTCACTACCTGCTGTAGACCTGTAGTTCTGTCACTACCTGCTGTCTGCTGTAGACCTGTAGTTCTGTCACTACCTGCTGTCTGCAGTAGACCTGTAGTTCTGTCACTACCTGCTCTAGACCTGTAGTTCTGTCACTACCTGCTGTAGACCTGTAGTTCTGTCACTACCTGCTGTCTGCTGTAGACCTGTAGTTCTGTCACTACATGCGGTAGACCTGTAGTTCTGTCACTACCTGCTGTAGACCTGTAGTTCTGTCACTACCTGCTGTAGACCTGTAGTTCTGTCACTACCTGCTGTAGACCTATAGTTCTGTCACTACCTGGTGTAGACCTGTAGTTCTGTCACTACCTGTTGTAGACCTGTAGTTCTGTCACTACCTGCTGTCTGCTGTAGAACTGTAGTTCTGTCACTACCTGCTGTAGACCTGTAGTTCTGTCACTACCTACTGTAGACCTGTAGTTCTGTCACTACTTGCTGTAGACCTGTAGTTCTGTCACTACCTGTTGTAGACCTGTAGTCCTTCACTACCTGTTGTCTGCTGTAGACCTGTAGTTCTGTCACTACCTGCTGTAGACCTTTAGTTCTGTCACTACCTTCTGTCTGCTGTAGACCTGTAGTTCTGTCACTACCTGCTGTGACCTGTAGTTCTGTCACTACCTGCTGTAGACCTGCAGTTCTGTCACTACCTGCTGTCTGTTGTAGACCTGTAGTTCTGTCACTACCTGCAGTCTGCTGTAGACCTGTAGTTCTGTCACTATCTGCTGTAGACCTTTAGTTCTGACACTACCTGCTGTAGACCTGTAGTTATGTCACTACCTGCTGTAGACCTGTAGTTCTGTCACTACCTTCTGTCTGCTGTAGACCTGTAGTTCTGTCACTACTTGCTGTAGACCTGTAGTTCTGTCACTACCTGTTGTAGACCTGTAGTTCTGTCACTACCTGCTGTAGACCTGTAGTTCTGTCACTACTTGCTGTAGACCTGTAGTTCTGTCACTACCTGCTGTAGACCTGTAGTTCTGGCACTACCTGCTGTAGACCTGTAGTTATGTCACTACCTGCTGTAGACCTGCAGTTCTGTCACTACCTGCTGTCTGTTGTAGACCTGTAGTTCTGTCACTACCTGCTGTCTGCTGTAGACCTGTAGTTCTGTCACTATCTGCTGTAGACCTTTAGTTCTGACACTACCTGCTGTAGACCTGTAGTTATGTCACTACCTGCTGTAGACCTGTAGTTCTGTCACTACCTTCTGTCTGCTGTAGACCTGTAGTTCTGTCACTACTTGCTGTAGACCTGTAGTTCTGTCACTACCTTCTGTCTGCTGTAGACCTGTAGTTCTGTCACTACCTGCTGTATACCTGTAGTTCTGTCACTACCTGCTGTAGACCTGTAGTTCTGGCACTACCTGCTGTAGACCTGTAGTTATGTCACTACCTGCTGTAGACCTGTAGTTCTGTCACTACCTTCTGTCTGCTGTAGACCTGTAGTTCTGTCACTACTTGCTGTAGACCTGTAGTTCAGTCACTACCTTCTGTCTGCTGTAGTACTGTAGTTCTGTCACTACTTGCTGTAGACCTGTAGTTCTGTCACTACCTGCTGTAGACCTGTAGTTCTGTCACTACCTGCTGTCTGCTGTAGACCTGTAGTTCTGTCACTACCTGCTGTAGACCTGTAGTTCTGTCACTACCTGCTGTAGAACTGTAGTTCTGTCACTACCTGCTGTAGACCTGTAGTTCTGTCACTACCTGCTGTAGACCTGTAGTTCTGTCACTACCTGCTGTAGACCTGTAGTTCTGTCACTACCTGCTGTCTGCTGTAGACCTGTAGTTCTGTCACTACCTGCTGTCTGCTGTCACTAGAGACCTGTAGTTCTGTCACTACCTGTTGTAGACCTGTACTTCTGTCACTACCTGCTGTCTGTTGTAGACCTGTAGTTCTGTCACTACCTGCTGTCTGCTGTAGACCTGTAGTTCTGTCACTACCTGTTGTAGACCTGTAGTTCTGTCACTACCTGCTGTCTGCTGTAGACCTGTAGTTCTGTCACTACCTGTTGACCTGTAGACCTGTAGTGTAGTTCTGTCACTACCTGTTGTAGACCTGTAGTTCTGTCACTACCTGCTGTCTGTTGTAGACCTGTAGTTCTGTCACTACCTGTTGTAGACCTGTACTTCTGTCACTACCTGCTGTCTGTTGTAGACCTGTAGTTCTGTCACTACCTGATGTAGACCTGTAGTTCTGTCACTACCTGCTGTCACTACCTGCTGTAGACCTGTAGTTCTGTCACTACCTGCTGTAGACCTGTACTTCTGTCACTACCTGCAGTCTGCTGTAGACCTGTAGTTCTGTCACTACCTGCTCTAGACCTGTAATTCTGTCACTACCTGCTGTAGACCTGTAGTTATATCACTACCTGCTGTAGACCTGTAGTTCTGTCACTACCTGCTGTAGACCTGTAGTTCTGTCACTACCTGTTGTAGACCTGTAGTTCTGTCACTACCTGCTGTAGACCTGTAGTTACTTCACTACCTGCTGTAGACCTGTAGTTCTGCCACTATCTGCTGTAGACCTGTAGTTCTGTCACTACCTGCTGTAGACCTGTAGTTCTGTCACTACCTGCTGTAGACCTGTAGTTCTGTCACTACCTGCCTGTAGTTCTGTCAGACCTGTAGTTCTGTCACTACCTGCTGTCTGCTGTAGACCTGTAGTTCTGTCACTACCTGCTGTCTGCTGTAGACCTGTAGTTCTGTCACTACCTGTCTGCTGTAGACCTGTAGTTCTGTCACTACCTGCTGTCTGCTGTAGACCTGTAGTTCTGTCACTACCTGCTGTCTGCTGTAGACTACTGTAGATCTGTCACTACCTGCTGTAGACCTGTAGTTCTGTCACTACCTGCTGTCTGCTGTAGACCTGTAGTTCTGTCACTACCTGCTCTAGACCTGTAGTTCTGTCACTACCTGCTGTAGACCTGTAGTTCTGTCACTACCTGCTGTCTGTGTAGACCTGTAGTTATGTCACTACCTGCTGTAGACCTGTAGTTCTGTCACTACCTTCTGTCTGCTGTAGACCTGTAGTTCTGTCACTACCTTGCTGTAGACCTGTAGTTCAGTCACTACCTTCTGTCTGCTGTAGTACTGTAGTTCTGTCACTACTTGCTGTAGACCTGTAGTTCTGTCACTACCTGCTGTAGACCTGTAGTTCTGTCACTACCTGCTGTCTGCTGTAGACCTGTAGTTCTGTCACTACCTGCTGTAGACCTGTAGTTCTGTCACTACCTGCTGTAGACCTGTAGTTCTGTCACTACCTGCTGTAGACCTGTAGTTCTGTCACTACCTGCTGTAGACCTGTAGTTCTGTCACTACCTGCTGTAGACCTGTAGTTCTGTCACTACCTGCTGTCTGCTGTAGACCTGTAGTTCTGTCACTACCTGCTGTCTGCTATAGACCTGTAGTTCTGTCACTACCTGTTGTAGACCTGTACTTCTGTCACTACCTGCTGTCTGTTGTAGACCTGTAGTTCTGTCACTACCTGCTGTCTGCTGTAGACCTGTAGTTCTGTCACTACCTGTTGTAGACATGTAGTTCTGTCACTACCTGCTGTCTGCTGTAGACCTGTAGTTCTGTCACTACCTGTTGTAGACCTGTAGTACTGTCACTACCTGTTGTAGACCTGTAGTTCTGTCACTACCTGCTGTCTGTTGTAGACCTGTAGTTCTGTCACTACCTGTTGTAGACCTGTACTTCTGTCACTACCTGCTGTCTGTTGTAGACCTGTAGTTCTGTCACTACCTGATGTAGACCCGTAGTTCTGTCACTACCTGCTGTCACTACCTGCTGTAGACCTGTAGTTCTGACACTACCTGCTGTAGACCTGTACTTCTGTCACTACCTGCAGTCTGCTGTAGACCTGTAGTTCTGTCACTACCTGCTCTAGACCTGTAATTCTGTCACTACCTGCTGTAGACCTGTAGTTATATCACTACCTGCTGTAGACCTGTAGTTCTGTCACTACCTGCTGTAGACCTGTAGTTCTGCCACTACCTGTTGTAGACCTGTAGTTCTGTCACTACCTGCTGTAGACCTGTAGTTCTGTCACTATCTGCTGTAGACCTGTAGTTCTGTCACTACCTGTTGTAGACCTGTAGTTCTGTCACTACCTGCTGTAGACCTGTAGTTCTGTCACTACCTGCTGTCAGACCTGTGTAGTTGTAGT
The DNA here is from genome assembly GCF_018296145.1 of Oncorhynchus tshawytscha. Lineage (NCBI taxonomy): Eukaryota > Metazoa > Chordata > Actinopteri > Salmoniformes > Salmonidae > Oncorhynchus > Oncorhynchus tshawytscha. Next base: position 6,078,260 of record NC_056434.1, read on the forward strand.
TCTGTCACTACCTGCTGTAGACCTGTAGTTCTGTCACTACCTGCTGTCTGCTGTAGACCTGTAGTTCTGTCACTACCTGCTGTCTGCTGTAGACCTGTAGTTCTGTCACTACCTGCTGTCTGCTGTAGACCTGTAGTTCTGTCACTACCTGCTGTCTGCTGTAGACCTGTAGTTCTGTCACTACCTGCTGTAGACCTGTAGTTCTGTCACTACCTGCTGTCTGCTGTAGACCTGTAGTTCTGTCACTACCTGCTCTAGACCTGTAGTTCTGTCACTACCTGCTGTAGACCTGTAGTTCTGTCACTACCTGCTGTCTGCTGTAGACCTGTAGTTCTGTCACTACATGCTGTAGACCTGTAGTTCTTTCACTACCTGCTGTAGACCTGTAGTTCTGTCACTACCTGCTGTAGACCTGTAGTTCTGTCACTACCTGCTGTAGACCTGTAGTTCTGTCACTACCTGCTGTAGACCTGTAGTTCTGTCACTACCTGCTGTAGACCTATAGTTCTGTCACTACCTGGTGTAGACCTGTAGTTCTGTCACTACCTGTTGTAGACCTGTAGTTCTGTCACTACCTGCTGTCTGCTGTAGAACTGTAGTTCTGTCACTACCTGCTGTAGACCTGTAGTTCTGTCACTACCTGCTGTAGACCTGTAGTTCTGTCACTACTTGCTGTAGACCTGTAGTTCTGTCACTACCTGTTGTAGACCTGTAGTCCTTCACTACCTGCTGTCTGTTGTAGACCTGTAGTTCTGTCACTACCTGCTGTAGACCTGTAGTTCTGTCACTACCTTCTGTCTGCTGTAGACCTGTAGATTTGTCACTACCTGCTGTAGACCTGTAGTTCTGTCACTACCTTCTGTCTGCTGTAGACCTGTAGTTCTGTCACTATCTGCTGTAGACCTTTAGTTCTGACACTACCTGCTGTAGACCTGTAGTTATGTCACTACCTGCTGTAGACCTGTAGTTCTGTCACTACCTGCTGTAGACCTGTAGTTCTGTCACTACCTGCTGTAGACCTGTAGTTCTGGCACTACCTGCTGTAGACCTGTAGTTCTGTCACTACCTGCTGTAGACCTGTAGTTCTGTCACTACCTGCTGTAGACCTGTAGTTCTGTCACTACCTGCTGTCTGCTGTACTACCTGTCTGCTGTAGACCTGTAGTTCTGTCACTACCTGTCTGTCTGCTATAGACCTGTAGTTCTGTCACTACCTGTTGTAGACCTGTACTTCTGTCACTACCTGCTGTCTGTTGTCTGTTGAGACCTGTAGTTCTGTCACTACCTGCTGTCTGCTGTAGACATGTAGTTCTGTCACTACCTGTTGTAGACCTGTAGTTCTGTCACTACCTGCTGTCTGCTGTAGACCTGTAGTTCTGTCACTACCTGCTGTAGACCTGTAGTTCTGTCACTACCTGCTGTCTGCTGTAGACCTGTAGTTCTGTCACTACCTGCTGTAGACCTGTAGTTCTGTCACTACCTGCTGTAGACCTGTAGTTCTGTCACTACCTGTAGTTCTGTCACTACCTGCTGTAGACCTGTAGTTCTGTCACTACCTGCTGTAGACCTGTAGTTCTGTCACTACCTGCTGTAGACCTGTAGTTCTGTCACTACCTGCTGTCTGCTGTAGACCTGTAGTTCTGTCACTACCTGCTGTCTGCTATAGACCTGTAGTTCTGTCACTACCTGCTGTAGACCTGTAGTTCTGTCACTACCTGCTGTAGACCTGTAGTTCTGTCACTACCTGCTGTCTGCTGTAGACCTGTAGTTCTGTCACTACCTGCTGTAGACCTGTAGTTCTGTCACTACCTGCTGTCTGCTGTAGACCTGTAGTTCTGTCACTACCTGTTGTAGACCTGTAGTTATGTCACTACCTGTTGTCTGTTGTAGACCTGTAGTTCTGTCACTACCTGTTGTAGACCTGTAGTTCTGTCACTACCTGCTGTCTGTTGTAGACCTGTAGTTCTGTCACTACCTGTTGTAGACCTGTACTTCTGTCACTACCTGCTGTCTGTTGTAGACCTGTAGTTCTGTCACTACCTGTTGTAGACCTGTAGTTCTGTCACTACCTGCTGTCTGTTGTAGACCTGTAGTTCTGTCACTATCTGCTGTCTGCTGTAGACCTGTAGTTCTGTCACTACCTGCTGTAGACCTGTAGTTCTGTCACTACCTGCTGTAGACCTGTAGTTCTGTCACTACCTGCTGTCTGCTGTAGACCTGTAGTTCTGTCACTACCTGTTGTAGACCTGTAGTTCTGTCACTACCTGCTGTCTGCTGTAGACCTGTAGTTCTGTCACTACTTGCTGTAGACCTGTAGTTCTGTCACTACCTGCTGTAGACCTGTAGTTCTGTCACTACCTGCTGTCTGCTGTAGACCTGTAGTTCTGTCACTACCTGCTGTAGACCTGTAGTTCTGTCACTACCTGCTGTAGACCTGTAGACACTACCTGTGTAGACCTTAGTTCTGTCACTACCTGCTGTAGACCTGTAGTTCTGTCACTACCTGCTGTCTGCTGTAGACCTGTAGTTCTGTCACTACCTGCTGTAGTTCTGTAGACCTGTAGTTCTGTCACTACCTGCTGTAGACCTGTAGTTCTGTCACTACCTGCTGTCTGTGTAGACCTGTAGTTCTGTCACTACCTGCTGTAGACCTGTAGTTCTGTCACTACCTGCTGTAGACCTGTAGTTCTGTCACTACCTGCTGTAGACCTTGTAGTTCTGTCACTACCTGCTGTCTGTTTCTGTCAGACCTGTAGTTCTGTCACTACCTGCTGTCTGCTGTAGACCTGTAGTTCTGTCACTACCTGTTGTAGACCTGTAGTTCTGTCACTACCTGCTGTCTGCTGACCTAGACCTGTAGTTCTGTCACTACCTGTTGTAGACCTGTAGTTCTGTCACTACCTGTGTGTAGACCTGTAGTTCTGTCACTACCTGCTGTCTGTTGTAGACCTGTAGTTCTGTCACTACCTGCTGTAGACCTGTAGTTCTGTCACTACCTGCTGTCTGCTGTAGACCTGTAGTTCTGTCACTACCTGCTGTAGACCTGTAGTTCTGTCACTACCTGCTGTAGACCTGTAGTTCTGTCACTACCTGCTGTAGACCTGTAGTTCTGTCACTACCTGCTGTAGACCTGTAGTTCTGTCACTACCTGCTGTAGACCTGTAGTTCTGTCACTACCTGCTGTAGACCTGTAGTTCTGTCACTACCTGCTGTAGACCTGTAGTTCTGTCACTACCTGCCTGTAGTCACTACTGTAGACCTTAGTTCTGTCACTACCTGTTGTAGACCTGTAGTTCTGTCACTACCTGCTGTCAACTGTAGACCTGTAGTTCTGTCACTACCTGCTGCTGTCTGTCACTACCTGCTGTAGACCTGTAGTTCTGTCACTACCTGCTGTCTGCTGTAGACCTGTAGTTCTGTCACTACCTGCTGTGTAGACCTGTAGTTCTGTCACTACCTGCTGTAGACCTGTAGTTCTGTCACTACCTGCTGTAGACCTGTAGTTCTGTCACTACCTGCTGTCTGCTGTAGACCTGTAGTTCTGTCACTACCTGCTGTAGACCTGTAGTTCTGTCACTACCTGCTGTAGACCTGTAGTTCTGTCACTACCTGCTGTAGACCTGTAGTTCTGTCACTACCTGCTGTAGACCTGTAGTTCTGTCACTACTGTCTGTTGTAGACCTGTAGTTCTGTCACTACCTGTTGTAGACCTGTAGTTCTGTCAGACCTGTAGTTCTGTCACTACCTGTTGTAGACCTGTAGTTCTGTCACTACCTGTGTAGACCTGTAGTTCTGTCACTACCTGCTGTAGACCTGTAGTTCTGTCACTACCTGCTGTCTGTTGTAGACCTGTAGTTCTGTCACTACCTGTTGTAGACCTGTAGTTCTGTCACTACCTGCTGTCTGTTGTAGACCTGTAGTTCTGTCACTACCTGTTGTAGACCTGTAGTTCTGTCACTACCTGCTGTCTGTTGTAGACCTGTAGTTCTGTCACTATCTGCTGTCTGCTGTAGACCTGTAGTTCTGTCACTACCTGCTGTAGACCTGTAGTTCTGTCACTACCTGCTGTAGACCTGTAGTTCTGTCACTACCTGCTGTCTGCTGTAGACCTGTAGTTCTGTCACTACCTGTCTGTAGACCTGTAGTTCTGTCACTACCTGCTGTCTGCTGTCAGACCTGTAGTTCTGTCACTACTACCTGCCTGTCTGTAGACCTGTAGTTCTGTCACTACCTGCTGTAGACCTGTAGTTCTGTCACTACCTGCTGTCTGTAGTTCTGTCACTACCTGACCTGTAGTTCTGTCACTACCTGCTGTAGACCTGTAGTTCTGTCACTACCTGCTGTAGACCTGTAGTTCTGTCACTACCTGCTGTAGACCTGTAGTTCTGTCACTACCTGCTGTAGACCTGTAGTTCTGTCACTACCTGTTGTAGACCTGTAGTTCTGTCACTACCTGCTGTCTGCTGTAGACCTGTAGTTCTGTCACTACCTGCTGTAGACCTGTAGTTCTGTCACTCTGTCACTACCCTGCTGTAGACCTGTAGTTCTGTCACTACCTGCTGTCTGCTGTAGACCTGTAGTTCTGTCACTACCTGCTGTAGACCTGTAGCTCTGTCACTACCTGCTGTAGACCTGTAGTTCTGTCACTACCTGCTGTAGACTTGTAGTTCTGTCACTACCTGCTGTCTGTTGTAGACCTGTAGTTCTGTCACTACCTGCTGTCTGCTGTAGACCTGTAGTTCTGTCACTACCTGTTGTAGACCTGTAGTTCTGTCACTACCTGCTGTCTGCTGTAGACCTGTAGTTCTGTCACTACCTGTTGTAGACCTGTAGTTCTGTCACTACCTGTTGTAGACCTGTAGTTCTGTCACTACCTGCTGTCTGTTGTAGACCTGTAGTTCTGTCACTACCTGCTGTAGACCTGTACTTCTGTCACTACCTGCTGTCTGCTGTAGACCTGTAGTTCTGTCACTACCTGCTGTAGACCTGTAGACCTGTAGTTCTGTCACTACCTGCTGTAGACCTGTAGTTCTGTCACTACCTGCACTACCTGCTGTAGACCTGTAGTTCTGTCACTACCTGCTGACCTGTAGACCTGTAGTTCTGTCACTACCTGTTGTAGACCTGTAGTTCTGTCACTACCTGCTTGTAGACCTGTAGTTCTGTCACTACCTGCTGTCTGTTGTAGACCTGTAGTTCTGTCACTACCTGCTGTAGACCTGTAGTTCTGTCACTACCTGCTGTCTGCTGTAGACCTGTAGTTCTGTCACTACCTGCTGTAGACCTGTAGTTCTGTCACTACCTGCTGTAGACCTGTAGTTCTGGCACTACCTGCTGTAGACCTGTAGTTCTGTCACTACCTGCTGTAGACCTGTAGTTATGTCACTACCTGTTGTAGACCTGTAGTCCTTCACTACCTGCTGTCAACTGTAGACCTGTACCTCTGTCACTACATGCTGTCTGTTGTAGACCTGTAGTTCTGTCACTACCTGCTGTCTGCTGTAGACCTGTAGTTCTGTCACTACCTGTTGTAGACCTGTAGTTCTGTCACTACCTGCTGTAGACCTGTAGTTCTGTCACTACCTGCTGTAGACCTGTACTTCTGTCACTACCTGCTGTCTGCTGTAGACCTGTAGTTCTGTCATTACCTGCTGTAGACCTGTAGTTCTGTCACTACCTGCTGTAGACCTGTAGTTCTGGCACTACCTGCTGTAGACCTGTATTTCTGTCACTACCTGCTGTAGACCTGTAGTTCTGTCACTACCTGTTGTAGACCTGTAGTTCTGTCACTACCTGTTGTAGACCTGTAGTTCTGTCAATACCTGTTGTAGACCTGTAGTTCTGTCACTACCTGCTGTAGACCTGTAGTTATGTCACTACCTGCTGTAGACCTGTAGTTCTGTCACTACCTGCTGTAGACCTGTAGTTCTGTCACTACCTGTGTCACTACCTGTAGACCTGTAGTCCTTCACTACCTGCTGTCAACTGTAGACCTGTAGTTCTGTCACTACCTGCTGTAGACCTGTAGTTCTGTCACTACCTGCTGTAGACCTGTATTTCTGTCACTACCTGCTGTAGACCTGTAGTTCTGTCACTACCTGTTGTAGACCTGTAGTTCTGTCACTACCTGTTGTAGACCTGTAGTTCTGTCAATACCTGTTGTAGACCTGTAGTTCTGTCACTACCTGCTGTAGACCTGTAGTTATGTCACTACCTGCTGTAGACCTGTAGTTCTGTCACTACCTGCTGTAGACCTGTAGTTATGTCACTACCTGTTGTAGACCTGTAGTCCTTCACTACCTGCTGTCAACTGTAGACCTGTAGTTCTGTCACTACCTGCTGTAGACCTGTAGTTCTGTCACTACCTGCTGTAGACCTGTAGTTCTGTCACTACCTGCTGTCTGCTGTAGACCTGTAGTTCTGTCACTACCTGCTGTCTAGACCTGTAGTTCTGTCTCACTACCTGCTGTAGACCTGTATTTCTGTCACTACCTGCTGTAGACCTGTAGTTCTGTCACTACCTGTTGTAGACCTGTAGTTCTGTCACTACCTGTTGTAGACCTGTAGTTCTGTCAATACCTGCTGTAGACCTGTAGTTCTGGCACTACCTGCTGTAGACCTGTAGTTCTGTCACTACCTGCTGTAGACCTGTAGTTCTGTCACTACCTGTTGTAGACCTGTAGTTCTGTCACTACCTGCTGTAGACCTGTAGTTATGTCACTACCTGCTGTAGACCTGTAGTTCTGTCACTACCTGCTGTAGACCTGTAGTTATGTCACTACCTGTTGTAGACCTGTAGTCCTTCACTACCTGCTGTCAACTGTAGACCTGTAGTTCTGTCACTACCTGCTGTCTGCTGTAGACCTGTAGCTCTGTCACTACCTACCGGGTACTGCAGACCAGACATCTAGAGATACAAGGTAGAATCCCACACAGCTGCGTTTGACACTAATTCAATCTGTCTCCAGTCTTGAGGAATGGACTGAAAATATCTCCTGCAGCACGTTGTTAGCTGCTATGATCCACGTTTAAAACATGTTTACTGACACAGGTAGTAAGAGGGAAATAAATTGCTTGTTCCTTTTTGTGGCAAAAAAATATTTGCGTCTGACAGTAGCCAGGTTTCCATCCAACCATTTCATGCAGATGAATTACACGACACGTAATAAAAACCCAGGACAATCCTGATTGAAACAGCAAATTTACTGGCAAGATGTCCTAATGTCTACAAAGCTAAATGTGCTAAACAAGGTGGGATAATTGTCTGTGGATCAGATTATGCAACAATTGCGAAAGAAATGCAGTTTTGGGTGAATATTGATATATTATCCATCCTGTCGAAGTAAACTTGGAGTACCCACCACGTCTTGCGTTTCGCCTACTGCCACACCATGTGGAAAAGCATGAAAAGTTTATAGACAGATGAAATAAATCATGATGAACTTCACATGGTGGTTAAGTGCACAGCGGCCTGATTAACGCAGTCTCCTCTGAACAGTTGATGGTGAGATGTGTCTGTAATTTGAACTCTGTGAAGCATTTATTTGGGCTGCAGTTTCTGAGAAAGGTAACTCCAATGAACTTATCCTCTGCAGCAGAGGTAACTCTGGGTCTTCCTTTCCTGTGGCGGTCTTCATGAGAGCCCCTTTCATCATAGTACTTCATGGTTTTTGCGACTAAATTTGAAGAAACTTTCAAAGTTCTTCAAATGTTCTGCATTGACTGATCTTCATGTCTTAAAGTAATGATGGACTATCATTTCTCTTTACTTATTTGAGCTGTTCTTGCCATAATATGGACTTAAGGAAGAAAATAAATTAAACAAATGAACTTTTAACACGGCAGACCTGTTAATATAAATGCATTCCAGGTGACTACCTCATGAAGCTGGTTGAGAAAAATGCCAAGAGTGTGCAAAGCTGTCATCCCGGCAAAGGGTGGCTACTTTGAAGAATCTCTAATATAAAAAAATATTTAGATGCTTTTAACAATTTTTTGGTTACTACATGATTCCATATGTGTTATTTCATAGTTTTGATGTCTTCACTATTATTCTACAATGTAGAAAATACTGAAAATAAAGTAAAACCCAGGAATGTGTTTCCAGACTTTTGACCAGTACTGGAGGTCCTGGATACAGGAAATTTGGTCGCAGTGATGTACTGGGCAGAGCACACTACCCTCTGTAGCGCCTTACTGAGCTGGATGCTGAGTTGTTGCCATATCGGGCGGTGATGCTCTCGATGGTGCAGCTGTAGAACTTTTTGAGGATCGGGGGAACCATGCCAAACCTTTTCTGTCCCCTGAGGGGGGGGATGTGCTGTTGTGCCCCCTTTACAACGTATTGGTTAGTTTTTGGTTTGGTTTTGGAGGTTGTCCTCTGTGTTATTGTATATCATTTGTATATTGTCAGATGCATGTAGCATGTGTCCCTTTGACGGGTTCCTTTAAAAGTCCCGGTTTTCATAATTCCGTTCTTTTTTCACGAACTGAATTTACTCCTCTTCATTCCTGTCTTCCCCCTTTCTTTTTTCACTAACTGAATTTACTCCTCTTCATTCCTGTCTTCCCCCTTTCTTTTTTCACTAACTGAATTTACTCCTCTTCATTCCTGTCTTCCCCCTTTCTTTTTTCACTAACTGAATTTACTCCTCTTCATTCCTCTCTTCCCCCTTTCTTTTTTCACTAACTGAATTTACTCCTCTTCATTCCTCTCTTCCCCCTTTCTTTTTTCACTAACTGAATTTACTCCTCTTCATTCCTCTCTTCCCCCTTTCTTTTTTCACTAACTGAATTTACTCCTCTTCATTCCTCTCTTCCCCCTTTCTTTTTTCACTAACTGAATTTACTCCTCTTCATTCCTCTCTTCCCCCTTTCTTTTTTCACTAACTGAATTTACTCCTCTTCATTCCTCTCTTCCCCCTTTTCTTTTTTTCACTAACTGATTTACTCCTCTTCATTCCTCTCTTCCCCCTTTTCTTTTTTCACTAACTGAATTTTCTCCTCTTCATTCCTCTCTTCCCCCTTTCTTTTTTTCACTAACTGAATTTACTTCTCTTCATTCCTCTGAATTTACTTCCCCCTTTCTTTTTTTTTCACTAACTGAATTTTCTCCTCTTCATTCCTCTCTTCCCCCTTTCTTTTTTCACTAACTGAATTTACTTCTCTTCCCCCTTTCTTTTTTCACTAACTGAATTTACTCCTCTTCATTCCTCTCTTCCCCCTTTCTTTTTTCACTAACTGAATTTACTTCTCTTCCCCCTTTCTTTTTTCACTAACTGAATTTACTCCTCTTCATTCCTCTCTTCCCCCTTTCTTTTTTCACTAACTGAATTTACTCCTCTTCATTCCTCTCTTCCCCCTTTCTTTTTTCACTAACTGAATTTACTTCTCTTCCCCCTTTCTTTTTTCACTAACTGAATTTACTCCTCTTCATTCCTCTCTTCCCCCTTTCTTTTTTCACTAACTGAATTTTCTCCTCTTCATTCCTCTCTTCCCCCTTTCTTTTTTCACTAACTGAATTTACTTCTCTTCATTCCTCTCTTCCCCCTTTCTTTTTTCACGAACTGAATTTTCTCCTCTTCATTCCTCTCTTCCCCCTTTCTTTTTTCACTAACTGAATTTACTTCTCTTCCCCCTTTCTTTTTTCACTAACTGAATTTACTCCTCTTCATTCCTCTCTTCCCCCTTTCTTTTTCACTAACTGAATTTACTTCTCTTCCCCCTTTCTTTTTCACTAACTGAATTTACTCCTCTTCATTCCTCTCTTCCCCCTTTCTTTTTTTCACTAACTGAATTTACTTCTCTTCATTCCTCTCTTCCCCCTTTCTTTTTTTCACTAACTGAATTTACTCCTCTTCATTCCTCTCTTCCCCTTTCCTTTTTGCCCCCATGAAATGTTTTTTTCGGTTTTTGTCGCCTATGTTGAATTTACCCTAACGTCTGTGAAAGTAGCCATCTGTGTGTGTGTCTGTGTGTGTGTGTGTGTGTGTGTGTGTGTGTGTGTGTGTGTGTGTGTGTGTGTGTGTGTGTGCGTGTGTGCGTGTGCGTGTAGGAGTGTGTGTGTGTGTGTGTGTGTGTGTGTGTAGGAGTGTGTGTGTGTGTGTGTGTGTGTGTGTGTGTGTGTGTGTGTGTGTAGGAGTGTGTGTGTGTGTGCGTGTAGGAGTGTGTGTGTGTGTGTGTGTGCGTGTAGGAGTGTGTGTGTGTGTGTGTGTGTGTTTGTGTGTGTGTGTGCTTAAAATAGCAGCAGTGCAGTATCAGTCTGAGTCACATTAAGAATAGCAAATATCTCTTGTAAAACCTGTGTTAGCATGCTATGATTGATTCAATAGGACTCAAACCAGCAGGACGCAAACACAGGCTGATTAGGGTACAAAATGGATATCACAGAAATTCATATTCAATTTTGTCAAATAAGTGAACCTACACCCAACAATGTGAAGGCAATGCATGAAAAGCAACAGCTGCCTTTTCCGACAAAATGAAAAAGTTCCTTACCAATTCCAAGGGTTATCATGAATATTCCTAATGACATAGTAACAGTACCTAACCAATTCCAAGGGTTATCATGAATATTCCTAATGACATAGTAACAGTACCTAACCAATTCCAAGGGTTATCATGAATATTCCTAATGACATAGTAACCGTACCTAACCAATTCCAAGGGTTATCATGAATATTCCTAATGACATAGTAACAGTACCTAACCAATTCCAAGGGTTATCATGAATATTCCTAATGACATAGTAACAGTACCTAACCAATTCCAAGGGTTATCATGAATATTCCTAATGACATAGTAACAGTACCTAACCAATTCCAAGGGATATCATGAATATTCCTTATTGAAGTTCCATTGTTAACGTTACATTTTAATTTCCTTTCATGATGATGGTGTCAATAAGCAGTTTCCATCTCTCTTGCCGGTGGTATGAAGGAAGTGGTGCTTAACCAGGGTCGGGTAGGTTTATTTCTAAATGTACAGACTCAGTGAGCATAGCCTTGCTATTGAGAAAGGCCGCCTTAGGCAGACATGTCTCTCAAGAAAAGACAGGCTCACTGCCCACAAAATGAGGTGGAAACTGAGCTGCACTTCCTAAGCTCCTGCCCAATGTTACAGCTACCTGTCCAAAAGTTGTAATCAGTCACGTAACTTTTGGATTTCCCCAAATTTAGTAATGTAATCTGATTACTTTTTTGTGGGGGGGAAAAAAGGATCCATCAAACACATTTGGTTGTGTCGTCATAGTGGTCTCTGACATCATAGTGGTCTCTGACATCATAGTGGTCTCTGACATCATAGTGGTCTCTGACATCATAGTGGTCTCTGACATCATAATGGTCTCTGACTTGTTGGTCAGACTCACTCAGGTGGAACAAACGTAAACTAGATCCTTGTTTCAAAGCTGAAATGAATCTCACTGAGAAAACAGAAAACTTTCATAATGTATTTTTTTTCCGTTAACATCCTCTCTGATGTAATCCAATAAGTAATCATCTAGTTTTAAAAAGATTACAATCTGATTACAACGATTTTGCTGGTAACGTAACTAGTTACAGTTACAATGTTTTTTTTTTTTGTAATCAGATTACATGTGATCAATAAATTCACAAATCTGTGCTTAAAACCTCTTAAGTCGACCCTCTACTTTTTCGAACATTCTGTTAAAAATCACGCAACATTTTGGCATCCTGCTACTCATGCCAGGAATATAGTATATGCATATGATTAGTATGTGTGGATAGAAAACACTCTCACGTTTCTAAAACTGGTTAAATCACGGCTGTGACTATAACAGAGCGTCTGTTTCATCGAAAAGCGCAGGAAAATCTGATCACTGAAAATGGAAAAAAATATCCATGCGCCACTTCCAGGAATTGTTAAAGGTGAACCGTATTAAATGAGGCCGAGGTCGCAGTACCTACAGCTTCCACAGGATGTCTAGAGTCTTCTCATTTGCTTCGGATTTGATTCTTGGTCGAACCGACCCAAGGGAACCGATTCCCTCCGGCCTCCAACAGGATGTATTGGTTGAGTTTTTCCGGACATTTTTTCCAGACGACCACCTATAGAATTTACATCGCCTCCTGATGAATTTTATCGCTTATTAACATGTACTAATACTTAAAGTTGCATTACAAAAGTATTTCGAAGTGTTTTGTGAAAGTTTATCGTCAACTTTTTTACTTTTAAAAATGACGTTACGTTATGAAACGCTATTTTTTCCGTTTATCACACAGTCTTCATAGATCGATATCTAGGCTATATATGGACCGATTTAATCGAAAAAAGACCCAATATTGATTATGGGACATCAAGGAGTGCCAACAAAGAAGATGGTCAAAGGTAATGAATGTTTTATATTTTATTGTGCGGTTTGTGTAGCGCCGACTATGCTAATTATTTTGTTTACATCCCCTGCGGGTCTTTTGGGGTGTTACATGCTATCAGATAATAGCTTCTCATGCTTTCGCCGAAAAGCATTTTAAAAATCTGACTTGTTGCCTGGATTCACAACGAGTGTAGCTTTAATTCAATACCCTGCATGTGTATTTTAATGAACGTTTGCGTTTTAACTAATACTATTAGCGTTTAGCGTAGCGCATTTGCATTTCCAGAGCTCTAGATGGGACGTCTGCGTCTCAAGTAGGAGCAAGAGGTTTTTAATTTAACCCTTTCAGTCCTGAGACACCAGAAAATATCCGCTTTTCATCGAAAAGGCCTCATATTTAGCCTCCTAGTGAAGTGTTTTACCATGTATCTGCCTGACCAGTCCTCATATTTAGCCTCCTAGTGAAGTGTTTTACCATGTATCTGCCTGACCAGTCCTCATATTTAGCCTCCTAGTGAAGTGTTTTACCATGTATCTGCCTGACCAGTCCTCATATTTAGCCTCCTAGTGAAGTGTTTTACCATGTATCTGCCTGACCAGTCCTCATATTTAGCCTCATAGTGAAGTGTTTTACCATGTATCTGCCTGACCAGTCCTCATATTTAGCCTCCTAGTGAAGTGTTTTACCATGTATCTGCCTGACCAGTCCTCATATTTAGCCTCATAGTGAAGTGTTTTACCATGTATCTGCCTGACCAGTCCTCATATTTAGCCTCATAATGCAGTGTTTTACCATGTATCTGCCTGACCAGTCCTCATATTTAGCCTCCTAGTGAAGTGTTTTACCATGTATCTGCCTGACCAGTCCTCATATTTAGCCTCATAATGCAGTGTTTTACCATGTTCTTTTCAGGACAACTAGGACTACAAGTAGAACCCAAAACAATTTGACATAAATAGTTGCAATGACGAGTTTTATTTGTCAATAAAAAAATAAGGTCTGTTAAAGCAATAATCTGATAGAAGTGTATTTATATAAATGCTGTAACTATAGATTTATTTTCTCTCACTGGGAAATGAATTTCCAACTAGTAAGGGACAATTGTGCAGAGTTTGTAGTTTGTGTCAGAAACCCGTGAGCTCATTAGAGTATTACAGACACTGTTTCCTGGGATTTCATATGATCTTCTATGTTGTAGAACCCCTTACCTTCATAGATCGTTTTTAATAGTTTGTTATTTTCAAACCATTGGGACTCTACAGACATTTCAGTAAAAAAATATCCCCGGTCCCAGGCCCTCCTCGGGATCCATCCTTGTCTCACAAACACTGCTCTAGCTCCGCCCCCATCAATCACACAGACCAATGGTGGATGCTGAGGAAATAGACTAATCCAATGGTACAACCCACAAATCTGTAGCTCAAACACACCATGTTTACAAGCGGTTTGACATCCAAAATGCGCCGGAGTTACATGGGGTTTTAATTGGGTAAAGACATCCTCCAGTAGTTGCCTTTTCCTGTTGATAAGTAATATCCCAAGTTTAAATACAGCAAAGTACAGACACGAAAGGGTTCAAAAAATATGTTTTGAGTATATGTTTTTTTACACAACTGTAGACATTCGAGGAGTTTTGTCTGATGGGAATCCGTGATGTCATCGGCCTCCCACCTTGCTTGAGGAGCAAATGAGACCAACAGAGGAAAGGCTCACTTGTCCTGTCTTGACATACCTGGACCACCTATTGAGATGTGCCTTTTGTTAAGAAATTCAGCTGTTAAATGAGGTGAGAAGGAGACTAAGAGTGCCACTTTATCTTTTGCTAAAACCTCTGTCAGCATACTGCAACCCTCCAAAAGCCTGGAGCACAAGTGGATGAGAGAGAGAGAGAGAGAGAGAGAGAGAGAGAGAGAGAGAGAGAGAGAGAGAGAGAGAGAGAGAGAGAGAGAGAGAGAGAGAGAGAGAGAGAGAGAGAGAGAGAGAGAGAGAGAGAGAGAGAGAGAGAGAGAGAGAGAGAGAGAGAGAGAGAGAGAGAGAGAGAGAGAGAGAGAGATGAGCCAGTACATGTTGAGACAGCACACTGGCAACTTGAAGGCCTGTCAAACACTTTCCTGTAGGTCTGTACTTGTTCCCAGTTCTAATCCTTATCCTCCCATTGTGATGCAGCATGACTTTTGCTTTGTTTTTTTAATTGGACTGTACTTGGCTCCTGTCAAGATGGACACCGAATGTCTGACATTGTTGGTGTGTGTGTTTCCATGTGTGTGTGTGTGTTTCATTTTGTGTGTGGCAGTGTGTGTGTGTATGTGTGTGTGCTTGTGTGGTTACCTGAATGTTTTGGCAGGGACACAAAGCGAAACACCCCCGCGCTGCTGGTCTTTTGGGACAGACCTGTCAAGAGCTGGTCTGTCCCAGGCATTATTTATTCATCACCCCGGGATGATCCACAACGACAACAGGGGTGTCTGCCAATAACCCACAGTATTTTTGACTGTCTACACAACCATTGTAAGTGACAAAACTAAATGTTACTGCTCCGAAACGACTCTACAAGCGTAAATACGACTAAAGTCACAAACACAATTACACTGCACAACATCCCAAGACACAAATAACATGACACAAGTTAACATACAAATCATTCAAGACATGCCTCTACTGTAAAACTCTGACACAAAATGTGGATTCAAACCTCTAACTCAGCTGATACACCGAGTCATGCCTTTAACTCAGCTGATACACTGAGTCAAACCTCTAACTCAGCTGATACACCGAGTCATGCCTTTAACTCAGCTGATACACTGAGTCATGCCTTTAACTCAGCTGATACACTGAGTCAAACCTCTAACTCAGCTGATACTCTCAGCTGATACACTGAGTTAAACCTTTAACTCAGCTGATACACTGAGTCAAACCTCTAACTCAGCTGATACACTGAGTCAAACCTTTAACTCAGCTGATACACTGAGTCATGCCTTTAACTCAGCTGATACACTGAGTCATGCCTTTAACTCAGCTGATACACTGAGTCATGCCTTTAACTCAGCTGATACACTGAGTCAAACCTCTAACTCAGCTGATACTCTCAGCTGATACACTGAGTTAAACCTTTAACTCAGCTGATACACTGAGTCAAACCTCTAACTCAGCTGATACACTGAGTCAAACCTTTAACTCAGCTGATACACTGAGTCATGCCTTTAACTCAGCTGATACACTGAGTCAAACCTCTAACTCAACTGATACTCTGAGTCAAACCTTAAACTCAGCTGATACTCTGTGTCATTTTGGCAAGATATAATGAAATGAGATTTAAAGGGATGCATTTTTATTATGACAAAACATTTCTACAAAGCTGACACATCTTTCTCGTCGGCAACGCACACACACACACACACACACACACACACACACACACACACACACACACACACACACACACACACACACACACACACACACACACACACACACACACACACACACACACACAGAGAACTACATTTGGGTGGTCCCGCGGGCACAGTCAGTCAAGGTGCCTGCGAGAAAAAAAGGTACATTTTAAATTGTTCCTGTCATTCTTAAATACCTGCATGATGTATTATAAAACTGAGCATTGCTGCGAAGGCTGATTCAGCTTACCACTGTGGTATTCGTTCCTCAACACAGGGAGGGTGTCATATTCATTGATTTTGATGAGTAATACACGGAGTCTTTGACTCCCTCAGTTGGTGATTTGTTCACCTTTAAAACCTAACGTAAAGGTGTAGAAAGGTGCCCGAGTGTGCAACGTTAGCTAGTTAACATTAACCTTCTACATCTAGCTACATATTGAACATCCCATCCTCTCTGGCCAGGGCCACAATGTATGAATTAATGGTTGGATCAGAATCGCCTTTATAATCATTGGCCAGTGTGGAGATTTAGGTAAAACCACAAATCCAAATCCCTATCTCCTTTCATGACTAATTTAGGAAAGGGACAATTTTAGTTAGCTAGCTAGGCACCAGAGGATAACAACACAACGAGATGCAAAAATTCAAGTTGTTTCTGTCAATGACGCTTGACTCTTGATGTGATTGGAGTGAAGCCCAATCCAAACTGGCCTCCCTTGACACTATGTTTTTGGTGAGCCAGAACCATTCACAGCTGAGCTCACTCAATTTAAGCTCAACGCTGATTGGTGATTATTTTACAAATGTTTTATCAAGGGAGGCCAACTGCTCGCTGGCTTCCCTTGCATCCAATGCTACGGGTGGCAACAATGTCAACATCTTTCTGACCAGGCAGCATCAGATAGACGGCGTATACATACAGAGGGGAGGGGTTTTGTTCACTCAGATGCTTTCTCAGGTGAGGTAAATTAAGCCTCTGGCAAAATGAAGAAAATGTATGAAACACAGCGAGACGAACGCTAAATATTTTTTTGGGGGGGTAGAAGCCTGGCTTCCATTGATATCCATGAATACACAACACTGCTTTTAGAGTGAAGTGAAGCAAAAATAATATCACATTAGAGTGACTTAATATATTATAATATTAATATAATATGTAATATTATATGATTAATATCACTTAATTAACATGAATATCATTCTTCTTCTCTTCCTCTGCCTCATCCTCTCCTTCTCTCTCTCATCCTTATCCTCTCCTCCTCTCCTTCATCCCCATCCTCCTCTCCCTTGTCCTCTTCTTCCCTCCCTCTCGCTTTCTCATCCTTATCCTCTCCTCCTCTCCTTCATCCCCATCCTCCTCTCCCTTGTCCTCTACTTCCCTCCCTCTCGCTTTCTCATCCTTATCCTCTCCTCCATCCCCATCCTCCTCTCCCTTGTCCTCTACTTCCCTCCCTCTCGCTTTCTCATCCTTATCCTCTCTTCCTCTCCTTCATCCCCATCCTCCTCTCCCTTGTCCTCTACTTCCCTCCCTCTCGCTTTCTCATCCTTATCCTCTCCTCCTCTCCTTCATCCCCATCCTCCTCTCCCTTGTCCTCTACTTCCCTCCCTCTCGCTTTCTCATCCTTATCCTCTCCTCCTCTCCTTCATCCCCATCCTCCTCTCCCTTGTCCTCTACTTCCCTCCCTCTCGCTTTCTCATCCTTATCCTCTCCTCCTCTCCTTTATCCCCATCCTCCTCTCCCTTGTCCTCTACTTCCCTCCCTCTCGCTTTCTCATCCTTATCCTCTCCTCCTCTCCTTCATCCCCATCCTCCTCTCCCTTGTCCTCTACTTCCCTCCCTCTCGCTTTCTCATCCTTATCCTCTCCTCCTCTCCTTCATCCCCATCCTCCTCTCCCTTGTCCTCTACTTCCCTCCCTCTCGCTTTCTCATCCTGATCCTCTCCTCCTCTCCCTCATCCCCATCCTCCTCTCCCTTGTCCTCTACTTCCCTCCCTCTCGCTGTCTCATCCTTATCCTCTCCTCCTCTCCTTCATCCCCATCCTCCTCTCCCTTGTCCTCTACTTCCCTCCCTCTCGCTGTCTCATCCTTATCCTCTCCTCCTCTCCTTCATCCCCATCCTCCTCTCCCTTGTCCTCTACTTCCCTCCCTCTCGCTTTCTCATCCTTTCATCAAAAACATGAAGTGGAGAAGAACATTGCTTCACACAGATAAATGTTTCCTCTATTAATTTCAGTGAAAGTAAATTAATTTCAGTTGAATTCGTACACTAACTGTGGCACATCCTAAATCAATCAGAATTCCAAACATTCCAAACATGTCCCTGTGTGTCACTCCTGTCAAAATGGTTGAAAACCTACTCTAGTGTTTTGGAGTGGAACAGTGACCCTCATTACAAACAAAACAATAAAACAGGTTATTGAGTTTATCCACAAGGATGTTATGATTCCTCAGAAATGACGAAATCGTCAGCCCATTAATTCAAAAATGATGCAGCCAGCATGCTTCATTTCTAAATAAATATGGTCATACAAGTGTAAACAACTCATCCTCATATTCCATAACCTGGAAGTGTTTGCTCCTTTTGGCAGAACAATGAGTCCTTCATCTATACTCTCCTTGGTCCAGCCTTCATCTATACTCTCCTTGGTCCAGCCTTCATCTATACTCTCCCTGGTCCAGCCTTCATCTATACTCTCCTTGGTCCAGCCTTCATCTATACTCTCCTTGGTCCAGCCTTCATCTATACTCTCCCTGGTCCAGCCTTCATCTATACTCTCCCTCACTTCATCTATACTCTCCCTGGTCCAGCCTTCATCTATACTCTCCTTGGTCCAGCCTTCATCTATACTCTCCCTGGTCCAGCCTTCATCTATACTCTCCCTGGTCCAGCCTTCATCTATACTCTCCCTGGTCCAGCCTTCATCTATACTCTCCCTCACTTCATCTATACTCTCCCTGGTCCAGGCTTCATCTATACTCTCCTTGGTCCAGCCTTCATCTATACTCTCCCTGGTCCAGCCTTCATCTATACTCTCCCTGGTCCAGCCTTCATCTATACTCTCTCCCTGGTCCAGCCTTCATCTATACTCTCCTTGGTCCAGCCTTCATCTATACTCTCCCTGGTCCAGCCTTCATCTATACTCTCCATCCAGCCTTCATCTATACTCTCCCTCCAGCTTCATCTATACTCTCCTGGTCATCTATACTCCCTGGTCCAGCCTTCATCTATACTCTCCCTGGTCCAGCCTTCATCTATACTCTCCCTGGTCCAGCCTTCATCTATACTCTCCCTGGTCCAGCTTCTCTATACTTGGTCCAGCCTTCATCTTCATCTATACTCTCCCTCACTTCATCTATACTCTCCCTGGTCCAGCCTTCATCTATACTCTCCCTGGTCCATCCTTCATCTATACTCTCCTTGGTCCAGCCTTCATCTATACTCTCCCTGGCCCTGCCATCAGCTATACTCTCCCTGGCCCTGCCATCAGCTATACTCTACCTGGCCCTGCCATCAGCTATACTCTCCCTGGCCCTGCCATCATCTATACTCTCCCTGCCATCAACTATACTCTCTCTGGCCCTGCCATCATCTATACTCTCCCTGGCCCTGCCATCAACTATACTCTCCCTGCCATCATCTATACTCTCCCTGCCATCAACTATACTCTCTCTGGCCCTGCCATCAACTATACTCTCCCTGCCATCATCTATACTCTCCCTGCCATCAACTATACTCTCCCTGGCCCTGCCATCAGCTATACTCTACCTGGCCCTGCCATCATCTGTACTCTCCCTGCCTTCACTATACTCTCCCTGGCCCTGCCATCATCTATAGTCTCCCTGCCTTCACTATACTCTCCCTGGCCCTGCCATCATCTATACTCTCCCTGCCATCAACTATACTCTCCCTGGCCCTGCCTTCATCTATACTCTCCCTGCCATCAACTATACTCTCCCTGCCATCAACTATACTCTCCCTGGCCCTGCCATCATCTATACTCTCCCTGCCTTCACTATACTCTCCCTGCCATCATCTATACTCTCCCTGCCATCAACTATACTCTCCCTGGCCCTGTCATCAGCTATACTCTACCTGGCCCTGCCATCATCTGTACTCTCCCTGCCATCAGCTATACTCTACCTGGCCCTGCCATCATCTGTACTCTCCCTGCCTTCACTATACTCTCCCTGGCCCTGCCATCATCTATATTCTCCCTGGCCCTGCCATCATCTATACTCTCCCTGCCATCAACTATACTCTCCCTGGCCCTGCCATCATCTATACTCTCCCTGCCCCTGCCATCATCTATATTCTCCCTGGCCCTGCCTTCAACTATACTCTCCCTGGCCCTGCCTTCAGCTATACTCTCCCTGGCCCTGCCATCATCTATACTCTCCCTGGCCCTGCCATCATCTATACTCTCCCTGGTCCTGCCTTCATCCATACTCTCCCTGGTCCTGCCTTCATCTATACTTTCCCTGGCCCTGCCTTCATCTATACTTTCCCTGGCCCTGCCTTCATCTATATAACCCAGCTAACATGGATTTGACCCACTGAATATCTATAAACCAGGTAACCTGGACATAATCCACAGAATAGCTATAAACCAGGTAACCGTTACAGCTAAGTGAGGCAGGTTTTGTGTGCTTGTTTACTTCTCTAGGTTTCTGTGTATTTAACAAGCAAACTGCCCGGGGAGGAATCGAGAGATGTTAGTATAGCTGTACCTGCCACACCATTATTTGTGCTTGATATGAATAATAGTGCTCAGTGGTATTTAAATAGGCCAGCAGCGAGCATTCCAATAAGGCTGCCGCCAAGCACAACAAGGAAATTGTTCCGGGCTCTAACACTTAATACGGGAGACGCAGTGAACGAGATCCCTATCTTGCACTTGCAAAGAAAGGAGGCAGTCAGGCTGACATCTGCTGTTACACGCAGTCGAACCTCTTCCCATGCCCTGAAATAGGAGACTCATTATGGGCATATTTCCATTAATAACAAAACGAGAGATCAAGGTGAATTGAACGGCTGCAAGCGTACCAAACCAGTTCTTCACTGTATGAGGAAGATGATGATGAAGTTATAGAATATAAGGTAGATAGATGTGGGAGTTGGAGGCTGGATTTCAGCACTAAGATGATAAGTGTGTGTTGTAAACCACATTGAAGTCCCTGTCTATGAAAAAGACACATACAGGTGTAGCTTAACAATGCATATGAAAAGCGCTGAACCGCTCAGCTGCATGACTGCCTGGAGCTGTCAAGGGGGGGAGGGGGACACGTTTAAGTGTAACACTTTCTCAGCTGCTACGACGACGGCGTTCCTCTCACAAGAGGGAAGAGGCTCCAGCTGGTGCGTTGTTACACATCCAAAAGGGAGAAGAGCTGAAGCTGGCAGAAGGGACACATAAATTAGCATGGTGAAAGACACCTCCGAGATTTACTTCTCAACTGGGAGGCGTAAAAACTCCACAGAGGTCAGTGTTCTGTAAATGAGCCCCTAAAATATATCCCCCCCACCCCCATCCACCCACCTTTCTGCCAAGCTCTCACAAGAGAGGGCCACCTTCCTTGGCAGGGAAAAGCAGTTAGTTTAAAGGAGTAAAAGAGTCCCCCCCCTCCCGAACCCTGTTGCGGCCGGCGGCTTTACCATACACTGTCAATCACTTAGCCCTTTAATGAAAGGAAGTGCCAGTTGGTTAGGATGATGTCAAATGTACAAACAGGGATATAAATTATGTTTATTTTTTTTATTTTTTGTCTCAGAGAAGTAGGAGAGGGTGATCGCCTGGAGATAAATCTAGGAAATACCAGACAACTCCAGATTTTGGTACTGTCAGCGACGCTCATCTCTTCCAGGCTCTGTCGTCATTGGTTGAGTGTTTAAAAAAGATTCACAGGGCTTAATAGTCACATGCACAGGGTTTCAGGTGGGATCGTAGGTTACAGTGAACATCATAGGCTTCCAAGCGTCCAACTCCAATTAATAGAAATAGCACTATATGCGTAATAACAGCTGTGGTGGTGGTGGTGGGGGGGAGGGCCGTGTGTCCCCACCCTGAGATGGGCCGTGTGTCCCCACCCTGAGATGGGCCGTGTGTCCCCACCCTGAGATGGGCCTTGTGTCCCCATCCTGAGATGGGCCGTGTGTCCCCACCCTGAGATGGGCCGTGTGTCCCCACCCTGAGATGGGCCGTGTGTCCCCACCCTGAGATGGGTGTGTCCCCACCCTGAGATGGGCCGTGTCCCCACCCTGAGATGGGCCGTGTGTCCCCACCCTGAGATGGGCCGTGTGTCCCCACCCTGAGATGGGCCCCCACCCTGAGATGGGCCGTGTGTCCCCACCCTGAGAGGCCGTGTGTCCCCACCCTGAGATGGGCCGTGTGTCCCCACCCTGAGATGGGCCGTGTGTCCCCACCCTGAGAGATGGGCCGTGTGTCCCCACCCTGAGATGGGCCGTGTGTCCCCACCCTGAGATGGGCCGTGTGTCCCCACCCTGAGATGGGCCGTCTGTCCCCACCCTGAGATGGGCCGTGTGTCCCCACCCTGAGATGGGCCGTGTGTCCCCACCCTGAGATGGGCCGTGTGTCCCCACCCTGAGATGGGCCGTCTGTCCCCACCCTGAGATGGGCCGTGTGTCCCCACCCTGAGATGGGCCGTGTGTCCCCACCCTGAGATGGGCCGTCTGTCCCCACCCTGAGATGGGCCGTGTGTCCCCACCCTGAGATGGGCCGTGTGTCCCCACCCTGAGATGGGCCGTCTGTCCCCACCCTGAGATGGGCCGTGTGTCCCCACCCTGAGATGGGCCGTGTGTCCCCAGCCTGAGATGGGCCGTGTGTCCCCAGCCTGAGATGGGCCGTGTGTCCCCACCCTGAGATGGGCCGTGTGTCCCCACCCTGAGATGGGCCGTGTGTCCCCACCCTGAGATGGGCCGTGTGTCCCCACCCTGAGATGGGCCGTCTGTCCCCACCCTGAGATGGGCCGTGTGTCCCCACCCTGAGATGGGCCGTGTGTCCCCACCCTGAGATGGGCCGTCTGTCCCCACCCTGAGATGGGCCGTGTGTCCCCACCCTGAGATGGGCCGTGTGTCCCCACCCTGAGATGGGCCGTGTGTCCCCACCCTGAGATGGGCCGTGTGTCCCCACCCTGAGATGGGCCGTGTGTCCCCACCCTGAGATGGGCCGTGTGTCCCCACCCTGAGATGGGCCGTGTGTCCCCACCCTGAGATGGGCCGTGTGTCCCCACCCTGAGATGGGCCGTGTGTCCCCACCCTGAGATGGGCCGTGTGTCCCCACCCTGAGATGGGCCGTGTGTCCCCACCCTGAGATGGGCCGTGTGTCCCCACCCTGAGATGGGCCGTGTGTCCCCACCCTGAGATGGGCCGTGTGTCCCCACCCTGAGATGGGCCGTGTGTCCCCACCCTGAGATGGGCCGTCTGTCCCCACCCTGAGATGGGCCGTGTGTCCCCACCCTGAGATGGGCCGTGTGTCCCTACCCTGAGATGGGCCGTGTGTCCACACCCTGAGATGGGCCGTGTGTCCCCACCCTGAGATGGGCCGTGTGTCCCCACCCTGAGATGGGCCGTGTGTCCCCACCCTGAGATGGGCCGTCTGTCCCCACCCTGAGATGGGCCGTGTGTCCCCACCCTGAGATGGGCCGTGTGTCCCTACCCTGAGATGGGCCGTCTGTCCCCACCCTGAGATGGGCCGTGTGTCCCCACCCTGAGATGGGCCGTGTGTCCCCACCAATTTCACGCCATGCTGTTCATATAAATCATTGATTACAATTGACTGGTTTCTCACAGTTATTTACTCCGGGAAAAGGGGGAGTTGTTTTGGGAGGTAAATCCAGGTAAATCTCTGTAACCGGGGTTACCGCCATTCAACCCTTACAAGTCATATCACGGGCCAACTGTAGAAGACTGCCGTTACAGAACAACACTGGTGCTAATCTCGTTTACTCTGACGGGCGGTTGTACAGTTTAGACACGTATTCTGAGCCCCTTGAAATCCATTTTGTGGTCTCAGTCAACAGAACCAGAGCTTGGTTATTCCAGTGCAACCTTAGTGTTTGGGAAAACATTTGAGCTCATTAAAATAATAGCCCTAAAGCTGGGGTTGGGGGTTGGGGATGGGGGGGGTGCGTACTTTCCTTGCTCAGAAAGGTAGTTTGCCCGACAAGGTTTGTTCTGTCACAGGATCTTACACAGGCAGACGGGAATGTGTGTGCATTTTGGACAAAGACTGGCTCTTGGGCTCCCTGTGAATAAAACACTTGTACTCCGGCGTTTATCTTACTGTTCTCTTTGGACACAGCTGGAATCACAAAACATACGTCAGTTTGTGCAGAGTTCAGGCTCCGAGTCTCAACCCACTGTGAAAGCAATGATAGCAATGATTGTTTATACCTGGGGTTCACAATATTTTCACTGCAAGTTCCCCATAAATGCTTGTATGGTTTTCTTACTGTCATTTTATTGAGCACGTCTAATTGTTATGTTTATCGACCTGTGAAATAGGGTCTAGTATGACATCATCTGACTCTTCTCATGGAACGTTACTGATTTTTATTTAACCTTTATTTAACCAGGCAAGTCAGTTAAGAACAAATTCATATTTTCAATGACAGCCTAGGAACAGTGGGTTAACTGCCTTGTTCAGGGACAGAACAACAGATTTGTACCTTGTCAGCTCAGGGGTTTGAACTTACAACCTTCCAGTTACTAGTCCAATGCTCTAACCACTAGGCTACCTGCCACCCCTACATCCAGAAAGCCTTGAAGCTGTAGGTTAATCATATGGTCTTGCGTGGCCTTGTGTTCTTTTGCTCTACAGTGAGGCATCTGGATATACAGCCCTATGTTTAATCAATGCAAAATGGAGAACTCATCAAAAGACCTATTTGAGTCCACTGCGTGCACATCTAATACCCTCAATAATGGCAATACAATGAGGGCGGTGATTTCAAACAATGACATAATGGACAAGGCTTCCAACAGGCTAAAGTGTATTCTAAACATGGTGGTTCGCGCCCTGAATGCTGATTGGCTGACCACACCTCCTCGGGTCTTATTAGTTAAATCTACCAGGCGTGGCTACTGCTTTGCCCATTTCCAGAAGACCACAGGTCATGTAATCGTGTAATTTACAGACAAAATAACTGAAAGTGTTTTTATAAGTAATCCTCCCAAAGGGCCTAAAAGAGGTTGTATGTACGGGGCCGTAATGCAATATATGCCTGGGGAGAAGGTTAGATACAATGTTCAATAAATGTAGGTATAAATCAATTAAATATCCCTAAGCGCAAACACCGGCAAACACAGGAGACCTTGGATACCACTGTTACACTGGAGTCTCCTATTCTATAAGCCACAATCAGCCTCGTGATGCAGTTAAGCTCAGGACTAAGTGGGGCATCATGTCTGGGTTATATGTGCTGCCTCCATTCCTATCTCACAAAGGCATCCCTATTTCGGCAGGGAGCCACGGAAGGATATCGGAGGGCCTAGACTCTGAGCCAGTGTTTTAAAGCACTCAGCAAAGGGATATAGGGAAGGGGGAGGATCCCGGAATTATACATCTATGCTAGACCTAATCATTTTCATCTGTGAGATTGTCAGAAGGTACTCCTGCCCAATGGGTCAGGCAGAGGGAAAGCCAGGGAGTTGGGAGACAGTCTGTCAGAACGTACTCCCGCCCAGTGGGTCAGGCAGAGGGAAAGCCAGGGAGTTGGGAGACAGTCTGTCAGAACGTACTCCCGCCCAGTGGGTCAGGCAGAGGGAAAGCCAGGGAGTTGGGAGACAGTCTGTCAGAACGTACTCCCACCCAGTGGGTCAGGCAGAGGGAAAGCCAGGGTTGGGAGACAGTCTGTCAGAACGTACTCCTGCTCAGTGGGTCAGGCAGAGTGAAAGCCAGGGAGTTGGGAGACAGTCTGTCAGAACGTACTCCTGCTCAGTGGGTCAGGCAGAGGGAAAGCCAGGGAGTTGGGAGACAGTCTGTCAGAACGTACTCCTGCTCAGTGGGTCAGGCAGAGGGAAAGCCAGGGAGTTGGGAGACAGTCTGTCAGAACGTACTCCCACCCAGTGGGTCAGGCAGAGGGAAAGCCAGGGAGTTGGGAGACAGTCTGTCAGAACGTACTCCCACCCAGTGGGTCAGGCAGAGGAAAGCCAGGGAGTCGGGAGACAGTCTGTCAGAACGTACTCCCACCCAGTGGGTCAGGCAGAGGGAAAGCCAGGGAGTCGGGAGACAGTCTGTCAGAACGTACTCCCACCCAGTGGGTCAGGCAGAGGGAAAGCCAGGGAGTCGGGAGACAGTCTGTCAGAACGTACTCCCACCCAGTGGGTCAGGCAGAGGGAAAGCCAGGGAGTTGGGAGACAGTCTGTCAGAACGTACTCCTGCTCAGTGGGTCAGGCAGAGTGAAAGCCAGGGAGTTGGAAGACTGTCAGAAGGAGTGGGTGAAGATATGGGTCCCTTTGACATGTTACAGGCCACTAAGGCCTGCCGATAAGGTGTGAAAAGCAACCACAATCAGGCGCAGAAAGAGTCACGGTCGACGGTGTTGAAAAATGGATTTGGTTTAGAGCTCAGAGCTAGTGTACAGAGCTAGTGTACAGAGCTAGTGTACAGAGCTAGTATACAGAGCTAGTATACGAGATAGACTCAGAGCTAGTGTACAGAGCTAGTGTACAGAGCTAGTGTACAGAGCTAGTATACGAGATAGACTCAGAGCTAGTGTACAGAGCTAGTGTACAGAGCTAGTGTACAGAGCTAGTGTACAGAGCTAGTGTACAGGATAGACTCAGAGCTAGTGTACAGAGCTAGTGTACAGAGCTAGTATACGAGATAGACTCAGAGCTAGTGTACAGAGCTAGTATACGAGATAGACTCAGAGCTAGTGTACAGAGCTAGTGTACAGAGCTAGTGTACGAGATAGACTCAGAGCTAGTGTTCAGAGCTAGTGTACAGAGCTAGTGTATAGACTCAGAGCTAGTGTACAGAGCTAGTGTACAGAGCTAGTGTACATAGACTCAGAGCTAGTGTACAGAGCTAGTGTACAGAGCTAGTATACGAGATAGACTCAGAGCTAGTGTACAGAGCTAGTGTACAGAGCTAGTATACGAGATAGACTCAGAGCTAGTGTACAGAGCTAGTGTACAGAGCTAGTATACGAGATAGACTCAGAGCTAGTGTACAGGATAGACTCAGAGCTAGTGTACAGAGCTAGTGTACAGAGCTAGTATACGGGATAGACTCAGAGCTAGTGTACAGAGCTAGTGTTCAGAGCTAGTGTACAGAGCTAGTGTACGGGATAGCCTCAGAGCTAGTGTACAGAGCTAGTGTACAGGATAGAGTCAGAGCTAGTGTACAGAGCTAGTGTACAGGATAGAGTCAGAGCTAGTGTACAGAGACAGCGTACAGAGATAGCGTACAGAGATAGTGTACAGAGATAGTGTACAGGATAGCCTCAGAGCTAGTGTACAGAGCTAGTGTACAGAGCTAGTGTACAGGATAGAGTACAGAGCTAGTGTACAGAGCTAGTGTACAGAGATAGTGTACAGAGCTAGTGTACAGGATAGAGTCAGAGCTAGTGTACAGAGCTAGTGTACAGAGCTAGTGTACAGGATAGACTCAGAGCTAGTGTACAGGATAGACTCAGAGCTAGTGTACAGAGCTAGTGTACAGAGCTAGTGTACAGGATAGAGTCAGAGCTAGTGTACAGAGCTAGTGTACAGAGATAGTGTACAGAGATAGTGTACAGAGATAGTGTACAGGATAGCCTCAGAGCTAGTGTACAGAGCTAGTGTACAGAGCTAGTGTACAGGATAGAGTCAGAGCTAGTGTACAGAGCTAGTGTACAGAGCTAGTGTACAGAGCTAGTGTACAGGATAGACTCAGAGCTAGTGTACAGAGCTAGTGTACAGGATAGACTCAGAGCTAGTGTACAGAGCTAGTGTACAGAGATAGTGTCAGAGCTAGTGTACAGGATAGACTCAGAGCTAGTGTACAGAGCTAGTGTACAGAGCTAGTGTACAGAGCTAGTGTACAGAGCTAGTGTACAGGATAGACTCAGAGCTAGTGTACAGAGCTAGTGTACAGAGCTAGTGTACAGGATAGAGTCAGAGCTAGTGTACAGAGACAGCGTACAGAGACAGCGTACAGAGATAGTGTACAGAGATAGCGTACAGAGACAGCGTACAGAGATAGTACAGAGATAGTGTACAGAGATAGCGTACAGAGATAGCGTACAGAGATAGCGTACAGAGATAGTGTACAGAGCTAGTGTACAGAGATAGTGTACAGAGCTAGTGTACAGAGATAGTGTACAGAGCTAGTGTACAGGATAGAGTCAGAGCTAGTGTACAGAGATAGCGTACAGAGATAGCGTACAGAGATAGTGTACAGAGATAGCGTACAGAGATAGAGGATAGTGTGCTCTAATGCTCTCTTGAAAGCTGTTCGTTTTGACCATCATTTGAGGTTCATGAGGGGTAGTTCAAGTTTCAAGTGTTAATGTCACATGCACAAGTACAGTGAAACGCCTCTCTTGCAACCTTAAAACCCAACAACTCAATAATCAACAACAATGTTTTACTGGGAAAAAAGCACACAATGAATAAGAATAAGCCATGTGAAATACACACTAAAGTAAGTAAGTAGCCATACTATATACAGAAAATATTTAGAAAAGTCCTGCAGTCAAACAATGCCCCATTTATTCTTTTCAATAAAACACAGGCCCAGAGTTAACAGGGCAAGAGGGAGATGCAAACCAAAATTGCATTAATTTCCTAAGTGGAGAAAGCTTGGAGATATAGAAAACATGACGGCAGCGCTTCAGAGCAAAAAGAGGGAGATGAGACTTCTCTCTGCTTTCAGGACATAGAACAATAACCTGTAATGGCCTTAGAGATGTGAATGGTACAGAACGTAATAGGATAACCTGTAATGGCCCTAGAGATGTGAATGGTACAGGACATAGAACAATACCCTGTAATGGCCTTAGAGATGTGAATGGTACAGGACATGTAACAATACCCTGTAATGGCCCTAGAGATGTGAATATAGGATAACCTGTAACGACGTAGAGTCTGGGTCCCATGACCGTGATGTTCTTACATACGTACATAAAAAAAAAATCATAAAGTATCAGATGCTTCCCAGAATGCTGTAGCCACATCGGAGGTTAACATTCTACATGCAGAAAACACCAATGAAAAGATCCACTCTGGATCAAGGTTGCTTCTGTATCCACAGAGGACATTATGAACAGATTTAGCGAGGTCCCGTTAGTCGCGCTACTGAAATGATCAGTGCTACGCTCACTGATCCGCTGGGATTGGACGGGAAGCTCGGGCCGCCTGTCACACTCGAGATGGCTCTCCTTATTTAATTAAGCAAACAAACGCTCCTTAACGGTCCTCCCGAGGACGAGCGCGTGCAGTGAAAACGTCTGACTGCGTCCAAACGGCGACTTAATGATTATTCAACAAGCTTCCCCACTTTGCTTTCACTTACTGTGTAGTTCGTTGGCTTACTGTGTAGTTCGTTGGCTTACTGTGTAGTTCGTTGGCTTACTGTGTAGTTTGTTGGCTTACTGTGTAGTTCGTTGGCTTACTGTGTAGTTCGTTGACTTACTGTGTAGTTTGTTGGCTTACTGTGTAGTTCGTTGGCTTACTGTGTAGTTCGTTGGCTTACTGTTTAGTTCGTTGGCTTACTGTGTAGTTCGTTGGCTTACTGTGTTGTTCGTTGGCTTACTATGTAGTTCGTTGGCTTACTGTGTAGTTCGTTGGCTTACTGTGTAGTTCGTTGGCTTACTGTGTAGTTCGTTGGCTTACTGTGTAGTTCGTTGGCTTACTGTGTAGTTCGTTGGTTTATTGTGTAGTTCGTTGGCTTACTGTGTAGTTTGTTGGCTTACTGTGTAGTTCGTTGGCTTACTGTGTAGTTCGTTGGCTTACTGTGTAGTTCGTTGGCTTACTGTGTAGTTCGTTGGTTTATTGTGTAGTTCGTTGGCTTACTGTGTAGTTCGTTGGCTTACTGTGTAGTTCGTTGGCTTACTGTGTAGTTCGTTGGCTTACTGTGTAGTTCGTTGGCTTACTGTGTAGTTCGTTGGCTTACTGTGTAGTTCGTTGGCTTACTGTGTAGTTCTTTGGCTTACTGTGTAGTTCGTTGGTTTATTGTGAAATGCAGATGTGCCGTTTATGTTGTCAAGAATTTACACAGGATTGTATGAGGCCTACAATGACTTGTTGAAGTGGATCTTTGTACATTGTTTGGTAACAGTATGTTATATGTATCGTCTCTTGTTCATATGTTTGACTCTAGTAGGGAACCACTGTGTAGGTGTTATATCCATGTGGATGTACTGTACGCTCTGTTTTATAGATAAGAAACGTATACATTTTGAAAATGAGTTCATGTAAATCTTTGTCAATGTTTAGGAGACGTAGGACTAATTGACTCAACAGGACTTCAAAAAACATGTATCATTCATGTTCTATTTTAATGTTTACATTATTTTTTTAACATTTAACCTTTATTTTACTAGGCAAGTCAGTTAAGAACAAATTATTATTTTCAATGACAGCCTAGGAACAGTGGGTTAACTGCCTGCTCAGGGTTAGAACAACAGATTTGTACCTTGTCAGCTCGGGGGTTTGAACTTGCAACTTTCGGTTGCTAGTCCACCAGCTCTAACCACTAGGCTACCTATGCCTGAATTAATCATACGATTCACTTCCTGGTCTGTATCATTCATGTTCTGTTATAATGTTTACATTTTTTTTTTTAAAACCTTTTTTTAAATTGGCAAGTCAGTTTAGAACAAATTCCTATTTACAATGACGGCAATACCCCAGTCTTGAACATTTCCTTCGCCCGAAGACAGGAACACTGGAGTGCAATTGATACAACGTCAACTGGTGGGAGGAATATCTTTGTTCTATTTTCTCTCAACATTTTGCATTGAGAATACAGATTGTCCTGTTGTAAGGAGAAACTTATGCAGCAATGAGAAGTGGAGTGATCAATGGCTTTGAGAAAAATGAATCCACGTCTTTGCATCGATTCACTGCTGAATGATCCATAAGGTCCTTTGACAATGCTTTGGCGTGGAATACATTTATTTTAGAGTCCACAACTGCTGTCCTTCTTTTAGGTTTATGAATCAGTCACGCTTTATAAACGTGGATAATCTGTCAGGTCACAGCTTCACTTTAGAGAGAATAAAAAACAACCACGAGAAAAGAGCTGGACTCCTTCGCTACTGTAAATAAAGAAGAAAAATATGTTTTTACTAAACCTTTCCAATGATCTCTTTCCACAGTACAAGACAAAACAAATATCACATCCTAATGTTGTTGTTTTTCTCCGCAATGTCCTACAGTCAAACAATGCCACATTCATTCTGTTCAATAAAACACAAGCCCGAGAGTTAACAAGGCAAGAGGGTGATGCAAATCAAAAATTGCATTCATTTCACAAGTGGAGAAAGATTGGAGAAATAGGAAAATATGACGGTGGTGTTTCAGAGAAAACGGAGGGAGCCGCCGATGATACTTCTCTCTCCAGTAGCTGGTACAGAACATGTCAAAAATACTCTGTAATGACTGTAAAGATTAGATTTTTTTTCACAACACGACAGCTTCTGGCTAATGTGATCATGAAGCCACTCCATTAACAGGCTACTTGATTATGCATTTGTAATGAAACTTCACATTTTGTCTTCCTCCACCATCCTGCCAATTATCCTATCAGGCATTGACACAGGGGCATATTATCCAACAAGGCAGAATATAAATATGTATGTGTCCACCAGTGTAGGAGGAGGAAGGGGAGGACCGTCCTCCTCGGGAAATTTCATAAAAATAAAAATAGTGAAACATTTAAAAGTTATCCTTTTTTGGATAAAACTAGACTAAATATATTCACACGTCACCAAATAATTGATGAAAACACACTGTTTTGCAATGAAGGATGTACAGTAGCCTCAACAGCACTCTGTAGGGTTAGCACCATGGTGTAGCCGGAGGACAGCTAGATTCCGTCCTCCTCTGGGTACATTGACTTCAATAGGAGGCTCATGTTTCAATTAAGGTCTACAGAGGCATCAACATCACTCTGTAGGGAAGAACTATGGTGTAGACGGAGGACAGCTAGCTTCCGTCCTCCTCTGGGTATATTGAATTCAATAGGTACATTGAATTCATGGTTCTCACCCCCTTCCATAGATTTACACTGTAATTATGATGACTTCCAGAGGACATCCTCCAACTTGCTAGCAAATGCAGCTAAATAGTTTAGCCTACTCAAACACCTGGCTCAAACACCTGTATTATTTTATCTAGTTGGCTATGACCATCCTACACTGGAACTCTTCCACGTGGCTATTAAAGTGAACTGTTCGTGGGTGATCAGGGATTCATTCCGCCGATTCGGTTGAAAAAAAAAATCTTAAACGGAACAAAACAGGGATAGACATACCTGACTTTGTCCAATAGAAACTCTTGATTGCAACTGTTGTACTAATGATTACACCCCTAGGTCAGCTAGATGCAGGCAAGAGTGTGCAAGTCTGTCACCTCAAATCTGTCTCTCAACCTGTGTGCACCTATGTTGTAAACTTTCATTCATGTCCTAGGTTGTAGTATCATGTAGTAGCTTAAACCTATCAATGTTACATTGAACTGGGTGAATGGAATATGAATGGACAGTCATTCAATATACTGTAATAGAAATTAGGCCGCGCTCATAAAAAAAATAATTGTCCTCTTTCACCTTAAATGG
This sequence comes from Oncorhynchus tshawytscha, assembly GCF_018296145.1. Classification (NCBI taxonomy): domain Eukaryota; kingdom Metazoa; phylum Chordata; class Actinopteri; order Salmoniformes; family Salmonidae; genus Oncorhynchus; species Oncorhynchus tshawytscha. Next base: position 6,110,772 of record NC_056434.1, read on the forward strand.
CACCGACAGCCACTGGTGTCCGCTGATGGAAAATGAAAGCATTTAAAAAGCACTAACGCTGTAGCCTCCCAACTGCTCAGACTGTCAAAAGTGGCAGTAGCTTCAGGAGTAATTCAGTGTAAACAGAAAACAAACACTGTTATGGCTCGGGCTCGATCAAGAGTTTTCTGTTTGTTTTCTTTTTGTGTCTCTATTCGGTCGGATCTGTCATACTTCCTGAGCAAACAGTGACTCTTTGCTTTGTCTGTGGCGGAACATCACAGACTGTGACTGGCCCAAGTTATTTGGGGTGTTTGAAATGTATGTAGTCTAGTTCTGGAGACAGCTACAGTGCACTAGGAAAGTATTCAGACCCCTAGACTTTTTCCACATTTTGTTACATTACAGCCTTATTCTAAAATTGATTTAAGATTTGTTTCTACTCATCAATCTACAGAAAATACCCCATCATGACAAAGTGAAAACAGGTTTTTAGAAATTAATGTAAATGTATTAAATATTAAATGCAGAAATATCTTATTTACATAAGTATTCAGTCCCTTTGCTATGAGACTTGGAATTGAGTTCAGTTGCATCCTGTTTCAGTTGATCATCTTTGAGATGTTTCTACAACTTGATTGGAGTCCACCTGAGGTAAATTCAATTTATTGGACATGATTTGGAAAGTCACACACCTATCTATATAAGGTCCCACAGTTGACAGCGCATGTCAGAGCAAAACCGAAACCATGAGGTTGTTAGTAGAGCTCCAAGACAGGATTGTGTCGAGGCACAGATCTGGGGCAGGGTACCAAACATTTCTGCAGCATTGAAAGTCCCCAATAACACGGTGGCCTCCATCATTCTGAAATAGAAGAAGTTTGGAACCACCAAGACTCTTCCTAGAGCTGGCCACCCAGCCAAACTTAGCAATCGGGGGAGAAGGGCCTTGGTCAGGAAAGTGACCACGAACCCAATGGTCCCTCTGACAGAGCTCCAGAGTTCCTCTGTAGAGATGGGAGAACCTTCCAGAAGGACAGCCATTTCTGCAGCACTCCACCAATCAGGCCTTTATGGTAGAGTGGCCAAACGGAAGCCACTCTTCAGTAAAAGGCACATGACAGCCTACTTAGAGTTTTGCCAAAAAGGCACCTAAAGTCTCTGAGACCATGATAAACGATATTCTCTGGTCTAATGAAATCAAGATTGAACGCTTTGGCTTGAAAGCCAAGCGGCACGTCTGGAGGAAACCAATGTTCACATTGTCAGCCTTGTGTCTCCTCACTGATGGAGTTGTGGTTATTTAACTATTAAACACAGTTTGTTGTGTTGATGTATTTGTGAACTAAGTATAATTTACAATGTGAACATGTAATCCAAACATAGGGGAGCTGGAACCATCAGGGGTTCATCAGAAATAGCTCTCACGTGATCAGAGCAAGGTAAACAAAATAGGGTTTGATTTTTTTTTAATCCTTTGGGATTAAGTGAAGCTTCTGGATATTTCAGAACTACTCCACTATAGCTGTCACATTAATATTTATAGTATTCTGGCCATTTAAATTATACTTAGTTCACAAATACATGGGGTTAACTCAACAAACTGTGTTTACTAGTTACATAACCACACAACTCCTTCAGTGAGGAGACACAAGGCTGACTTGTTGGCTGGTTATATTACATACATTATAGAACGTAATAAACATAAAGTGCATTCTGAAAGCATTCAGACCACTTTACATTTTCTACATTTTTGTTACTGACCCTCCCTTATTCTAAAATGGATTAACTTCGGGATAGGGTCCTTTTTTTTCTGAATTTTCGCCTGGCTGACGTGCCCATAGTAAATAGCCTTTTGCTCAGGCCCAGAAGCTAGGATATGCATATAATTGGTACCATTGGATAGAAAACACTTTGAAGTTTGTAGAAATGTTAAGATAATGTATGAGACTATAACACAATAGATATGGTAGGAGAAAATACAAAGAAAAACCAACCCGGAATTTTCTTTTTTTGAGAGCCCATGCTCTTCCAATGGAACGTATAGGGTCATGTCCAAATCCAGCTCCCAGATTGCAATTCCTACAGCTTCCACTAGATGTCAACAGTCTTTGTTCAAGGTTTCAGGCTTGTTCCTTCCAAAACAAGGAAGAATTATGAGTTTTAGTACAGGGACTCGGAGTTGGAAATCAGTCTGTGCACGAAACGAAGAGGAAGCATACCTGCTAATTTTGCTTTCCTATTGAACATACTTCTTTCCATATGAAATATTATAGTTTAATTACATTTTAGGGTACCTGAGGAGTCAATAGAAATGTATTTTGACTTGACTTAATAAAGTTTAGCGGTAGCTTTTTGGATTCCTTTCTCTGCAGGTTGAACGAGTGGATTACTCAAATTGATGGCACCAACTAAACAGACTTTTTGGGATATAAAGAAGGATTTTATCTAACAAAACGACCATACATATTGTAGCTAGGACGCTTTGGATTGCAAATTAGAGGAACATTTTTAAAAAGTAAGTGAATATTTAATAGCTATTTGTGATTTTATGAAGCCTGTGCCGGTGGAAAAATATGTTGATGTGTGGCGCCGTCCTCAAATAATTGCATGGCATGATTTTGCTGTAAAGCCTATTGTAAATTGGACAATGCAGTTAGATGAACAAAAATTGAAGCTTTTTACCGATATAAGACACTTGTATGTACCGAAATGTTTCATATGCGTAATTGTTATGATTATTGTTTTGAATTGCTCGCACTCTGGTTTCACTGGAAGTTGTCGAACAGGTGTCCGCTTGCGGGATGCCTAGCCCTATTCAATTGTTTTTTCCCCCTTCATCAATCTAAACATATTACCACCATAATGACAAAGCAAAAACTGTTTTTTAGAAATGTTTGCAAATATATAAAAAATATTCAACTGAAATATCACTGTTAAATAAGTATTCAGACCATTTACTCAGTACTTTGTTGAAGCACCTTTGACAGTGAATACAGCTTCGATTCTTCTTAGGTATGACGCTACAAGACTGGCACAACTGTATTTTGGGAGTTTCTCCCATTCTTTTCTGCAGATCCGCTCATACCCTGTCAGTTAATATGGTGAGAGTTGCTGCAGAGCTATATTCAGGTCTCTCCAGAGATATTTCATCGGGTTCAAGTCCAGACTCCGACTGGACCACTCAAGGACATTCAGAGACTTGTCCAGAAGCTACTCCTGATCCGAGGGCCCATGACAAATCTTTTGAGCCTCCTGAGGGGGAAGAGGTAATGCCGTGCCCTCTTCATGACTGTGCGAGTGTGTTTGGACCACGTTAGGTCCTTAGTGATGTGGACACCAAGGAACTAAAAACTCTCGACCCGCTCCACAACGGCCCCGTAAATGTGGATGGGAGCATGCTCTCCCCTAATCCTCCTGTTGTCCACGATCAGCTCCTTGGTCTTACTGATGTTGAGGGAGAGGTTATTGTCCTGGCACCACGCTAATTAAGTCTCTGATCACCTCTCTGTGGGCCGGTTGTGATGAGGCCTACCACCGTGTTGTTGTCAGCAAACTTGATGATGGGCCAGGCCCCTCAGGAAGTCCAGGATCCAGTTGCAGAGGGAGGTGCTCAGTCTCAGGGTCCCTAGCTAACACACATTTTTTGATCACTTTAATCAATAGCCACTTGATATTAAAGTTTTTCCTGTTATTCAGTCAAAGTGTTGTGCTTCTGTGATACTGAGACACTGAGAAATTGGCGTTTGAGCTAATCTGACATACCAATAGGACCTAAGATGGCCACGGGTATGAGCGATATAGGCGACATGGGCGCTGCCGGCACCACACCTTTAGCTCCAACTTTGGAACGCTATCAACTCATTTCCAATTCAATCTGGAAGATACTACTCTCGACTTTGTATAGAGACATTGACTGAAAGCTAAATATGTCTGCCACGCCCCCCCCCTCCCTCAGCCTCCGTGAACAAATCTGGAGCACTCCATATAAATCTTGTCAGGGCACATACTTCTACCTCTGTATCAAATTTGGTGCTTTTATCACAAAGTGTACTATTGGGTCCCCTAGGTATCCCAGTTGGTTCGAGCTTTGGGCCAGTAACCAAAAGGTTGCTGGGTCAAATCCACAAGCTGACAAGGTAAAAATCTGTCATTCTGCTCCTGAACACAGCCCTGTTCCCTGGTAGGTTGTCATTGTAAATAAGAATTTGTTCTTAACTGACTTGCCTAGTTAAAAAAAATAATAATAATAATTTAATATTCAGTTAATAAACTGATCACCTCCAGTATACAAGAGAGAGATTATATTTAATTCCTTCATATAAACACAGAAATTCATATTAAATTATGTGCGTGTGTGTGTGGTGATTGTCTCTAACTAGTTGCTTGAAAAAAGTCCTACCATTTCAGAGGAATCAAATAAAGAGTTTTAAAATGATGAAATGTTTGATCCCCTTGGAGTTATAATTGACCCCCTGTTGGTGCTTTTAGAGTTAAGCGTTTAATCTGCACTGAACTCACAAATCAGATATCACATACTTACTGTGTATCCGAGAAAACTGAGAACCTGTGAACTGAAGGTTTAAAGAAGAAAACATGTCCAGACATTTCCCTCGTCTGGTGAGAGAGGACTCAGTACAGTACACTCTCTAGGGACCCAGAAAACATGGAGGCAGAAAATGGCAGATGGTGAAGAGTTGGCTTTAGTTTAGTGAAAGAAAGAAAGAAAGAAAAAAGGAGTATAAAACTTTGAGACAAATATTGGCACGTCAAAATGTTGCAGTTTGGACTAGGGTCAGACTGTCATGTTTAGTGTTTGGACTAGGGTCAGACTGTCATGTTTAGTGTTTGGACTAGGGTCAGACTGTCATGTTTAGTGTTTGGGGTCAGACTGTCATGTTTAGTGTTTGGGGTCAGACTGTCATGTTTAGTGTTTGGGGTCAGACTGTCATGTTTAGTGTTTGGACTAGGGTCAGATTGTCATGTTTAGTGTTTGGACTAGGGTCAGACTGTCATGTTTAGTGTTTGGGGTCAGACTGTCATGTTTAGTGTTTGGGGTCAGACTGTCATGTTTAGTGTTTGGACTAGGGTCAGACTGTCATGTTTAGTGTTTGGACTAGGGTCAGATTGTCATGTTTAGTGTTTGGACTAGGGTCAGACTGTCATGTTTAGTGTTTGGGATCAGACTGTCATGTTTAGTGTTTGGGGTCAGACTGTCATGTTTAGTGTTTGGGGGTCAGATTGTCATGTTTAGTGTTTGGACTAGGGTCAGACTGTCATGTTTAGTGTTTGGGGTCAGACTGTCATGTTTAGTGTTTGGGGTCAGACTGTCATGTTTAGTGTTTGGGGTCAGACTGTCATGTTTAGTGTTTGGGGTCAGACTGTCATGTTTAGTGTTTGGGGTCAGACTGTCATATTTAGTGTTTGGGGTCAGATGACTGTCATGTTTAGTGTTTGGGGTCAGACTGTCATGTTTAGTGTTTGGGGTCAGACTGTCATGTTTAGTGTTTGGGGTCAGACTGTCATGTTTAGTGTTTGGGGTCAGACTGTCATGTTTAGTGTTTGGGGTCAGACTGTCATATTTAGTGTTTGGGGTCAGACTGTCATGTTTAGTGTTTGGGGTCAGACTGTCATGCTTAGTGTTTGGGGTCAGATGACTGTCATGTTTAGTGTTTGGAGTCAGATGACTGTCATTTTTTGTGTTTGGGGTCAGATGACTGTCATGTTTATTGTTTGGGGTCAGATGACTGTCATGTCTGGTGTTTGGGGTCAGATGAGAGTCATGTTTAGTGTTTGGAGTCAGATGACTGTCATGTTTGGTGTTTGGGGTCAGATGACTGTCATGTTTAGTGTTTGGGGTCAGATGACTGTCATGTTTGGTGTTTGGGGTCAGATGACTGTCATGTTTAGTGTTTGGTCAGATGACTGTCATGTTTAGTGTTTGGGGTCAGATGACTGTCATGTTTAGTGTTTGGGGTCAGACTGTCATGTTTAGTGTTTGGGGTCAGACTGTCATGTTTAGTGTTTGGGGTCAGACTGTCATGTTTAGTGTTTGGGGTCAGACTGTCATGTTTAGTGTTTGGGGTCAGACTGTCATGTTTAGTGTTTGGGGTCAGACTGTCATGTTTAGTGTTTGGGGTCAGACTGTCATGTTTAGTGTTTGGGGTCAGACTGTCATGTTTAGTGTTTGGGGTCAGACTGTCATGTTTAGTGTTTGGGGTCAGACTGTCATATTTAGTGTTTAGGGTCAGACTGTCATGTTTAGTGTTTGGGGTCAGACTGTCATGCTTAGTGTTTGGGGTCAGATGACTGTCATGTTTAGTGTTTGGAGTCAGATGACTGTCATTTTTTGTGTTTGGGGTCAGATTACTGTCATGTTTATTGTTTGGGGTCAGATGACTGTGATGTCTGGTGTTTGGGGTCAGATGACAGTCATGTTTAGTGTTTGGAGTCAGATGACTGTCATGTTTGGTGTTTGGGGTCAGATGACTGTCATGTTTAGTGTTTGGGGTCAGATGACAGTCATGTTTAGTGTTTGAAGTCAGATGACTGTCATGTTTAGTGTTTGAAGTCAGATGACTGTCATGTTTAGTGTTTGGGGTCAGATGACTGTCATGTTTAGTGTTTGGGGTCAGACTGTCATGTTTAGTGTTTGGGTCAGACTGTCATGTTTAGTGTTTGGGGTCAGACTGTCATGTTTAGTGTTTGGGGTCAGACTGTCATGTTTAGTGTTTGGGGTCAGATGACTGTCATTTTTTGTGTTTGGGGTCAGATGACTGTCATGTTTATTGTTTGGGGTCAGATGACTGTGTTGTCTGGTGTTTGGGGTCAGATGACAGTCATGTTTAGTGTTTGGAGTCAGATGACTGTCATGTTTGGTGTTTGGGGTCAGATGAATGTCATGTTTAGTGTTTGGGGTCAGATGACTGTCATGTTTAGTGTTTGAAGTCAGATGACTGTCATGTTTAGTGTTTGGGGTCAGATGACTGTCATGTTTAGTGTTTGGGGTCAGACTGTCATGTTTAGTGTTTGGGGTCAGACTGTCATGTTTAGTGTTTGGGGTCAGACTGTCATGTTTAGTGTTGGGTCAGACTGTCATGTTTAGTGTTTGGGGTCAGACTGTCATGTTTAGTGTTTGGGGTCAGACTGTCATGTTTAGTGTTTGGGGTCAGACTGTCATGTTTAGTGTTTGGGGTCAGACTGTCATGTTTAGTGTTTGGGGTCAGATGACTGTCATGTTTAGTGTTTGGGGTCAGATGACTGTCATGTTTAGTGTTTGGAGTCAGATGACTGTCATGTTTTTGTGTTTGGGGTCAGATGACTGTCATGTTTATTGTTTGGGGTCATGTTTCTGTGTTTGGGGTCAGACTGTCATGTTTAGTGTTTGGGGTCAGATGACTGTCATGTTTGGTGTTTGGGGTCAGACTGTCATGTTTAGTGTTTGGGGTCAGATGACTGTCATGTTTGGTGTTTGGGGTCAGACTGTCATGTTTAGTGTTTGGGGTCAGATGACTGTCATGTTTAGTGTTTGGGGTCAGACTGTCATGTTTAGTGTTTGGGGTCAGATGTTTGGGGTCAGACTGTCATGTTTAGTGTTTGGGGTCAGACTGTCATGACTGTCATGTTTAGTGTTTGGGGTCAGAGACTGTCATGTTTAGTGTTTGGGGTCAGACTGTCATGTTTAGTGTTTGGGGTCAGACTGTCATGTTTAGTGTTTGGGGTCAGACTGTCATATTTAGTGTTTGGGGTCAGACTGTCATGTTTAGTGTTTGGGGTCAGACTGTCATGCTGTCATGTTTAGTGTTTGTTTAGGGTCAGACTGTCATGTTTAGTGTTTGGGGTCAGACTGTCATGTTTAGTGTTTGGGGTCAGACTGTCATGTTTAGTGTTTGGGGTCAGACTGTCATGTTTAGTGTTTGGGGTCAGACTGTCATGTTTAGTGTTTGAGGTCAGACTGTCATGTTTAGTGTTTGGGGTCAGACTGTCATGTTTAGTGTTTGGGGTCAGACTGTCATGTTTAGTGTTTGGGGTCAGACTGTCATGTTTAGTGTTTGGGGTCAGACTGTCATATTTAGTGTTTGGGGTCAGACTGTCATGTTTAGTGTTTGGGGTCAGACTGTCATGCTTAGTGTTTGGGGTCAGATGACTGTCATGTTTAGTGTTTGGAGTCAGATGACTGTCATTTTTTGTGTTTGGGGTCAGATGACTGTCATGTTTATTGTTTGGGGTCAGATGACTGTGTTGTCTGGTGTTTGGGGTCAGATGACAGTCATGTTTAGTGTTTGGAGTCAGATGACTGTCATGTTTGGTGTTTGGGGTCAGATGACTGTCATGTTTAGTGTTTGGGGTCAGATGACTGTCATGTTTGGTGTTTGGGGTCAGATGACTGTCATGTTTAGTGTTTGAAGTCAGATGACTGTCATGTTTAGTGTTTGGGGTCAGATGACTGTCATGTTTAGTGTTTGGGGTCAGACTGTCATGTTTAGTGTTTGGGGTCAGTTGACTGTCATGTTTAGTGTTTGGGGTCAGACTGTCATGTTTAGTGTTTGGGTTCAGACTGTCATATTTAGTGTTTGGGGTCAGACTGTCATGTTTAGTGTTTGGGGTCAGACTGTCATGCTTAGTGTTTGGGGTCAGATGACTGTCATTTTTTGTGTTTGGGGTCAGATGACTGTCATGTTTATTGTTTGGGGTCAGATGACTGTGTTGTCTGGTGTTTGGGGTCAGATGACAGTCATGTTTAGTGTTTGGAGTCAGATGACTGTCATGTTTGGTGTTTGGGGTCAGATGAATGTCATGTTTAGTGTTTGGGGTCAGATGACTGTCATGTTTAGTGTTTGAAGTCAGATGACTGTCATGTTTAGTGTTTGGGGTCAGATGACTGTCATGTTTAGTGTTTGGGGTCAGACTGTCATGTTTAGGTTTGGGGTCAGACTGTCATATTTAGTGTTTGGGGTCTGTCATGTTTAGTGTTTGGGGTCAGACTGTCATGTTTAGTGTTTGGGGTCAGACTGTCATGGTGTTTGGGGTCAGATGACTGTCATGTTTAGTGTTTGGAGTCAGATGACTGTCATGTTTTTGTGTTTGGGGTCAGATGACTGTCATGTTTAGTGTTTGGGGTCAGATGACTGTCATGTTTAGTGTTTGGGGTCAGATGACTGTCATGTTTAGTGTTTGAAGTCAGACTGTCATGTTTAGTGTTTGGGGTCAGACTGTCATGTTTAGTGTTTGGGGTCAGACTGTCATGTTTAGTGTTTGGGGTCAGACTGTCATGTTTAGTGTTTGGGGTCAGACTGTCATATTTAGTGTTTGGGGTCAGACTGTGTTTAGTGTTTGGGGTCAGACTGTCATGTTTAGTGTTTGGGGTCAGATGACTGTCATGTTTAGTGTTTGGAGTCAGATGACTGTCATTTTTTGTGTTTGGGGTCAGATGACTGTCATGTTTATTGTTTGGGGTCAGATGACTGTGTTGTCTGGTGTTTGGGGTCAGATGACAGTCATGTTTAGTGTTTGGAGTCAGATGACTGTCATGTTTGGTGTTTGGGGTCAGATGACTGTCATGTTTAGTGTTTGGGGTCAGATGACTGTCATGTTTGGTGTTTGGGGTCAGATACCTGTCATGTTTAGTGTTTGAAGTCAGATGACTGTCATGTTTAGTGTTTGGGGTCAGATGACTGTCATGTTTAGTGTTTGGGGTCAGACTGTCATGTTTAGTGTTTGGGGTCAGTTGACTGTCATGTTTAGTGTTTGGGGTCAGACTGTCATGTTTAGTGTTTGGGGTCAGACTGTCATGCTTAGTGTTTGGGGTCAGATGACTGTCATTTTTTGTGTTTGGGGTCAGATGACTGTCATGTTTATTGTTTGGGGTCAGATGACTGTGTTGTCTGGTGTTTGGGGTCAGATGACAGTCATGTTTAGTGTTTGGAGTCAGATGACTGTCATGTTTGGTGTTTGGGGTCAGATGAATGTCATGTTTAGTGTTTGGGGTCAGATGACAGTCATGTTTAGTGTTTGAAGTCAGATGACTGTCATGTTTAGTGTTTGGGGTCAGATGACTGTCATGTTTAGTGTTTGGGGTCAGACTGTCATGTTTAGTGTTTGGGGTCAGACTGTCATGTTTAGTGTTTGGGGTCAGACTGTCATGCTTAGTGTTTGGGGTCAGATGACTGTCATGTTTAGTGTTTGGAGTCAGATGACTGTCATGTTTGGTGTTTGGGGTCAGATGACTGTCATGTTTAGTGTTTGGGGTCAGATGACTGTCATGTTTGGTGTTTGAGGTCAGATGACTCACATGTTTAGTGTTTGAAGTCAGACTGTCATGTTTAGTGTTTGGGGTCAGACTGTCATGTTTAGTGTTTGGGGTCAGACTGTCATGTTTAGTGTTTGAGGTCAGACTGTCATGTTTAGTGTTTGGGGTCAGACTGTCATGTTTAGTGTTTGGGGTCAGACTGTCATGTTTAGTGTTTGGGGTCAGACTGTCCCCAAGAAATTTGGCTTGTCACCAAAAGCACTCACAAACTTCTACAGATGCACAATCGAGAGCATCCTGGCGGGCTGTATCACCGCCTGGTATGGCAACTGCACCGCCCTCAACCGTAAGGCTCTCAGAGGGTAGTGAGGTCTGCACAACGCATCACCGGGGGCAAACTACCTGCCCTCCAGGACACCTACACCACCCAATGCTACAGGAAGGCCATAAAGATCATCAAGGACATCAACCACCCGAGCCACTGCCTGTTCACCCCGCTGTCATCCAGAAGGCGAGGTCAGTACAGGTGCATCAAAGCTGGGACCGAGAGACTGAAAAACAGCTTCTATCTCAAGGCCATCAGACTGTTAAACAGCCACCACTAACATTGAGTGGCTACTGCCAACACACTGTCAATGACACTGACTCTACTCCAGCCACTTTAATCATGGGAATTGATGGGAAATGATGTAAATATATCACTAGCCACTTTAAACAATGCTACCTTATATAATGTTACTTACCCTACATTGTTCATCTCATATGCATACGTTGATACTGTACTCTATATCATCGACTGCATCCTTATGTAATACATGTATCACTAGCCACTTTAACTATGCCACTTGGTTTACATACTTATCTCATATGTATATACTGTACTCGATATCATCTACTGTATCTTGCCTATGCTGCTCTGTACCATCACTCATTCATATATCCTTATGTACATATTCTTTATCCCCTTACACTGTGTATAAGACAGTAGTTTTTTTTTGGAATTGTTAGTTAGATTACTTGCTCGTTATTACTGCATTGTTGGAACTAGAAGCACAAGCATTTCGCTACACTCGCATTAACATCTGCTAACCATGTGTATGTGACAAATAAAATTTGATTTGATTTGATTTGATTTGATTTGATTTGAAGTCAGATGACTATCATGTTTAGTGTTTGAGGTCAGACTGTCATGTTTAGTGTTTGGGGTCAGACTGTCATGTTTAGTGTTTGGGGTCAGACTGTCATGTTTAGTGTTTGGGGTCAGACTGTCATGTTTAGTGTTTGGGGTCAGACTGTCATGTTTAGTGTTTGGGGTCAGACTGTCATGTTTAGTGTTTGGGGTCAGATGACTGTCATGTTTAGTGTTTGGGGTCAGATGACTGTCATGTTTAGTGTTTGGAGTCAGATGACTGTCATTTTTTGTGTTTGGGGTCAGATGACTGTCATGTTTATTGTTTGGGGTAAGATGACTGTGATGTCTGGTGTTTGGGGTCAGACTGTCATGTTTAGTGTTTGGGGTCAGATGACTGTGATGTCTGGTGTTTGGGGTCAGACTGTCATGTTTATTGTTTGGGGTCAGATGACTGTGATGTCTGGTGTTTGGGGTCAGACTGTCATGTTTAGTGTTTGGGGTCAGATGACAGTCATGTTTAGTGTTTGGGGTCAGACTGTCATGTTTAGTGTTTGGGGTCAGACTGTCATGTTTAGTGTTTGGGGTCAGACTGTCATGTTTAGTGTTTGGGGTTAGACTGTCATGTTTAGTGTTTGGGGTCAGACTGTCATGTTTAGTGTTTGGGGTCAGACTGTCATGTTTAGTTTTTGGGGTCAGACTGTCATGTTTAGTGTTTGGGGTCAGACTGTCATATTTAGTGTTTGGGGTCAGACTGTCATGTTTAGTGTTTGGGGTCAGACTGTCATGCTTAGTGTTTGGGGTCAGATGACTGTCATGTTTAGTGTTTGGAGTCAGATGACTGTCATTTTTTGTGTTTGGGGTCAGATGACTGTCATGTTTATTGTTTGGGGTCAGATGACTGTGATGTCTGGTGTCTGGGGTCAGATGACAGTCATGTTTAGTGTTTGGAGTCAGATGACTGTCATGTTTGGTGTTTGGGGTCAGATGACTGTCATGTTTAGTGTTTGGGGTCAGATGACTGTCATGTTTGGTGTTTGGGGTCAGATGACTGTCATGTTTAGTGTTTGAAGTCAGATGACTGTCATGTTTAGTGTTTGGGGTCAGATGACTGTCATGTTTAGTGTTTGGGGTCAGACTGTCATGTTTAGTGTTTGGGGTCAGTGTCATGTTTAGTGTTTGGGGTCAGACTGTCATGTTTAGTGTTTGGGGTCAGACTGTCATGTTTAGTGTTTGGGGTCAGACTGTCATGTTTAGTTTTTGGGGTCAGAATGTCATGTTTAGTGTTTGGGGTCAGACTGTCATATTTAGTGTTTGGGGTCAGACTGTCATGTTTAGTGTTTGGGGTCAGACTGTCATGCTTAGTGTTTGGGGGTCAGATGACTGTCATGTTTAGTGTTTGGAGTCAGATGACTGTCATTTTTGTGTTTGGGGTCAGATGACTGTCATGTTTATTGTTTGGGGTCAGATGACTGTGATGTCTGGTGTTTGGGGTCAGATGACAGTCATGTTTAGTGTTTGGAGTCAGATGACTGTCATGTTTGGTGTTTGGGGTCAGATGACTGTCATGTTTAGTGTTTGGGGTCAGATGACTGTCATGTTTGGTGTTTGGGGTCAGATGACTGTCATGTTTAGTGTTTGAAGTCAGATGACTGTCATGTTTAGTGTTTGGGGTCAGATGACTGTCATGTTTAGTGTTTGGGGTCAGACTGTCATGTTTAGTGTTTGGGGTCAGACTGTCATGTTTAGTGTTTGGGGTCAGATGACTGTCATGTTTAGTGTTTGGGGTCAGATGACTGTCATGTTTAGTGTTTGGGGTCAGATGACTGTCATGTTTAGTGTTTGGGGTCAGATGACTGTGATGTTGGTGTTTGGGGTCAGACTGTCATGTTTAGTGTTTGGGGTCAGATGACTGTGATGTTTGGTGTTTGGGGTCAGACTGTCATGTTTATTGTTTGGGGTCAGATGACTGTGATGTCTAGTGTTTGGGGTCAGACTGTCATGTTTAGTGTTTGGGGTCAGATGACTGTCATGTTTAGTGTTTGGGGTCAGACTGTCATGTTTAGTGTTTGGGGTCAGACTGTCATGTTTAGTGTTTGGGGTCAGACTGTCATGTTTAGTGTTTGGGGTCAGACTGTCATGTTTAGTGTTTGGGGTCAGACTGTCATGTTTAGTGTTTGGGGTCAGACTGTCATGTTTAGTGTTTGGGGTCAGACTGTCATGTTTAGTGTTTGGGGTCAGACTGTCATGTTTAGTGTTTGGGGTCAGACTGTCATGTTTAGTGTTTGGGGTCAGATGACTGTCATGGTTAGTGTTTGGAGTCAGATGACTGTCATTTTTTGTGTTTGGGGTCAGATGACTGTCATGTTTATTGTTTGGGGTCAGATGACTGTCATGTTTAGTGTTTGGGGTCAGATGACTGTCATGTTTAGTGTTTGGGGTCAGATGACTGTCATGTTTAGTGTTTGGGGTCAGACTGTCATGTTTAGTGTTTGGGGTCAGTTGACTGTCATGTTTAGTGTTTGGGGTCAGACTGTCATGTTTAGTGTTTGGGTCAGACTGTCATTTTAGTGTTTGGGGTCAGACTGTCATGTTTAGTGTTTGGGGTCAGACTGTCATGCTTAGTGTTTGGGTCAGATGACTGTCATTTTTTGTGTTTGGGGTCAGATGACTGTCATGTTTATTGTTTGGGGTCAGATGACTGTGTTGTCTGGTGTTTGGGGTCAGATGACAGTCATGTTTAGTGTTTGGAGTCAGATGACTGTCATGTTTGGTGTTTGGGGTCAGATGAATGTCATGTTTAGTGTTTGGGGTCAGATGACAGTCATGTTTAGTGTTTGAAGTCAGATGACTGTCATGTTTAGTGTTTGGGGTCAGATGACTGTCATGTTTAGTGTTTGGGGACTGTCATGTTTAGTGTTTGGGGTCAGACTGTCATGTTTAGTGTTTGGGGTCAGACTGTCATGTTTAGTGTTTGGGGTCAGACTGTCAGAGTGTTTGGGGTCAGACTGTCATGTTTAGTGTTTGGGGTCAGATGACTGTCATGTTTAGTGTTTGGGGTCAGATGACTGTCATGTTTGGTGTTTGGGGTCAGACTGTCATGTTTAGTGTTTGGGGTCAGATGACTGTCATGTTTAGTGTTTGGGGTCAGATGACTGTCATGTTTAGTGTTTGGGGTCAGACTGTCATGTTTAGTGTTTGGGGTCAGATGACAGTCATGTTTAGTGTTTGGGGTCAGACTGTCATGTTTAGTGTTTGGGGTCAGACTGTCATGTTTAGTGTTTGGGGTCAGACTGTCATGTTTAGTGACAGACTGTCATGTTTAGTGTTTGGGGTCAGACTGTCATGTTTAGTGTTTGGGGTCAGATGACTGTCATGATGTTTGGTGTTTGGGGTCAGATGACTGTCATGTTTATTGTTTGGGGTCAGATGACTGTGATGTCTGGTGTTTGGGGTCAGACTGTCATGTTTAGTGTTTGGGGTCAGATGACTGTCATGTTTAGTGTTTGGGGTCAGACTGTCATGTTTAGTGTTTGGGGTCAGACTGTCATGTTTAGTGTTTGGGGTCAGACTGTCATGTTTAGTGTTTGGGGTCAGACTGTCATGTTTAGTGTTTGGGGTCAGACTGTCATGTTTAGTGTTTGGGGTCAGACTGTCATGTTTAGTGTTTGGGGTCAGACTGTCATGTTTAGTGTTTGGGGTCAGACTGTCATGTTTAGTGTTTGGGGTCAGACTGTCATATTTAGTGTTTGGGGTCAGACTGTCATGTTTAGTGTTTGTCATGTTTAGTGTTTGGGGTCAGACTGTCATGTTTAGTGTTTGGGGTCAGACTGTCATGTTTAGTGTTTGGGGTCAGACTGTCATGTTTAGTGTTTGGGGTCAGACTGTCATGTTTAGTGTTTGGGGTCAGACTGTCATGTTTAGTGTTTGGGGTCAGACTGTCATGTTTAGTGTTTGGGGTCAGACTGTCATGTTTAGTGTTTGGGGTCAGACTGTCATGTTTAGTGTTTGGGGTCAGACTGTCATGTTTAGTGTTTGGGGTCAGACTGTCATGTTTAGTGTTTGGGGTCAGACTGTCATGTTTAGTGTTTGGGGTCAGACTGTCATGTTTAGTGTTTGGGGTCAGACTGTCATGTTTAGTGTTTGGGGTCAGACTGTCATGTTTAGTGTTTGGGGTCAGACTGTCATGTTTAGTGTTTGGGGTCAGACTGTCATATTTAGTGTTTGGGGTCAGACTGTCATATTTAGTGTTTGGGGTCAGACTGTCATGTTTAGTGTTTGGGGTCAGACTGTCATGCTTAGTGTTTGGGGTCAGATGACTGTCATGGTTAGTGTTTGGAGTCAGATGACTGTCATTTTTGTGTTTGGGGTCAGATGACTGTCATGTTTATTGTTTGGGGTCAGATGACTGTCATGTTTGTGTTTGGGGTCAGATGACTGTCATGTTTAGTGTTTGAAGTCAGATGACTGTCATGTTTAGTGTTTGGGGTCAGATGACTGTCATGTTTAGTGTTTGGGGTCAGACTGTCATGTTTAGTGTTTGGGGTCAGACTGTCATGTTTAGTGTTTGGGGTCAGACTGTCATGTTTAGTGTTTGGGTTCAGACTGTCATGTTTAGTGTTTGGGGTCAGACTGTCATGTTTAGTGTTTGGGGTCAGACTGTCATGCTTAGTGTTTGGGGTCAGATGACTGTCATTTTTTGTGTTTGGGGTCAGATGACTGTCATGTTTATTGTTTGGGGTCAGATGACTGTGTTGTCTGGTGTTTGGGGTCAGATGACAGTCATGTTTAGTGTTTGGGTCAGATGACTGTCATGTTTGGTGTTTGGGGTCAGATGAATGTCATGTTTAGTGTTTGGGGTCAGATGACAGTCATGTTTAGTGTTTGAAGTCAGATGACTGTCATGTTTAGTGTTTGGGGTCAGATGACTGTCATGTTTAGTGTTTAGGGTCAGACTGTCATGTTTAGTGTTTGGGGTCAGACTGTCATGTTTAGTGTTTGGGGTCAGATGACAGTCATGTTTAGTGTTTGGGGTCAGACTGTCATGTTTAGTGTTTGGGGTCAGACTGTCATGTTTAGTGTTTGGGGTCAGACTGTCATGTTTAGTGTTTGGGGTCAGACTGTCATGTTTAGTGTTTGGGGTTAGACTGTCATGTTTAGTGTTTGGGGTCAGACTGTCATGTTTAGTGTTTGGGGTCAGACTGTCATGTTTAGTTTTTTGGGGTCAGACTGTCATGTTTAGTGTTTGGGGTCAGACTGTCATATTTAGTGTTTGGGGTCAGACTGTCATGCTTAGTGTTTGGGGTCAGATGACTGTCATGTTTAGTGTTTGGAGTCAGATGACTGTCATTTTTTGTGTTTGGGGTCAGATGACTGTCATGTTTATTGTTTGGGGTCAGATGACTGTGATGTCTGGTGTTTGGGGTCAGATGACAGTCATGTTTAGTGTTTGGAGTCAGATGACTGTCATGTTTGGTGTTTGGGGTCAGATGACTGTCATGTTTAGTGTTTGGGGTCAGATGACTGTCATGTTTGGTGTTTGGGGTCAGATGACTGTCATGTTTAGTGTTTGAAGTCAGATGACTGTCATGTTTTGTGTTTGGGGTCAGATGACTGTCATGTTTAGTGTTTGGGGTCAGATGACTGTCATGTTTAGTGTTTGGGGTCAGATGACTGTCATGTTTAGTGTTTGGGGTCAGATGACTGTCATGTTTAGTGTTTGGAGTCAGACTGTCATGTTTAGTGTTTGGGATCAGACTGTCATGTTTAATGTTTGGGGTCAGACTGTCATGTTTAGTGTTTGGGGTCAGACTGTCATGTTTAGTGTTTGGGGTCAGACTGTCATGTTTAGTGTTTGGGGTCAGACTGTCATGTTTAGTGTTTGGGGTCAGATGACTGTCATGTTTAGTGTTTGGGGTCAGACTGTCATGTTTAGTGTTTGGGGTCAGACTGTCATGTTTAGTGTTTGGGGTCAGATGACTGTCATGTTTAGTGTTTGGGGTCAGACTGTCATGTTTAGTGTTTGGGGTCAGACTGTCATGCTTAGTGTTTGGGGTCAGATGACTGTCATGTTTACTGTTTGGGGTCAGATGACTGTGATGTCTGGTGTTTGGGGTCAGACTGTCATGTTTAGTGTTTGGGGTCAGACTGTCATGTTTAGTGTTTGGGGTCAGACTGTCATGTTTAGTGTTTGGGGTCAGATGACTGTCATGTTTAGTGTTTGGAGTCAGATGACTGTCATTTTTTGTGTTTGGGGTCAGATGACTGTCATGTTTATTGTTTGGGGTCAGATGACTGTGATGTCTGGTGTTTGGGGTCAGACTGTCATGTTTAGTGTTTGGGGTCAGATGACTGTGATGTCTGGTGTTTGGGGTCAGACTGTCATGTTTATTGTTTGGGGTCAGATGACTGTGATGTCTGGTGTTTGGGGTCAGACTGTCATGTTTAGTGTTTGGGGTCAGATGACAGTCATGTTTAGTGTTTGGGGTCAGACTGTCATGTTTAGTGTTTGGGGTCAGACTGTCATGTTTAGTGTTTGGGGTCAGACTGTCATGTTTAGTGTTTGGGGTCAGACTGTCATGTTTAGTGTTTGGGGTTAGACTGTCATGTTTAGTGTTTGGGGTCAGACTGTCATGTTTAGTGTTTGGGGTCAGACTGTCATATTTAGTGTTTGGGGTCAGACTGTCATGTTTAGTGTTTGGGGTCAGACTGTCATGCTTAGTGTTTGGGGTCAGATGACTGTCATGGTTAGTGTTTGGAGTCAGATGACTGTCATTTTTTGTGTTTGGGGTCAGATGACTGTCATGTTTATTGTTTGGGGTCAGATGACTGTGATGTCTGGTGTTTGGGGTCAGATGACAGTCATGTTTGGTGTTTGGGGTCAGATGACTGTCATGTTTAGTGTTTGGGGTCAGATGACTGTCATGTTTGGTGTTTGAGGTCAGATGACTCACATGTTTAGTGTTTGGGGTCAGATGACTGTCATGTTTAGTGTTTGGGGTCAGACTGTCATGTTTAGTGTTTGGGGTCAGACTGTCATGTTTAGTGTTTGGGGTCAGACTGTCATGTTTAGTGTTTGGGGTCAGACTGTCATGTTTAGTGTTTGGGGTCAGACTGTCATGTTTAGTGTTTGGGGTCAGATGACTGTCATGTTTAGTGTTTGGGGTCAGATGACTGTCATGTTTAGTGTTTGGAGTCAGATGACTGTCATTTTTTGTGTTTGGGGTCAGATGACTGTCATGTTTATTGTTTGGGGTCAGATGACTGTGATGTCTGGTGTTTGGGGTCAGACTGTCATGTTTAGTGTTTGGGGTCAGATGACTGTGATGTCTGGTGTTTGGGGTCAGACTGTCATGTTTATTGTTTGGGGTCAGATGACTGTGATGTCTGGTGTTTGGGGTCAGACTGTCATGTTTAGTGTTTGGGGTCAGATGACAGTCATGTTTAGTGTTTGGGGTCAGACTGTCATGTTTAGTGTTTGGGGTCAGACTGTCATGTTTAGTGTTTGGGGTCAGACTGTCATGTTTAGTGTTTGGGGTCAGACTGTCATGTTTAGTGTTTGGGGTTAGACTGTCATGTTTAGTGTTTGGGGTCAGACTGTCATGTTTAGTGTTTGGGGTCAGACTGTCATGTTTAGTTTTTGGGGTCAGACTGTCATGTTTAGTGTTTGGGGTCAGACTGTCATATTTAGTGTTTGGGGTCAGACTGTCATGTTTAGTGTTTGGGGTCAGACTGTCATGCTTAGTGTTTGGGGTCAGATGACTGTCATGTTTAGTGTTTGGAGTCAGATGACTGTCATTTTTTGTGTTTGGGGTCAGATGACTGTCATGTTTATTGTTTGGGGTCAGATGACTGTGATGTCTGGTGTTTGGGGTCAGATGACAGTCATGTTTAGTGTTTGGAGTCAGATGACTGTCATGTTTGGTGTTTGGGGTCAGATGACTGTCATGTTTAGTGTTTGGGGTCAGATGACTGTCATGTTTGGTGTTTGGGGTCAGATGACTGTCATGTTTAGTGTTTGAAGTCAGATGACTGTCATGTTTAGTGTTTGGGGTCAGATGACTGTCATGTTTAGTGTTTGGTGTCAGATGACTGTCATGTTTAGTGTTTGGGGTCAGATGACTGTCATGTTTAGTGTTTGGGGTCAGATGACTGTCATGTTTAGTGTTTGGGGTCAGACTGTCATGTTTAGTGTTTGGGATCAGACTGTCATGTTTAGTGTTTGGGGTCAGACTGTCATGTTTAGTGTTTGGGGCCAGACTGTCATGTTTAGTGTTTGGGGTCAGACTGTCATGTTTAGTGTTTGGGGTCAGACTGTCATGTTTAGTGTTTGGGGTCAGACTGTCATGTTTAGTGTTTGGGGTCAGACTGTCATGCTTAGTGTTTGGGGTCAGATGACTGTCATGTTTACTGTTTGGGGTCAGATGACTGTGATGTCTGGTGTTTGGGGTCAGACTGTCATGTTTAGTGTTTGGGGTCAGATGACTGTCATGTTTAGTGTTTGGGGTCAGACTGTCATGTTTAGTGTTTGGGGTCAGACTGTCATGTTTAGTGTTTGGGGTCAGACTGTCATGTTTAGTGTTTGGGGTCAGACTGTCATGTTTAGTGTTTGGGGTCAGACTGTCATGTTTAGTGTTTGGGGTCAGACTGTCATGTTTAGTGTTTGGGGTCAGACTGTCATGTTTAGTGTTTGGGGTCAGACATGTCAGACTGTCATGTTTAGTGTTTGGGGTCAGATGACTGTCATGTTTAGTGTTTGGGGTCAGACTGTCATGCTTAGTGTTTGGGGTCAGATGACTGTCATGTTTAGTGTTTGGGGTCAGATGACTGTCATGTTTAGTGTTTGGGGTCAGATGACTGTGATGTCTGGTGTTTGGGGTCAGACTGTCATGTTTAGTGTTTGGGGTCAGGTGACAGTCATGTTTAGTGTTTGGGGTCAGACTGTCATGTTTAGTGTTTGGGGTCAGACTGTCATGTTTAGTGTTTGGGGTCAGACTGTCATGTTTAGTGTTTGGGGTCAGACTGTCATGTTTAGTGTTTGGGGTTAGACTGTCATGTTTAGTGTTTGGGGTCAGACTGTCATATTTAGTGTTTGGGGTCAGACTGTCATGTTTAGTGTTTGGGGTCAGACTGTCATGCTTAGTGTTTGGAGTCAGATGACTGTCATTTTTTGTGTTTGGAGTCAGATGACTGTCATTTTTTGTGTTTGGGGTCAGATGACTGTCATGTTTATTGTTTGGGGTCAGATGACTGTGATGTCTGGTGTTTGGGGTCAGATGACTGTCATGTTTAGTGTTTGGAGTCAGATGACTGTCATGTTTGGTGTTTGGGGTCAGATGACTGTCATGTTTAGTGTTTGGGGTCAGACTGTCATGTTTAGTGTTTGGGGTCAGACTGTCATATTTAGTGTTTGGGGTCAGACTGTCATGTTTAGTGTTTGGGGTCAGACTGTCATGCTTAGTGTTTGGGGTCAGATGACTGTGATGTCTGGTGTTTGGGGTCAGATGACAGTCATGTTTAGTGTTTGGAGTCAGATGACTGTCATGTTTGGTGTTTGGGGTCAGATGACTGTCATGTTTAGTGTTTGGGGTCAGATGACTGTCATGTTTGGTGTTTGGGGTCAGATGACTGTCATGTTTAGTGTTTGAAGTCAGATGACTGTCATGTTTAGTGTTTGGGGTCAGATGACTGTCATGTTTAGTGTTTGGGGTCAGATGACTGTCATGTTTAGTGTTTGGGGTCAGAGTGTTTGGGGTCTGTCATGTTTAGTGTTTGGGGACTGTCAGATGACTGTCATGTTTAGTGTTTGGGGTCAGACTGTCATGTTTAGTGTTTGGGGTCAGACTGTCATGTTTAGTGTTTGGGGTCAGACTGTCATGTTTAGTGTTTGGGGTCAGACTGTCATGTTTAGTGTTTGGGGTCAGACTGACTGTCAGACTGTCATGTTTAGTGTTTGGGGTCAGACTGTCATGTTTAGTGTTTGGGGTCAGACTGTCATGTTTAGTGTTTGGGGTCAGATGACTGTCATGTTTACTGTTTGGGGTCAGATGACTGTCATGATGTTAGGTGTTTGGGGTCAGACTGTCATGTTTAGTGTTTGGGGTCAGATGACTGTCATGTTTAGTGTTTGGGGTCAGACTGTCATGTTTAGTGTTTGGGGTCAGACTGTCATGTTTAGTGTTTGGAGTCAGACTGTCATGTTTAGTGTTTGGGGTCAGACTGTCATGTTTAGTGTTTGGGGTCAGACTGTCATGTTTAGTGTTTGGGGTCAGACTGTCATGTTTAGTGTTTGGGGTCAGACTGTCATGTTTAGTTTTGGGGTCAGACTGTCATGTTTAGTGTTTGGGGTCAGATGACTGTCATGTTTAGTGTTTGGGGTCAGACTGTCATGCTTAGTGTTTGGGGTCAGATGACTGTCATGTTTAGTGTTTGGGGTCAGATGACTGTCATGTTTAGTGTTTGGAGTCAGATGACTGTGATGTCTGGTGTTTGGGGTCAGATGACAGTCATGTTTAGTGTTTGGAGTCAGATGACTGTCATGTTTGGTGTTTGGGGTCAGATGACTGTCATGTTTATTGTTTGGGGTCAGATGACTGTGATGTCTGGTGTTTGGGGTCAGATGACAGTCATGTTTAGTGTTTGGAGTCAGATGACTGTCATGTTTGGTGTTTGGGGTCAGATGACTGTCATGTTTAGTGTTTGGGGTCAGATGACTGTCATGTTTAGTGTTTGAAGTCAGATGACTGTCATGTTTAGTGTTTGGGGTCAGATGACTGTCATGTTTAGTGTTTGGGGTCAGATGACTGTCATGTTTAGTGTTTGGACTAGGTCAGATGACTGTCATGTTTAGTGTTTGGAGTCAGATGACTGTGATGTCTGGTGTTTGGGGTCAGATGACAGTCATGTTTAGTGTTTGGAGTCAGATGACTGTCATGTTTGGTGTTTGGGGTCAGATGACTGTCATGTTTATTGTTTGGGGTCAGATGACTGTGATGTCTGGTGTTTGGGGTCAGATGACAGTCATGTTTAGTGTTTGGAGTCAGATGACTGTCATGTTTGGTGTTTGGGGTCAGATGACTGTCATGTTTATTGTTTGGGGTCAGATGACTGTGATGTCTGGTGTTTGGGGTCAGATGACAGTCATGTTTAGTGTTTGGAGTCAGATGACTGTCATGTTTGGTGTTTGGGGTCAGATGACTGTCATGTTTAGTGTTTGGGGTCAGATGACTGTCATGTTTAGTGTTTGAAGTCAGATGACTGTCATGTTTAGTGTTTGGGGTCAGATGACTGTCATGTTTAGTGTTTGGTGTCAGATGACTGTCATGTTTAGTGTTTGGGGGTCAGATGACTGTCATGTTTAGTGTTTGGGGTCAGATGACTGTCATGTTTAGTGTTTGGGGTCAGACTGTCATGTTTAGTGTTTGGGGTCAGACTGTCATGTTTAGTGTTTGGGGTCAGACTGTCATGTTTAGTGTTTGGGGTCAGACTGTCATGTTTAGTGTTTGGGGTCAGATGACTGTCATGTTTAGTGTTTGGGGTCAGACTGTCATGTTTACTGTTTGGGGTCAGACTGTCATGCTTAGTGTTTGGGGTCAGATGACTGTCATGTTTACTGTTTGGGGTCAGATGACTGTGATGTCTGGTGTTTGGGGTCAGACTGTCATGTTTAGTGTTTGGGGTCAGATGACTGTCATGTTTAGTGTTTGGGGTCAGACTGTCATGTTTAGTGTTTGGGGTCAGACTGTCATGTTTAGTGTTTGGGGTCAGACTGTCATGTTTAGTGTTTGGGGTCAGACTGTCATGTTTAGTTTTTGGGGTCAGACTGTCATGTTTAGTGTTTGGGGTCAGACTGTCATGTTTAGTGTTTGGGGTCAGATGACTGTCATGTTTAGTGTTTGGGGTCAGACTGTCATGTTTACTGTTTGGGGTCAGACTGTCATGCTTAGTGTTTGGGGTCAGATGACTGTCATGTTTACTGTTTGGGGTCAGATGACTGTGATGTCTGGTGTTTGGGGTCAGACTGTCATGTTTAGTGTTTGGGGTCAGATGACTGTCATGTTTAGTGTTTGGGGTCAGACTGTCATGTTTAGTGTTTGGGGTCAGACTGTCATGTTTAGTGTTTGGAGTCAGACTGTCATGTTTAGTGTTTGGGGTCAGACTGTCATGTTTAGTGTTTGGGGTCAGACTGTCATGTTTAGTGTTTGGGGTCAGACTGTCATGTTTAGTGTTTGGGGTCAGACTGTCATGTTTAGTTTTTGGGGTCAGACTGTCATGTTTAGTTTTTGGGGTCAGATGACTGTCATGTTTAGTGTTTGGGGTCAGACTGTCATGCTTAGTGTTTGGGGTCAGATGACTGTCATGTTTAGTGTTTGGGGTCAGATTACTGTCATGTTTAGTGTTTGGAGTCAGATGACTGTCATTTTTTGTGTTTGGGGTCAGATGACTGTCATGTTTATTGTTTGGGGTCAGATGACTGTGATGTCTGGTGTTTGGGGTCAGATGACAGTCATGTTTAGTGTTTGGAGTCAGATGACTGTCATGTTTGGTGTTTGGGGTCAGATGACTGTCATGTTTAGTGTTTGGGGTCAGATGACTGTCATGTTTAGTGTTTGAAGTCAGATGACTGTCATGTTTAGTGTTTGGGGTCAGATGACTGTCATGTTTAGTGTTTGGGGTCAGATGACTGTCATGTTTAGTGTTTGGACTAGGGTCAGATGACTGTCATGTTTAGTGTTTGGGGTCAGATGACTGTCATGTTTAGTGTTTGGAGTCAGACTGTCATGTTTAGTGTTTGGGGTCAGACTGTCATGTTTAGTGTTTGGGGTCAGACTGTCATGTTTAGTGTTTGGGGTCAGACTGTCATGTTTAGTGTTTGGGGTCAGACTGTCATGTTTAGTGTTTGGGGTCAGACTGTCATGTTTAGTGTTTGGAGTCAGATGACTGTCATGTTTAGTGTTTGGGGTCAGACTGTCATGTTTAGTGTTTGGGGTCAGACTGTCATGTTTACTGTTTGGGGTCAGACTGTCATGCTTAGTGTTTGGGGTCAGATGACTGTCATGTTTGGTGTTTGGGGTCAGATGACTGTCATGTTTAGTGTTTGGGGTCAGATAACTGTCATGTTTGGTGTTTGGAGTCAGATGACTGTCATGTTTCTACTATGTTCTCACTCACAGGGAATCCAAATAGGGCAGGTAAACACGCACATGTCACAGATGTTGGGTTACACACATACACACAGATGTTGGGTTACACACATACACACAGATGTTGGGTTAACACATACACACAGATGCCTGAGAATGCACACACATACACACAGATGTTGGGTTACACACACACACACAGATGCATAGGCTGTAAACTAGCACATACACACAGATGTTGGGTTACACACATACACACAGATGTTGGGTTACACACATACACACAGATGTTGGGTTACACACATACACACAGAGCTATGTTTTGATGGTCAATGAATTATGTACTGGCAATTGTCTCAGTCAGGAGGAAGCGCTGAAGCACAATGAAAGATAAAAGATGTAGACAACACAAAACATGACGCATCTCATTCTTGTCTGATCCCACCGCAAGACACAGGAAATGCTTTTGTGTATCACACACGCAAAGGCAAGTTACACACACACACACACACACACACACACACACACACACACACACACACACACACACACACACACACACACACACACACACACACACACACACACACACACACACACACACACACACACACCGCTGAAGCAGAAGACATATATTATCTGCTGACTCACCTGATAAAATAGCAGCTGCCAGAAACGCTCAACTTTGATCCAGTGGTGCCTTCTTACATATTCAGTGGAAAAGAATCATGCTTCCCATGACTCCATTTGGTCTACCTGAAAACTGCCAGGGCATAACACAAGCTGTAGACATATTTACCTTTGACATTTTAGTGTGACTACTTATGGTGTTATATTTCAGTTTGACCTCTTATGGTGTTATATTTCAGTTTGACCTCTTATGGTGTTATATTTTTGTATATCTTATGGTGTTACATTTTAGTGTGACTTCTTATGGTTTTATATTGTAGTATGACTTCTTATGGTGTTATATTTTAGTGTGACTTCTTATGGTGTTATATTTTACTATTTCTTATGGTGTTATATTTCAGTTTGACTTCTTATGGTGTTATATTGTAGTTTGACCTCTTATGGTGTTATATTGTAGTTTGACCTCTTATGGTGTTATATTTTACTATTTCCTATGGTGTTATATTTTAGTGTGACTTCTTATGGTTTTATATTGTAGTATGACTTCTTATGGTGTTATATTGTAGTGTGACTTCTTATGGTTTTATATTGTAGTATGACTTCTTATGGTGTTATATTTCAGTTTGACTTCTTATGGTGTTATATTTCAGTTTGACCTCTTATGGTGTTATATTTAACTATTCTTATGGTGTTATATATTACTATTTCTTATGGTGTTATTTAAATTTCAGTGAGTTCTTATGGTGTTATATTTCAGTTTGACTTCTTATGGTGTTATATTTTACTATTTCTTATAGTGTTATATTTTACTATTTCTTATGGTGTTATATTTTAGTGTGACTTCTTATGGTGTTATTTTAGTTTGACTTCTTATGGTGTTATATTTTAGTGTGACTTCTTATGGTGTTATATTTTTTCGACAATAGTTTGAATTTTGAAACAGAATAGCCAACCTAATAATTCGGTGATGTGTTACTGTCGACCACTCATGCAAAATATAGAATTCAAAATTAACTGAGGCATATTTGATATGGAATATGGGACTATGGCCTTGATATTTAGTCATTGCTACATGAATAGGACATTGACTACCAATGAGAACAAGATGTCTGAAAATAAATCTGTCATTAAAGTCGACAGCACAAGAAAAGGGTTGTACAATGACTCCCCGAACCAGAAACTCTGGTTATATCATAGTGTTTAAAGGAGATCAACGATTAATACCGATTCAGGAAATGACTACAGTGACTCAGGTATGACATGCCTTGTTTCTAGCAGATTCAGTAGATAAGCATTCCATTGAATAGCATTGAAAAGCAACTGCATTGTTTGAAATTACATGTTATGTCAACGGGTCAGAGACAAAGAATGCAAGGGAACATATGGGTACAATGACACTGAAAGGAGGAGATGTGGTCTGTACAAAGAAAAACACTCCCCAATGGAGTACTGAAACACATACAATTCACTGGAAAGAGAAAGGGTGATCTAAGGCAGACATGTACAGGACATGAGAGATGACTTCCATAGACATAGAATGACTTTGATGTTTTGTTCCTTCTGTTGTCAAGCAATGCTCTTTGATCAATAGGCAGAATTATGACAAATTACCTAGCTAGCTACAATAGTTACTGTAAATTCAAAAAATATATGTAAAAAAAAATATCAGAAAAATATTTTTCCCAAAACATTAATTTACTAATTTATTAATTAGAAATTATATTTCCCTTTATGGAAGAGACAGTCACCATGCATAATTATTTCTCAGTTACGATATGACATCATGCAGTATTGTCTTTGAATAGAACCAGTCACAGAAACAGACTAGTCCATACTGTACAGGAAAAACAGTGATAAGTCCGGTTGCAATTGGGCCTGTCTGACTGGAGTCAGAACAATAATGACTGGGGGGAGAGAGAACAGACCAGTGTTCACACAACCTTATTTAGCAGAACTTCATTGAATGCAGCAATGTGATGTAAATTATAGTGTATAGAATCCGATAGCAGAAATGCACCATTGAATCGTCAGCTGACACACTAGTCATTACTCACCTCCCCTCGGGCAAAATACCATTCAGGCCTCCTGCTCTTTAATAAGGATCTGACCTTTTTTTTCAATTTTCACCTAAAATTACATACCCAAATACACACTGCAAGGATATGCATATTCTTAGTACCATTTGAAAAGGAAACATTTAATTCTGTGGAAATCTGAAATGAATGTCGGATAATATAACACATTAGATCTGGTAAAAGATAATACAAACCAAAAAACATGAATGTTTTAAAATTCCTTTTTTATGGTGTGCAAGAGAAAGGCCATAATATATTATTGTAGTATAAACACTATTTAGATTTTGGCCACTAGATGGCAGCAGTGTGTGTGTAAATTTTCAGATTGATCCAGTGAAGCATTTCAATACTGGACAATATTTTGTATCAAGTCTGCCAAATTGGTGAATTTTTTTCTACATTTAACCTTCATTTAACTAGGCAAGTTAGGTAAGAACAAATTCTTATTGACAATGACAGCCTACCAGGGAACAGTGGGTTAACTGCCTTGTTGAGGGGCAGAGCAACTGTTTTTTTTACCTTGTCAGCTCAGGGATTTGATGCAGCAACCTTTTGGTTACTGGCCCAACGATCTAACCACTAGGCTACCTGCCATCCCAACTATAGAGCACATACAAAAATGTATGGTAGTAAAATGTAAGTTTACACACTCCCAGGATTTAGCTTATACACTAAGTTGGGGTTATATTTAAAGACCCAGACCAATGGTGTTATGTTTAAAGACCCAGACCTAAAAGGTTATGTTTAAAGACCCAGACCTAAGGGGTTATGTTTAAAGACCCAGACCTAAGGGGTTGTGTTTAAAGACCCAGACCTATGGTGTTATGTTTAAAGACCCAGACCTAAGGGGTTATGTTTAAAGACCCAGACCTAAGGGGTTATGTTTAAAGACCCAGACCTAAGGGGTTATGTTTAAAGACCCAGACCTAAGGGGTTATGTTTAAAGACCCAGACCTAAGGGGTTATGTTTAAAGACCCAGACCTAAGGGGTTATGTTTAAAGACCCAGACCTAAGGGGTTATGTTTAAAGACCCAGACCTAAGGGGTTATGTTTAAAGACCCAGACCTAAGGGGTTATGTTTAAAGACCCAGACCTAAGGGGTTATGTTTAAAGATGGCCTCATTCATAAAACTGTGAAGAGAAATAAAATGGGGCCTTAATGGCCAGCCCTGTATGGAAAACAGTGAGTGTTCAAATTTGAGATCAAACATTGATATTGAATAAAATCAACATTGAGATGCATTTGCTATCTAAACTTGATCATGTAACACATATACAAGATGGCAGAGTTTATTGAGCCAGTACATAGATACTATAAACCTCATTGCTATGCCATTTAAAATGTCTTCAATTCAGTTAGAATATATTACTGGATTCCGTTGGCTACGGTTAAAATCACCACGTACAATATACGGTCAAAACTTGGCACTTGGGCACATGCAGTGCAACTCGTCAGTGACCTAACTGTTCATAAGTCTGGCACATATTTCAAAAGCTAATGGTCATGACCTGTTTAACTTATTAACCGACCACAACAATATTGAAGGGATACTGTTATTATTATTATTATTATTTTCATCAAGTTTGGGAAATTACTTAAGAGGTAGGAAGGAAGGAAATGGAATGCTGTAGCAATAGTTGGAACTATTATTATTGCAAAATATGATTCATGGTTGAAATAGCACCCGCTTTTCACATTACTAAGAATGCATACAAGTATCGGTACAAGTAAATGTAGTATTTTTAAACGTAGAACATACGTAGAACATACGTAGAACATACGTAGAACATACAGTAGAAGTAAAAGTGAATAGACAACATCATTAGTTATTGACATCATTTGGGTGCTCTTTCGATACTGTCAGTTATTGGTGTCCTATCAGCTATTCAGTCCCTGTATGTGTTGAATATAGTACCACACTGTGGTCAAGTGCATGTTATATTTATAACGAAAATCAAACACTACAGAGGACATATTCTCATCAACTTACCCTCACGTAGACCTGAGCCGAACCACATATTTTGAGGTTTTGGATTTTAATTTGCTCCTCTATGAAAGAGGAGAGAGCATTCGGCGTTCGCTGGGGGAGAGGAGAAGGCGTTCGCTGGGGGAAAGGAGAGGGTGTTCGCTGGGGGAAATCGATAGGAAGATGGGATGGAATCTGCTGAGTGGACGAGCGCAAATGGAGTCAGCTCTCATGGGCAAAAAGGAAAAACTGGAATGAGAAAGTCTGCACAATGTTTTAACTCGTTTCAGGGTTGGGAGACATCAATCTGTTTCAGTTCCCTTGTGATAGTCTCGTAAGATACAATTCTTTTTATCCGAATTGATTGTTTCTATATGGTATGGGTTCATTTAATCTAGATTCCACTCAACCATGTCAGGCTATGTTCCAAAAGCTTCACACTCTCCAAACATAGGATCAAACATATGAGTGATTTTTCAAGGAAAACATCTGATTGGCAGTTATAAAATTGTTCAATATCGAACTCGTTTGATGCCATGTTAAGGAGGGGCTAAACGTCTCTCTTTCTACATTCCCTGCTTCGCATCAGTTGCTTTCACAAATTGTCTGTGAAGCAACACAATTGATTCTCCCTTTACTTGGCAACACAACATGTTGTTCCAACAGAGGTGAGCTCAATTGCAAGCATCCATTTGTTAATTTTATTTCATTTACAATTTACATTTGGGATGTTCAGTTAATTTGAAGTTTAGCATGTCCTAATTGTAATTAACGGATGGCTTCTCAGAGCTACAATTTGGATGGAAAACATCATTTGAGAGACTAGGAGCAATACTAAAACCGTAAGGTAAGCCAATGAGTTTATTTGCCCTCTCCATCCTTGTTGTGAAAAACAATTTGTTTATAACTCACTTAGCCAGTTTGTCTAATTTATCACATTGATATGCATATACTGTGTTTGCTGAGAAACTTGTGGAAAACCTGAAAAAATGCAACTGTTCTCTAAAACTTATACCTTCAAAAAAAGATGAAAAGGAGATAAAAATGTCAAATTTTTTTATACCTCTGTCTACAAAAGGTGTATAATTTACAATGTTCTCACCACCCTCGTGTAATAGCTTCCATGATGTTTTCACCGTCTACCGGGGCCTTAATGACATTACGGCAAACAATCTTTGCGCCCTGCCACTCCTCTCCTCTGCTTTCGAACCTCTGCAGGTGGCTCCCATGTTTTCCAAACTGGACCTTTGGAATGCCTACGACTTTGTTCGAAATACGAAATACGCGAAGGGGATGAGTGGAAGACGGCCTTCAACACTGCCAGTGGACATTATGAGTACCAGGTCATGCCGTTTGGACTCACCAACGCTGTTTTTCAGGCCCTGGTCAACGATGTGCTCTGGGACATGTTGAATTGGTTTTTGTGTTAGTCTACCTCGACGAGATCCTGGTTTTCTCCCGTTCTGCCCAAGAACAAGTCCCTTCAGCAACTCCTAGAGAATCAGCTGTTTGTAAAAGCAGAGAATTGTGAATTCCACCGCTCCACAATCTACTTTTTGGGATACGTCATCGCTGAAGGGAATGTCCAGATGGATCCGGAATAGGTGAGAGTGGTGGTGGATTGGCCCCAACCCATCCAGGATGCAGCTAAAATGGTTCCTGGGGTATACACATTTCTACCATTGTTTAATTCGGGGATACAGCACCCTGGCGGTTCCCTTCTCTGCACTCACCTCCTCCAAGGTACCGGTCACATGGTCCCCAGCAGCAGACAAGGCTTTTGAGGACCTTAAGAAGCAGGTCACTACTGCCCCAATCCTCATCCATCCGGTGACGCTTCCGACGTGGGAGTGGGGGCCGTCCTGTCCCAGCGGTCCATCTAGGACCAAAAGCTTCATCCCTCTGCCTTCATGTCCCATCGTCTCAACTCTGCGGAATAGAACTATGACTTTGGGAACCCGGGAACTCCTGGAGGTTAAGATGGCTCTGGAGGAGTGGAGGCATTCCGGTCATCCTGGCTCTCATCGTACCCTGGCCTTCCTCCAACAACGCTTCTGGTGACCCACTATGGTTCCTGATGTCTCAGCACTCGTTGCCGGATGCACGGTGTGTGCTCAGAACAAGACATGTTGGCAAGCTCCAGCTGGTCTCCTCCAACCTCTGCCTGTCCCTCACCGTCCCTTGTCTCACATCTCCCTGGACTTTGTCACCGGTCTCCTTTTTTATTTATTTTTTCACCTTTATTTAACCAGGTAAGCCAGTTGAGAACAAGTTCTCATTTACAACTGCGACCTGGCCAAGATAAAGCAAAGCAGTGCGACACAAACAACAACACAGAGTTGCACATGGAGTAAACAAGCGTACAGTCGATAACACAATAGAAAAAAAAGAAAGTCTATATACAGCGTGTGCAAATGGCGTGAGGAGGTAAGGCAATAAATAGGCCATAGTAGCAAAGCAATTACAGTTTAGCAAATTAACACTGGAGTGATAGATGAGCAGATGATGATGTGCAAGTAGAGATATTGGTGTGCAAAAGAGCAGAAAAGTAAATAAAAACAATATGGGGATGAGTTAGGTAGATTGGGTGGGCTATTTACAGATGGGCTAGGTAGATTGGGTGGGCTATTTACAGATGGGCTATGTACAGCTGCAGCGATCGGTTAGCTGCTCAGATAGCTGATGTTTAAAGTTAGTGAGGGAAATATAAGTCTCCAGCTTCAGCGATTTTTGCAATGCGTTTCAGTCATTGGCAGCAGAGAACTGGAAGGAACGGTGGCCAAAGGAGGTGTTGGCTTTTGGAACGACCAGTGAGCTATACCTGCTGAAGCACATGCCACGGGTGGGTGTTGCTATTGTGACCAGTGAGCTGAGATAATGCGGAGCTTTATCTAACATAGACTTACAGATGACCTGGAGCCAGTGGGTCTGGTGACGAATATGTAGCAAGGGTCAGCCGACTAGAGCATACAGGTCGCAGTGGTGGGTGGTATAAGGCGCTTTGGTGACAAAATGGATGGCATCTGATCGCAACACCGCCATCCTGACAGTGGTGGATCGGTTTACCAAGGCTGCCCACTTCATTCCTCTCCGCAAGCTACGCTCTGCCAAGGAGATGGCCCAGCTCATGGTGCAGCACGTGTTATGGATCCATGGATTACCAGTAGACATGATCTCTCACCGGGGTTCTCAGTTCTCGTCCCAGTTCTGGAAGGCGTTCTGCACCCTCATTAGGTTGTCGGCTAGCCTGTCCTCTGGGTTCCACCCCCAGTCCAATGGGCCAGTCGGAGTGAGCCAACCAGGACCTAGAGACGACTCTGCACTGCCTGGTCTCCGCCAACCCCACCACCTGGAGCCAGCAGCTGGTGCGGGTCGAATTTACCCGCAACACCCTTCCCTGCCGTGCTGCGGGCCTGTCACCTTTTCGGTGTTCCCTGGGATATCAGCCCCCACTATTCCCAGGAAGCAGGAGGAAGAGGTCGGCATACCTTCTGCCCAAATGTTTGTCCGCCGCCGTCATCGTACCTGGAGGAGAGCCTGGTGGGCCTCCTCAAGACCATCTCCGGGTATCGACGACAAGCGGATCGGCAACGGACCCCGGCTTCCCGGTATCGTCTGGGGCAAAAGGTATGGCTGTCCACCTGGGATCAGCCGCTCCGGGTGGAATCCCGCAATCTCTCCCCACGGTTTATTTTCCCATTTCCCATCTCCAAAATCATTAGCGCTTCTGCTGTTCATCTTCTGTTGCCCTTCGTATACATCCTACTTTTCATGTGTCCATGATTAAGCCCTTGTTTCACTGTCCTTTGTCCCCTGTTTCCTGGCCCAACCCCTCTCCCCTGTCTCATCGACGGCCATCCGGTAAACATAATAAGACACCTCCTGAGGGTTCGATCTCGGGGCAGGGGTTTCCAGTACCTGGTTGACTGGGAGGGTGC
Source organism: Oncorhynchus tshawytscha (assembly GCF_018296145.1). Lineage (NCBI taxonomy): Eukaryota > Metazoa > Chordata > Actinopteri > Salmoniformes > Salmonidae > Oncorhynchus > Oncorhynchus tshawytscha. The sequence continues at coordinate 6,143,882 of NC_056434.1, forward strand.
TGGGTCACCGCTAAGAATATCCTGGACCTGGCCCTCATTGCCGACTTTCACCACCAGCACCCCAGTCAACCAGGCATGTGCCCATGTAGGATGTCAGGTGGTGGGGGGGAGGTACTGTCACACCCTGATCTGTTTCGCCTGCCTTTGTGCTTGTCTCCACCCCCTCCAGGTGTCGACCATCTTCCGCATTATCCCCAGTGTATTTATACCTGTGTTCTCTGTTTGTCTGTTGCCAGTACGTCTTGTCTTGTCAAGCTTACCAGCGTGTTTTCCGAGTTCTTATTGTTCTAAGTCTCTGTTTTTTTTGTCCTCCCGGTTATGTTGTGTAGATCGACGATGGGAAAAAAACGATTAAATCAATTTTAGAATAAGGCTGTAACGTGACAAAATGGAAAACGTCAAGTGTTCTGAAAACCTTCGGAATGCACTGTCATAGCTTCCATGATGTTCTCACCACTGTCATATAAAAGTTTCCTTAATGTTCTTATCACTCTTATATAATAGCTTCAATGATGTTCTCATGACCCTTATAATATAGCTGCCATGGTGTTCTCATCACCCTCATGAAAAAGCTGCCATGGTGTTCTCATCACCCTCATATAATAGTTTCCATGGTGTTCTCATCACCCTCATATAATAGCTTCAATGATGTTCTCATGACCCTTATAATATAGCTGCCATGGTGTTCTCATCACCCTCATGAAAAAGCTGCCATGGTGTTCTCATCATTCAATGGTGTTCTCCTTATTAAATAGCTTCCATGGTGTTCTCATCACAATTATATAATAGCTTCCATGGTGTTCTCATCACAATTATATAATAGCTTCCATGGTGTTCTCATCACCCTTATTAAATAGCTTCCATGGTGTTCTCATCACAATTATATAATAGCTTCCATGGTGTTCTCATCACAATTTTATATTCGCTTCAATGATGTTCTCATGACACTTATAATATGGCTTCCATGATGTTCTCACCACTGTCATATAATAGCTTCCATGATGTTCTCACCACCCTCAAATATATATATTTTTTATAATTGTTATATTTCACCTTTATTAACTAAGTCAGTTAAGAGCACATTTTTATTTTACAATGATGGCCTCCCCTTGCCAAACCCTCCCTTTAACTGAACGACAGCCCGGGATCAAACCAGGGTCTGTAGTGACGCCTCTAGCACTGAGATAGAAGTTCCATGTTGAAGATGATCTCCAATTACCCAGGGTGCTGTATCTGTGACAGCTCTCTGACTCTCTACAGTTGGGTGCTGTATCTGTGACAGCTCTCTGACTCTTTACAGTCGGGTGCTGTATCTGTGACAGCTCTCTGACTCTCTACAGTCGGATGCTGTATCTGTGACAGCTCTCTGACTCTCTACAGTCGGGTGCTGTATCTGTGACAGCTCTCTGACTCTCTACAGTCGGGTGCTGTATCTGTGACAGCTCTCTGACTCTCTACAGTCGGGTGCTGTATCTGTGACAGCTCTCTGACTCTCTACAGTTGGGTGCTGTATCTGTGACAGCTCTCTGACTCTCTACAGTTGGGTGCTGTATTTCTGTATATAACTGCTACCCACTGGGAGCGTCTCAGAGACTGGAGAGCCCGTCGACGTGCTGTCGTCTTGTAAGGCCTGTCAGTTTCACTGGGACTTGGTATTTGTTGAAGCCCTTTATACCCCCCCCCTCCAACCTTGCCTGCCTGCATCCCATTGAAGCACAGAAACAGTGTCACCTCCCCCCCCCCTTGACTCTGTGGGATAAAGTCAACAGTCTAGTGGGATATACACTGTTTAGAAGGATGTAAAGAAAAGCACCCTCATGTTTCCCGAGAATTTACAGTGAATTTGACAATACTGTAGGTACCAACCGTTTGTCATTTTTTGAAATGCTGAAGCTAGTGTTGCCCTGCCACCAGTCACAGTGATAACGGCTGTTCTAGGCCGACCGCTAACCTAGAGTCACACAGATTTTGACAGTTGGCAGTTATTGGAGGATCGGTGCCCGAGCAGTTCAACTTAGAGCTCATCTGCATTGGCAAATATTTCAAGTATCGTCTGTTATGTTTACACATTACGGGAAAATACACTTTCTAGCCGTATAATACATCAACCTGGGCTTCACCGACATCAAACATGTTGGTTGTAATTACAGGCTAATTAGCTCTACCCCCTGTGGTTTCTGAACTGTACCAAGTTGGCAAAACTGTTGCATCATGCAATAATTCTGTACTCCCCAAGGGTATTTACAGATGACTAGCTCCTGCGTTTTAACTGGGGTGGTGTAGAGATCTTGGCATTATGGGTAATTATGACCTGTTAACAGAGTCAAAGGTCCCAAAGCGTTTGATTGATCCTTTTTAGCCCCCATTTCCTCCGTTGGAAGTTATAACTGGTTTTACCTCATGCAGGTGTTTTATCCTTGTCTTTAGGCTACAGGTGAAAGTCTCACCTGTACCTGCTTTAAATATGCCAATCATCATAAACCTTACATAACCCATGAGAATGAACCTATGTCATATATTTAGCTAAGTACATAAAAGGGAGAGATTATTTTGTTGCTCAACATATAGTGTATGTGAATTTTTGAAAAATCAAGTTTGCTTTAAATGCCAGGATGTTATACTCACTTTGGCTTTTCCTCTAGTGGAATTAGGACACTTTTCAGGAATTTCACAGCCCACAATGCATTGGAAGAGAGGGACTGAGAGTTTTGATTGCTAGCTAGCTACCTAGATCTCTTCAAGTAAACATTAAAACAACTTGAAAGATGGTGAATAGCCTAACCTTCCTTTAAGCGACATGTTTCACAGTGGACAAACAGAAGTTAGGACAAACACATCACAACTGTCCAACACAACTATCCTTATGTACATTTTGTCAGACCCTATAAACACCACATCTTACACTTCCTATAAATAAATACCTAATGTATGAATACCTGGAGACGGGTAATCATTTAATGACAGGTTAGCTGAGTTGATTGAATGCATAATCATCTGTCTTGGCCTGAAGAGGACTTCCCTACAGCTTTAGACATAATGCATGGCGGGGACATTGTAGGGGCAGTTTTACCTGCTTATCCCCAAGGAGAAGCTACTTAAAATGGGGTGGATGGATGGAGGGAGGGAGGGAGGGAGGAACACCCATCTCAAGAGAAACATGTCTGGGATGATGGAACTGGTAATAAACCGTTTTGTCCATTATCTGGCCTGTTTCTATTAGTTACCGGGGAGACTGTGTTTTAGCCTGTCATCAGCTGGAGCAATCAGATAGCTGGTGTTGTGTGAGGGAGTAAATGAGGAAATGTTGCATTCCTTATCTGACACATCTCATCCATCTCTCCTGACGTGGACTATCGAATGAGAGAGGGTGAAGGTGGGGACTCCTCCTCCAAACACCGGTGTGTGTGTGCGTGTGTGTATGTGTGTGTGTGCACACACACGCAAGCACGTACGGAGGGAGGGAGGGAGGAGTGGTCCATCTCCACAGTGCTCCGTCTCCCACTCGTCACAGAGACTTGGACGACACCCAGGGCATGTTGACCCAGAGAGGTTTTCCATCATCCAAAACAGCCCTCTCTTCTATCTTCATTTACTCTATCGCTCTCTTCTCTTACTGTCTTTACAGAAAAGTGGGTCTGAGTATTTTTCGTAATTGATATTATTATTTTATATTACTTCATTTTATCATATTATTTCCGTGAGTACTGTATTGTTGGGAAAAAGGATGCATGGAGGTATTTCCCTGTACTGTTTTACCCCCCGCTGTGTCCTGTTCATGAGACAATAAATGTTGAAACCTACTGGTCACATACACATAGTTAGCATATGTTATTGCGGGTGTAGCGAAATGCTTGTGTTCCTAGCTCCAACAGTGCTGTAGTATCTAACAATTCACAACAATAAAAGTATCTAAAAGTAAAAGAATGGAATTAAGAAATATATAAATATTAGGACAAGCAATGTCGGAGTGGCGTTGACTAAAACACAGTAGAATATAATACAGTTTTTACACATGAGATGAGTAAAGCAGCATATAAACATTATTAAAATGACCAGTGTTCCATTAATAAAGTGGCTAGTGTTCCATTATTAAAATGAATAGTGTTCCATTATTAAAATGACCAGTGTTCCATTAATAAAGTGACTAGTGTTCCATTATTAAAATGATCAGTGTTCCATTATTAAAGTGACCAGTGTTCCATTAATAAAGTGACTAGTGTTCCATTATTAAAATGACCAGGGTTCCATTATTAAAGTGACTAGTGTTCCATTAATAAAGTGACTAGTGTTCCATTATTAATGTGACCAGTGTTTCATTATTAAAATGACCAGTGTTCCATTATTAAAGTGACCAGTGTTCCATTATTAAAGTGACCAGTGTTCCATTATTAAAGTGACTAGTGTTCCATTATTAAAGTGAATAGTGTTCCATTATTAAAGTGACTAGTGTTCCATTATTAAAGTAACTAGTGTTCCATTATTAAAGTGACCAGTGTTCCATTAGTAAAGTGACTAGTGTTCCATTATTAAAGTGACTAGTGTTCCATTATTAAAGTGACCAGTGTTCCATTAGTAAAGTGACCAGTGTTCCATTAGTAAAGTGGCCAGTGATTCCATGTCTATGTATATGGGGCTGCAGCCCCTAAGGTGGAGGTTTGAGTAGCCAGGTGGTCGCCGGCTAGTGCTGGCTAATTAACAGTCTGATGGCCTTGAGAAAGAAGCTGTTTTTCAGTCTCTTTGTCCCAGCTTTGATGCACCTGCACTGACCATCCCTTCTGGATGATAGTGGGGTAAACAGGCTGTGGATCGGGTGGTTGATGTCCTTGATACTTATGCAGATGAGATGTTATGATCCCGAAGCCAAGAGTGTCTAAATGAAGGGCATAACAGGAAGACAGAATTAACAATTTTGTGTAGATTTCCATGGTGTTGACTACGTAATGGACATCGCAGGCCCAGTCCTTGGCTTGGTACGTCTGATATACAGTACCAGTCAAACGTTTGGACACATCTACTCATTCAAAGGGTTTTTCTTTATTTTACTATTTTCTGTATTGTATAATAATAGTGAATACCTCAAAACTATGGCATAACACATATGGAATCATATAGTAACCAAAAAAGTGTTTAAACCAATCAAAATATATTTTATGTTTTAGTTTCTTAAAAGTGGTGTCACGTCCTGACCTTAGTTCCTTTGTTATGTTTCTTGTTTAGGTTGGTCAGGGCGTGAGTTGGGGTGGGCATTCGATGTGTTGTTCTAGTTTTGGTTATCTATGTGTTTGGCCTGGTATGGTTCTCAATCAGAGGCAGCTGTCAATTGTTGTCTTTGATTGAGAATCATACTTAGGTAGCCTGTTTTTCCCACTTGATTTGTGGGTAGTTGTTTTCTGTTTTGTGTGTTTGCACCTGCACTCTCTTTGTTGTTTTTTTATTCAGTGTTCAGTTGATTTTTAAATATTAACATGGACACATACCACTCTGCGCATTGGTCCAATCTTGACTACTCTTCCTCAGATGACGAGGAGAACCGTTACAAGTAGCCACCCTTTGCCTTAATGGCAACCGTGCACACGTTTGTCATTCTCTCAACCAGCTTCACCTGAAATGCTTTTTCAACTGTCTCAAAGCAGTTAAAACTCCAACTCATCCCAAACCATCTCAATTGGGTTCAGGTCGGGTGAATGTGGAGGCCAGGTCATTTGATGCAGCACTCCAAAACTCTCCTTCTTGGTCAAATAGCCATTACACAGCCTGGAGGAGATCCGGGTGGCAAAGGTGAAAATCACAGATGATGTAGGGATCAGAATGTCCTCCGGGAACCCAACACCGCTCCTCGGGGCCATACTCCTCCCAGTCCACCAGATACTGGAGCCAACCCCCACGACACCGGGAGTCCTGCAGAGATCTGACAGCATAGACCAGATTGCCCCCGATGTCCATGGGGGGTGGTGAAGTGTCGTGGGGGACATCATCAGCTAGGGGACCAGGAACCACCGGCCTGAGAAGGGAGACATGAAACGAGAGTGAGATACGGTAGTGACTGGGCAGTTGTAACCTATAGGTCACCTTGTTGACCCCCCGGAGAACCTTGAACGGCCCCACAAACCGGGGGCTCAGTTTCTTGCAGGGCAGGCAGAGTGGGAGGTTCCTGGTCGAGAGACAGACGCGATCCCCAGGGTGGAACACAGGGGTCTCACTGCGGTGGCGGTCTGACTATGTTTTTTGATGATGGACAGTGCACTGGAGTCTTACGTGAGTGTCAGTCCACACTTCTTCTGCGCGCCGGAACCACTCATCAAACGCAAGAGCCTGAATCTGGCCCGGAGTCCACCGAGCCATGGTCAGCTGAAAACCCCAAACACACTGGAAGGGAGTCAACCCAGTGGAGGAGTGACGCAGCGAATAATTATTATACTCTGCCCATGGAAGGAATCGTGCCCACTGCCGGTCCAGACAGTGACTCCTTAGAAACCTCCCCAGCTCCTGGTTTATCCTCTCCACCTGCCCGTTGGACTGAGGCCGGTACCCGGAAGTGAGGCTGATCGTAACACCGAGCTTCTCCATGAAGGCCCTCCATACTCGTGATGCGAACTGGGGGCCACAATCGGAGACGATGCCCTCCAGAAGGCCATATTGCCAGAAGACCTGCTGGAAGAGTGCCTCAGCAACCTGGAGAGCAGTTGGGAGACCAGGTAGAGGAATTAAACAACATGACTTAGAAAATCTATCCACCACAACCAGACTGGTGGTGAAACCCTCAGAGGAGGGGAGATGGAGAGATGAAACGAGGGTCGATGAGGCACGGGAAGTAGTAGGAGCTTCCCTACTGGAGCATTCTGTTGGAGACTTGGTTTGGGCACATACAGTACATAACAGGAGTGGACGTATCGAGTGACATCCTGCACCAAGGTGGGCCACCAGTAATTCTCAGCGAAGGAGTGGATGGTGTGAGAAATACCTGGATGGCCAGCGACGACAGCTGTGTGAGCCCAGGTCAGCAGCCGATCCGTTATTCCTGTGGGAACGTAGATGTTCGGGCCCCCTGTCCAGAGCTTGGCGGAGCTCCACATCCATGTCCCAGACCACAGGAGCAACGACTCGGGTGGATGGGATTATAGGCTCACTCAGGACAGGGCCCTCTCCCGAATCATAGAGGCAGAACAAGGCATCAGCCTTGGTGTTCTTAGAGCCTGGGCGATAGGTTAGCGTGAAATTAAACCTTGTGAAGGGCCCACCTTGCTTGGTGCGGATCCAGCCTTCTCGCTGTCCATATGTACTCCATTTTCCTGTGGTCGGTGAGGATGATGAATGGTTCCTTGGCACTCTCCAGGCTGTGTCTCCACTCCTCTAATGCAAACTTTACCGCCAGGAGCTCCCGATTGCCGACGTCGTAGTTCCTCTCTGCAGGGGATGGTTTCTTAGAGAAAACCCACATGGGTACAACTTCTGTGGGTTCCCCTGTCATTGAGACAAAACTTCCCCCACGTCTACCTCGGAAGCGTCCACCTCCACCACAAAGGATATCGTGGGATGATGTTTCAGGTGGAGGTGAAACGACCCTTGAGAAGACGAGAGGCCTCCTCGGCTGCTGGACCCCACACCAACCTACGGGGGCCTCCCTTAAGTAGAGAGGTGAGAGGAGTGGCAACAGAACTGAAATTCCTGATGAAGCGACAGTAGAAGTTGGCAAACCCCAAAAACCGTTGTAACCACTTAATGGTGGTTGGGACTGGCCATGACCTGACTGCATCTACTTTCTTGTCACCCATCTTCACTCCCTGCGGGCTGATTTGGTAGCCCAAGAAGGAGACCGCCCTCTGATGGAATTGACACTTCTCAGCCTTGACGAACAGGTGATGGGTCAGGAGGCGTTCCAGGTTGAACGTGTGTGATGTGATCCTCCAGATTAACCGAGTAGATCAAGATGTCATCGATGCATACAATCACCTGGTGTCCGAGCATGTCCCTGAACACCTCGTTAACGAATGCCTGGAACACTGACAGAGCATTGGCTCAGCCAAGGGGCATCACCAGGTACTCGTAGTCCTGAATGCCGACTTCCACTCATCCCCCTCCCGGATGCGGATGAGATTGCAGTCACTCCGCAGGTCCAGTTTGGTGAAGAACCGGGCCCCGCAGAGCTGATCAATGGCACCAACGGGAGGGGGACCGATACTTAATGGTAATTCCATTTTTGTCCTGTAATCAATGCAAGGGCATAATCCTCCATCCTTCTTGGCCACGAGGAAGAAACCAGCCGACACAGGAGAAGTGAACGTGCGAATGAACCCCTGTTAGATGTAATCCTCCATGGCCTGGGTCTCAGCCACAGACAGAGGATTGATGCGTCTGCGTGGAGGTGTTGCATCAGCAAGCAGGTTGATGGCCACAGTCCCAGGGGCAATGAGGAGGGAGACAGGAGGCCCGGGTCTTGGAGAATAACTCCCTCAGGTCCTGGTATACCTCCGGGATGTTGTGCTGAAGGGCAACCAAAGGACTCTCAACCGATGTGGAACCACAGGGAAAAGGGATGCAGGTCCTCCGACATTCAGGTGGCCAGTCGGTGATTCTCATCCTCAACCATAAAATGGTGGGGTTATGGCACTGAAGCCTAGGGAGGCCGAGGATGATCTTGTGCACTGTTGATGAAGAGGGGGATATTATCCTGATGATTGGACTCCACGGTTAGGTTGAGTGATGTGTTTAATGGTTTAATGATTCCGGATCCTAATGGCTGACAATCTAGACCTTGCATCGGAAAAGGAGAGGAGAGCGGGTATGAAGTAATATTGAGAGAGGAGGCAAGGGTTTAATCCATAAAATGGATTAAAGGCAACATTTTCACAAAAACCAGAAAATCATTCAAATAAAATCATTTACCTTTGAACAACTTCAGATGTTTTCAATGAGGAGACTCTCAGTTAGATAGCAAATGCTCAGTTTTTCCTGAAAGATTATTTGTTTAGGAGAAATCGCTCCGTTTGGTGCGTCACGTTTAGCTACGAAAAAAACCTGTATCCAGGAGTGTAATTATCCCCGCAGCTCATTAGAATAACACAACGTTAACTATTCATGAAAATCGCAAATGAAATGAAATTAATATGCTAGCTCTCAAGCTTAGCCTTTTGTTAACAACACTGTCATCTCAGATTTTCAAAATATGCTTCTCAACCATAACAAAACAAGCATTTGTGTAACAGCTAGCGCAGCTAGCATAGCATTTAGCGTTAGCATCAGCAGGCAACATTTTCACAAAAACCAGAAAATCATTCAAATAAAATCTTTGAAGAACTTCAGATGTTTTCAATGAGGAGACTCTCAGTTAGATAGCAAATGCTCAGTTTTTCCTGAAAGATTATTTGTTTAGGAGAAATCGCTCCGTTTGGTGCATCACGTTTGGCTACCAAAAAAACCTGAAAAATCAGTCATCAAAACGCAAAACTTTTTTCCAAATTAACTCCATAATATCGACTGAAACATGGTAAACGTTGTTTAGAATCAATCCTCAAGGTGTTTTTCACATATCTCTTCATGATGTATCGTTTGTTGAAAGCCTCCTCTCTCCTCTCAATCACTGGATGACTGCGTGCAGCTTGTAGATTACGCACCAATTTAGACAAAGGTCACCGGGCGGACCCCTGGTAAATGTAGTCTCTTATGGCCAATCTTCCAATGATATGCCTACAAATACGTCACAATGCTGCAGACACCTTGGAGAAACGATAGAAAGGGCAGGCTCATTCCCGGCGCATTCACAGCCATATAAGGAGACAATGGAAAACAGAGCCTCAAAAATTCTGCCCATTTCCTGGTTGAAGTTTCATCTTGGTTTCGCCTGTAGCATGAGTTCTGTGGCACTCACAGATAATATCTTTGCAGTTTTGGAAACGTTAGAGTGTTTTCCTTCCAAAGCTGCCAATTATATGCATAGTCGAGCATCTTTTCGTGACAAAATATTGCGCTTAAAACGGGCACGTTTTTTTATCCATAAATTAAAAGAGCGCCCCCTATATCCAAGAAGTTAACACTTTTTTGGTTACTACATGATTCCATATTTGTTTTTTCATCGTTTTAATGTCTTCACTATTGTTCTACAAAGTAGAAAATAGTAAAAATACTTGAATGAGTCAGTGTGTCTAAACTTTTGACTAATACTGTATATACACATAATAAGGTCATATGAATAGGATGTCCCTATTTATAGGACATTCCACCCCCATCTGGGATTGGGATGACTATAAATAAAATCACATGGGAGCATGAGTAGGTAGTGTGTAGTTAGTTTTTCCTTTCTGTTTTCCTTACATTTGATATGCAGCCACTTTCACAGTGATTGTCTGTTCACAGCTGGCAATGCCTCAATACGATTGGTCATTCCTCATCAATTGCAACAATGTCATGGAGCATCATCGCCATCTTTCCTTTGTGCTCAAACTGCCGTGAGTACCAGCTGAGGTAAACTTTAATGACTTGATTTCGCTCCTGGCTCAGAGTTTGTCTGTGTATTGTCTTTAACATCATCCTAAAACCAAACCTGGGAGTTTTTTTTTTGTCTAAAAAAAATTGTCTTAATACAGGTTTCAAAAGGATTCCTAGGATATTTTCTAAAACGTTTTGTGGATATGGGCCCTGACTACAAAAATAAATACAAGAGTCACATATTGGGAAACAACCCTGTCAAAGATGATGCTAGGTGGATGTGCAAAGCCCCAGTCGAGGTATTTCTGTCACATCAAGACTAATTCAACTACTTAATTGAGCTCAATGTCTCAAACAACTGTCACACTTGTATCATCTGAAGGAGTGCTACAGTAAAGAGCAATGAAATTGTGTTTATATGGCTAAGGCTAACCAATAACAAAGAAAGCCATAAGTCTCAGCCACAGCAAGTTTTTCACATAGGTCCAGACAGTTAACACTCCTTTCCCTCAAAGTTGAATAAAGTGGACAAGAGGGTTATGCTTTTTTTCTGTCATATCTACATTTGGTCTTTAATTTTATATAAATTCATCTGAAACGGTTGTTACAATTTTATCACCCTCCGAAGGATCACTAAGAGCGCCAACCAACCCCACCAACATAAAGCAAAGTCTAGCTGCCACCTAGGTCTAGACCAGGGGGGTGGGAGCCACAAAACATCAAAACTCATCATGAGGGACCGCAGTGTCTCATGGGTCTGCTGGCACAACCATATTTTGAAATGGATCCTTGTGTACTCTATTATTCTAACTCTTCGACAGTAAGTTGAGACCCCGGCCGAGTTCCTCAAACTGATCCGTTGGCTACAAAAGGGGGGCGCCGCCAGTTGCCTGTCCCTGGTCCAGACAGTTACGAATACTCTTTTTTTTCTCCAAGTTGAAGAAACTTGACAACAGTGTGTAAGGCAATCTGCAGGAATGTAATGATCTCTACACCTCCTAAGAACAAAATAGTCCTTCTTATCTATCGGAGTCTTTTTTGCCATTTATTTTCTCACTTAAGGTTAGTGTACATGGAGACATGGAGTGTAAATCACTGTCTTCAGTATCTCTATCTCCCTCTCTGTAGCACTCTGCTGAATCTGTGTCCAGGGCTGACACTTCGTTCAGGAATTGGGTTGAAACTGGGAGATGGGTGCTCTTTAAATCTCTATTTTTCCCCATTTTCTCTCCTCATCTCTCTATATAGGTTGTAATCAATAAAACGTCACAATAGGGTGGATTCAATTTGGCTGCTAGGGGGCAAGGAGATCCCTCCTCCGGTGGAAACATTACGTGCTGTTTTCAAGGGATTGTTAAATAAATGTTTCAACTATTTGGTTTTAATATCATCACCTCTTGAATAGCATTGTCAGAACTAAGCATCTCTGATTATTCCACATTTAGCTCTATCATCAGAGTTACACAGCTAGTAACAGTTTTAGCTCTATCATCAGAGTTACACAGCTAGTAACAGTTTTAGCTCTATCATCAGAGTTACACAGCTAGTAACAGTTTTAGCTCTATCATCAGAGTTACACAGCTAGTAACAGTTTTAGCTCTATCATCAGATTTACACAGCTAGTAACTGTTTTAGCTCTATCACCAGAGTTACACAGCTAGTAACTGTTTAGCTCTATCACCAGAGTTATACAGCTAGTAACTGTTTTAGCTCTATCACCAGAGATATACAGCTAGTAACTGTTTAGCTCTATCACCAGAGTTACACAGCTAGTAACTGTTTTAGCTCTATCACCAGAGATATACAGCTAGTAACTGTTTAGCTGTATCATCAGAGTTATATGGCTTCTAGCCATGACCCTGAAAGTTAGATGTTAGCTAGCTAGCCATATTGATGTGATATGTTATTAGCTAGCTAGCCATATTGACGTGATATGTTATTAGCTAGCTAGCCATATTGACGTGATATGTTATTAGCTAGCATGCCAAGTTGACCTGGTCCATCAACCAATGTAGCCTATCATGTTTGTCAGCAGCAATCGTGATTAAACACTTAAAAACAATGTTGAACAGGGATAATGTTAGCTAACTTTGCTAGGTAGCCTACATTTGTTGGAGAAAAAAGGTACATTAGGTCTACTTACCACTACGTGTAGCCAACTGTACAAATGCTCTACCGGTAGCTTGCAAAAGAAACATGATCAGCTAACAAACAGTAATGCTACATCAGCAAATGTGCACTTCTCGCTGCTTATAGAAAAGTTTGCGGTCATATGCACATCCTAATTAAAAACATAGGTGTTGGGCTAATATAGACTACTAGTATAGAACAAAAAGCCCTGCGCACTGTTAAAGCACCCTGTTAAATTCACCCCTTTATTTACAATGTTTCGATCTGAAATGGATCTTGGTCAGGTCAAACAAACAAAACTGGGTGCTCACATCGCAAAATGTACACATTTCACATCACACGACTATAGCGGATATGACAGGTGGTGGGTACAAGAACTATTTGTGTATCTCTAATCATTGAATAGCTTTTCTCTCTGCTTGACAGGCAGAGCCCATTCAATGAAGGGAAATTAAAGTCAACCATTCTTACTTGTCAGGTATAGTAACACTTTTATTTTACATATAACTCAAATATCAAATGAATGGTGGCCAATATTGAGAGATATCGTGAGGCAACCCTCACGTATCTGAAATGCCATGATCAATTGATGTTCACTGATCATGAAAAGCAAGCATTTACGTGCTGACTATGACTGATGACAGAGCTAAATGTGTGCAATTGTTTTCTATGGAATAGTCTGACATTTGTAGTTCGGACTATGTTCTTCAAGACGTGAGGATATTACAACCAAATAGTTAACATTTATTTACCAATTACTTGAAAAGGGCACATAGTCGTCAATGGTTTTAGCAGAGTTGGGGGTCTCCTTGCCCCCCCCCCCCGCTGCAAGGCTAATCAAAATAATGATTTACACTGAGTGTACAAAACATTAAGAACACCTATCGTTTGCGTTCAGAACAGCCTAAATTTGTCTGGGCATTGACTCTACAAGGTGTCGAAAGTGTTCCACAGGGACACTGGCCTATGTCGACTCCAATGCTTCCCACAGTTGGGTCAAGTTGCCTGGATGTCCTTTGGGTGGTGGACCATTCTTCACATGGGAGACAGTTGAGCGTAAAAATAAAAACACCAGCATTGCACTCAAACCAACGAGCCTGACACCTACAACCATACAACGTTCAAAGGCACTCAAGTATTTTGTCTTGCCCGTTCACCCTCTGAATGACACTCCAGGTCTCAATTGTCTAAAGTCTTAAAAATCCTTCTTTAACCCGTCATCTACTCTGATTGAAGTGGATTTAACAGGTGACATCACTAAGGGATCATAGCTTCCACCTGGATTCACCTGGTCAGTCTATGTCATGGAAAGAACTGGTGTTCCTAATGTTTTGTACACTCAGTGTACACAGTAGGCCTACATCCTTTGCTTGCTCCTCTCTTTCTCCTTCTCTTTTCCACTATCTTTCTCTTTCTTTCTCACCCTGTAGCTCTGTCTCCCATCTCTCTCGCTCTAGCTATGCCTCCCATCTCTCTCTCTCTAGCTATGCCTCCCATCTCTCTCTCTCTCTTGCAGTGCATGCTAGTGTGTTTGGCAGTTCAGAGGCTGTGTTGATGAGAGGCGGTTTTCTTGATATGTCTTCTTAGTGTTCTCTTTCAATTTTTATTTTCTATGGTGGAGCGTTAACACACTGTTAGTTTAGCAGTACTCACAGTTTTTTTTTCAACGTTAGGGTGGAATAGGAAAGAGTTTTATTTTCCTGGGGTTTGGAAGGCGTGTGTGCGCGATGGCTTCACAGCTTAGCGTGGAGGAGACTCTACGTAGGGTTTGCCACACTGGTGCTAAGGCATGAACTCAGGTGTGTTCCTACGTAGGGTTTGCCACACTGGCGCTAAGGCATGGACTCAGGTGTGTTCCTGAGAATGGAATTAAGGTGGAAGAGGTTCTGCTCGCCGTTGGCGAACCGGTAGGAGCTGAATATACACATTCTGCTTCTAGAATGAACAAAGGTGTGGTTGTGTTCATGAAAAGAGTGAATATGGTGGGTAGGCTGATTGCTAGCAGAATATTTGTAAGGAATGTGTTGGTTCCGATTTCTCCCTTCGAGTCCTTTGACTAGAGTGGTAATCGCAAATTTTCCTCCGTTTATTACGGATGATCAAACCAGGAAAGAGCTGAGTCGGTTTGGTAAGTTTGCTAGCGGGTTTCAGGCAGATGCCGTTAAGCATGTTGTTTCGTTCCGGAAGCAAGTGGTCATGTCTCTGAATAACAATGAGCAACAGCTAAATGTGCATTTTAAAGTGAGGCATGGGAAGGGGCTCTACGCAGGGTTTGCCAGCACAGATAGTCTATGGTGTTTTAAGAACAAATTCTTATTTTCAATGACAGCCTCCACCCCCTGTTCAAGGGTAGAACGACAGATTTGTACCTTGTCAGGTCGGGGATTTGAACTTGCAACCTTCCAGTTACTAGTCCAACGCTCTAACCACTAGGCTACTCTGCCGCCCCTTGATGAGAAGGGGTCTAGTCACGTTATGCTTGTGGATGAGTAGAGTATAGTGGGGAAATGTAAGAGACTAGGGGGAGGAGGAGGGTGTCAAGCAGAAGAGGAAAAAGGGGGAGAAGGAAGGAGGTGGGAGGGGAGGGGCTGGGGTGGGGTGGTTAAAGGCACCAAGGAACCTTTGCCTGGTGCGCGGGGTGGGGGGGTGGGACCAGAGAGGAGGAGCAGGTGGTCAGGATTAGAGATGGAGATGAGTAGGAGGAAGGTGAGTCTGAGAAAGAGGATGATGAGAAGGCCTTTTTTTCAGTGTGTTGACCTATGGGCCAAAAGGGCAAGTGTGTTGAGCCATGAGCCAAAAGGGGTAAGTGTGTCCACCCCTGCACATGTTAGTAGGTATGTTAGTGCAGGGGTGGAAGTCCTTTTTGCACCTCCGTCTGTCTGTAAAAATGTGCTCCTCAAAGGAGGTGTGTTGGGTAGACCGCTTGTAGTGAAAGAAGAAATTAATAACAGGGGTTTTATCTTTATAAATGTGTATGAGCCTAACGCAGGGAGAGAGAGGGGGCTTCTATTTGGGTGTCTTAGACAGGAACTCTCACAGGAGACGCTGGTGGTCGGTGGGGACTGGAACTGTACAATGGATGTTATTAAAGACAACAATGGGGAAGAGCCTCATTCAGGGTCAGTGGTGGTGTTAAGGGTCATCATTAATCAGTTTGACCTAGTGGATGTTTGGAGAACTAGACATCCTGACTCAAGACAGTATACATGGGTAAAGGGCTTTGGGGCAAAGGGTGAGTGCAGCCCGGCTTGATCAATTGTACATGTCCAACAATCAGCGCAATAGGCTGTTGGGCGCTACCATTCTCATAGTGGGGTTTTCAGATCACCACATAACCATGGCACACGGCTGTATATTTCACCAGGGCCTCGGCATGCATCCTATTGGAAGTTTAATGCAAAGCTCTTACAATAAGCCAACTTTTGCTCAGGTTTCCAGACATTTTTGGGAAAGGTAGCAAAGAGAGGAGTAAGATTCTCTGAGTCAATGGTTGGATGTGTGGAAACTCGAGCGTAGTATTAGTGAGATGGTGGTAGAGATGGTGTGGCAAGACAATGTAGACCTCCAGGCTAATTTAGCTGAGTTACATAGTGACCTGGGCAGTTTTTTCCAGGTTAAAGCAAAGGGAGTACTTGTAAGAGCTAGGTTCTCCATGATCAAGGAGATGGACGCTCCCCACTCTTTTTTCTTTGGTTTGGAAAGACAGAGCGGTGAAGCCAAGGGCATGCATTGTCTACAGCTGTCTGATGGGCGGGTGACCTCTGTGGTGGGGGGGGAAGTAGGAACGGACTGTGGAGTTTTATACTGAGTTGTATAGGCCAGAACAGTGTGATCCTATGTGTGCTCAGGTCTGTTTTGCAGAACTCCCTAAGCTCTCTCCGGCACATAGGGATGAAATGGACATTCCTCTGTTGTCCCAGGAACTGGCAGAGGCCGTAACTGGGTCGATTAACTCTCAGTGGAGTTTTATAAAAAATTCTGGGGAATAATTGGACTGGACTTCTTTTGCGTGTTGCGTTAGTGGGTCGGGGTAGGAGAGTTGACGATGAGCTGCCTTCGGGCCGCTTTGACTCTCCTGCCCAACAATTGGGGACTGGTGTGAACTATTGAACTGGAGGCCTGTGGCATTGCTCTGTGCCAAGGTCCTATCTAACATACTGAAGTCCCATCGGGGCGGCAGGGTAGCCTAGTGGTTAGAGTGTTGGACTAGTAACCGGAAGGCTGCAAGTTCAAACCCCCGAGCTGACAAGGTACAAATCTGTCGTTCTGCCCCTGAACAGGCAGTTAACCCACTGTTCCTAGGCCGTCATTGAAAATAAGAATTTGTTCTTAACTGACTTGCCTAGTTAAATAAAGGTAAAAAAAAAAAAATCTGGACTGAATAGTACATGAGGAACAGATGTATTGAGTACTGGGACCCTCAATCATGGACAACTTGTTCTTAATTAGGGTTCTAATGTGAACTTTGAACTGGTCTCTCTAGATCAAGAGAAGGCTTTTGATAGAGTGGGCCATGAGTGTCTGTTTAATGTGATGTCTTTATTTGGGTTTGAGGAAAGGTTTTTGGCCTGTGTGAAGAGCGTCATGTCTGGTCAAGGTGGGATTAGGGCTCAGTAGGCCACTCAGGGTGGGGCGGGGCATTAGACACAGACATCAACAACTTTTACAGAAGCACAATTAAGAGCATCCTGACGGGCTGTATCCCCGCCTGGTATGACAACTGCACCGCCCGTAACCGCAGAGCTCTCCAGAGGGTGGTGCGGTCTGCACAACGCATCACCGGGGGTACACTGCCTGCCTTCCAGGACACCTACAGCACCCGATGTCACAGGAAGGCCAAAAAGATGATCGAGGACAACAACCCCCCGAGCCACTGCCTGTTCACCCCGTTACCATCCAGAAGGCGAGGTCAGTACAGGTGCATCAAAGCTGGGGCCGAGAGACTGAAAAACAGCTTCTAATCTCAAGGCCATCAGACTGTTAAACAGCCATCACTAACACAGAGAGGCTGCTGCCAACATACAGACTTGAAATCATTGGCCACTTAAGTAAATGGATCACTAGTCACTTGAATGATTCTACTTTGATAATGTTTACATATCTTACATTACTCAAATCACACGTATATACTTTATTTTATATAATCTATTGCACCTTGTCTATGCTGCTCGGTCATCGCTCATCCATATATTGATATGGAAATCTTCTTATTCCATCCCTTTACTTAGATTTGTGTGTATTAGGTAAATGTTGTGGAATAGTTAGATTACTTGTTAGATATTACTGTACTGTTGGGAACTAGAAGCACAAGCATTTCGCTACACTCATATTAACATCTGCTAACCATGTGTATGTGACCAATACAATTTGATTTGATTGGATTTTGGATGCCCTCTTTAGGAGCAGTTATATACGCTAGCCATTGAGCCTTTTTTGGGCCTCCAGGGAGGATGTTGACAGGCATCGCAGTGTCGGCGTATGCAGAGTACGTTTCTGTGATGGTCAGAGATGATCAGGATATGCACTAGAGACTAGTCTGAAGGTGGACGAGGGAGCTTAGTCAGCTAAGGTGAACTGGGGAAGGGGAGAAAAGCTCTTATGTGGGGCATGGAGGGATATCCCCCCCCCCCTCGGCTTCCAGGGGCCATCACTAGCTGAGGGCGGAAGTGGTGTACATGTTCATACATGAAGGAGGACAGGGCCTGGTGGAACTGGAGAGCAGGGTGGCTGATTTCTGACTACAGGCGGTGCAGAGACTGCTGTACCATGCTGATGTTGGTTGGAGGGAGCCAGCATGCACACTGCTGGTGGTTTAGGGACCGGCAAATGTTTCTCATGAAGCTGGGGAGGATGAGTACAGCAGGATTCTCAGATTTTTACTCTGCGGTGTTGAGGTCCTGGCAGATATTAAGGTCCACACGAGAAGGGAGTGTGGAACCTGATCTGTGGGTGTGGGAGGAGCCTATCTTGCACAACACAGCCATTCCTTTGATATCGGTTCAGTAGGCCACCCTGCAGAGGCAACTGATAGCAGCGGGTTTACTAAGGCTGGGTGACCTGCGACTGCTGGGAAGGAGGGGTGGGAAAACCCTGGAAGTCCTGGCACAACAAACAGGAATAAGATCTGATGGAGAGATTCCTGGAGGAGGTCCAGGAGTCACTGTCTGAGCCGGTAAGGGGGGTGTTTGAGCGGCCAAAGGGGGTGGGGCCACCAATGTTTCCGCCACTGCAGGTGACGGCAGAGACTGGGGACTGGCAAGGGGGTCTGGAGGACTTGTTGGACTTTAACACTCCGAGCCTGGGGGAGTTTGAGGGGATGGGAGGTTAAGCCCTCTACAACCTCTGCATTAAGGTGAGGAACATTAGGAGCCTAACAGGAGTGAAGGCACATCAGTGGCAGGGGGTATGTGGGGAGGAGAATATGGTGGGTTTTAGGTGGAGGGGGCTCTACAAACCCCCAGTACCAAAGATATCAGGGGACCTCCAGTGGAGGGAGTATGTGGGGAGGAGAATATGGTGGGTTTTAGGTGGAGGGGGCTCTACAAACCCCCAGTACCAAAGAGGTCAGGGACCTCCAGTGGAGAGTTCTACATGGAGCCCTGGCCACTAACAGCTGGTTGGTACGGGTTGAACCGGGAGTCGGGCAGGGGTGTCTTTTCTGTGTTATGAGAGAAACTATGATTCTTGTGTTTTCTGTGTGCGCCAGGTTAATATCATTAATATCTCTGTTGGAATGTCTGTGTGAGAGGTTGGGGGTGCAGTTTACTGTTGGGTTGTTTATAAATGGGGTACAGGTATTCAAATAAGGAGAAAGCCAAATGTGTGTTGTTGAATTTTCTGTTTGCTCAGTCAAAGTTGTCTATTTGTCTAACAAGGAGGAACAGGGTCAAAGGTTGGGGGATAACAGACCCTTTACTATTGTTTAATGGGATGGTCTCTGTGCTCCTTAGGTTGGAATATGAGTTCCATAAAATGATCAAAAGCGTGGCAATGTTTCAGGAGATGTGGTGTGTTGGGGGGGCTGTCTGTATAGCTGGGGAAGATAGGTTGGATACACGGTTGTAGATGTGGTGTGTTGGGGGGCTGTCTGTATAGCTGGGGAAGATAGGTTGGATACACGGTTGTAGATGTGTTGACGTTTTTGGTTATTGTGACGTGTTGTTTTGCAACGTGGTGTAGAGGCCAAGGCTAGTATGGTATGCAAGTACTGCAGGACAGGATATATTTGTTTGTTTTTGGTTTAAAGGGTGGAGGGGGGTGAGGTTTTAATGAAATGAGAATGTTCCACTAAAGAAAGACAAAAAGTCAGTCTCCCTCTCCTCTCTCTCTCTGTCTCCCATCTCTCGCTCTGTCTCCCATCTCTCGCTATCTATCTAGCTCTGTCTTCTCTCTCTCTCTCTCTCTCTCTCTGTCTCTCTCTAGCTCTGTCTCGCATCTCTCTCTCTCCCCCCCTCTCTCTGTCTCCCATCTCTTTCCCTCTCTCTCTCTAGCTCGGTCTCTAGCGCTCTCTCTCTCTCTCTCTCTCTAGCTCTCTCTCTCTCTAGCTCTGTCTCCCATCTCTCTCTATCTCTCTGTCTCCTGCATCTCTCTCTCCTTTTCTTCCCCTTCTCCCACTCCCTCCTCCCTCCCTCCACCCTTCGCTGACTGTAATGGGATGATCAGGGGCTGTTTAGATTGTTGCAGTTACCCCGTCAGGAGGATGGTTTGTGCTGAGCTTAGGTCTGAGGTCTTAATGCCACAACACGGGCTGGAGAGGTCTTACTGCCACAACAGGCTGGAGAGGTCTTACTGCCACAACAGGCTGGAGAGGTCTTACTGCCACAACAGGCTGGAGAGGTCTTACTGCCACACAATAGGCTGGAGAGGTCTTACTGCCACAACAGGCTGGAGAGGTCTTACTGCAACAACACGGGCTGGAGAGGTCTTACTGCCACAACAGGGTGGAGAGGTCTTACTGCCACAACACAGACAGGAGAGGTCTTACTGCCACACAATAGGCTGGAGAGGTCTTACTGCCACAACAGGCTGGAGAGGTCTTACTGCCACAACACGGGGTGGAGAGGTCTTACTGCCACAACAGGCTGGAGAGGTCTTACTGCCACAACAGGCTGGAGAGGTCTTACTGCCACAAGAGGCTGGAGAGGTCTTACTGCCACAACAGGCTGGAGAGGTCTTACTGCCACAACACGGGGTGGAGAGGTCTTACTGCCACAACACAGACAGGAGAGGTCTTACTGCCACACAACGGGCTGGAGAGGTCTTACTGCCACAACACAGACAGGAGAGGTCTTACTGCCACAACAGGCTGGAGAGGTCTTACTGCCACACAACAGGCTGGAGAGGTCTTACTGCCACAACAGGCTGGAGAGGTCTTACTGCCACAACAGGCTGGAGAGGTCTTACTGCCACAACAGGCTGGAGAGGTCTTACTGCCACAACAGACAGGAGAGGTCTTACTGCCACAACAGGCTGGAGAGGTCTTACTCTCACAACAGACAGGAGAGGTCTTACTGCCACAACAGGCTGGAGAGGTCTTACTCTCACAACAGACAGGAGAGGTCTTACTGCCACAACAGGCTGGAGAGGTCTTACTCTCACAACAGACAGGAGAGGTCTTACTGCCACAACAGGCTGGAGAGGTCTTACTCTCACAACAGACAGGAGAGGTCTTACTGCCACAACAGGCTGGAGAGGTCTTACTCTCACAACAGACAGGAGAGGTCTTACTGCTGGAGAGGTCACAACAGGCTGGAGAGGTCTTACTGCCACAACAGACAGGACTCTCACAACAGACAGGAGAGGTCTTACTGCCACAACAGGCTGGAGAGGTCTTACTCTCACAACAGACAGGAGAGGTCTTACTCTCACAACAGGCTGGAGAGGTCTTACTGCCACAACAGACAGGAGAGGTCTTACTGCCACAACAGGCTGGAGAGGTCTTACTGCCACAACAGACAGGAGAGGTCTTACTGCCACAACAGGCTGGAGAGGTCTTACTGCCACAACAGACAGGAGAGGTCTTACTGCCACAACAGGCTGGAGAGGTCTTACTGCCACAACAGGCTGGAGAGGTCTTACTCTCACAACAGACAGCAGAGGTCTTACTGCCACAACAGGCTGGAGAGGTCTTACTGCCACAACACAAGCTGGAGAGGTCTTACTGCCACAACACAAGCTGGAGAGGCCCTGGAGTGATGTCACCCCTGTCATGTCACCTGCTGTTCTGTCACCGAGACACTGAGTCAATATGCTGTTTATTCTGTTTACCCATGAGTTAATTCCCATGAGTTAATTCCCATGAGTTAATTCCCATGAGTTAATTCCTATACCAAGTATGGATATGTATATCTTTTCAAGTCTAAACAAAACAGATTTTTTAATTCAGGTTCAGGTGTTGCAAAAATGTCTGTTATACTGCCATTCTTCCATATCATACTCTTTCCCAAAGGTATCTTTCCTTATTGTTAAAGATTTTTTTTTATATTTTCTTGCCAATCCACTAGTACCTGTGGACAGATTGCTACGAGTTAGCCGTGGCTCTGTCCTTCTGGACAGATTGCTACGAGTTAGCCATGGCTCTGTCCTTCTGGACAGATCGCTATGAGTTAGCTGTGGCTCTGTCATTCTGCACAGATCGCTATGAGTTAGCTGTGGCTCTGTCCTTCTGGACAGATCGCTATGAGTTAGCTGTGGCTCTGTCATTCTGCACAGATCGCTATGAGTTAGCTGTGGCTCTGTCCTTCTGCAAAGATCGCTATGAGTTAGCCGTGGCTCTGTCCTTCTGGACAGATTGCTATGAGTTAGCCGTGGCTCTGTCCTTCTGGACAGATCGCTATGAGTTAGCTGTGGCTCTGTCCTTCTGGACAGATTGCTATGAGTTAGCTGTGGCTCTGTCCTTCTGGACAGATCGCTATGAGTTAGCTGTGTCTCTGTCCTTCTGGACAAATCGCTATGAGTTAGCCGTGGCTTTGTCCTTCTGCACAGATCGCTATGAGTTAGCCGTGGCTTTGTCCTTCTGCACAGATCGCTATGAGTTAGACGTGGCTCTGTCCTTCTGCACAGATCGCTATGAGTTAGCCGTGGCTCTGTCTGTTATTAAACTGTGTATTTGTGTGAGTGCGTGCGTGCATGTGTGAATTATTGTGTGTGTGTATATGTGCACGTGTGTGTGTATGTGTATGTGTGTGTGGGTAGGCTACTCGTTTGACTCAGGGCCTTTGGTCATATTGTGCATCATAACTCTAAGAAATGTTTGTTTATTTCCGAACGAGAAATAGGCTCCGGAAAATCCCTGGATGCTCGTTGCTCAAGTTGCCGCGTCCTAGCGGCTGATCTGTCATCGAAATTATCAAAACACATTTCACAATGCAATTACTGGTGGAGGCCTAGTGCTAATGTGCACTATCAGTCAGTTGCTGCTATATCAGGTAAAACAGGAGTCAGGATGTCGCTGGAATAGGCCTGTGTTCCACCCACTCACTTTCCATTTGATCTCCTAAATTGATCTCCAGATCCTGATATGATCTCCTCCCGAAAGGACGTTTTCGTTCACAACCCCACTCCATAGAAAATAGAGTATGTAATGCTGCAGTGACTTCATTTGAAACGTCTGAAATGAAGTGTTGCAATGAAATCTTGTTGTCTTGGATTACCCAGGGATCCCTCTTCGTAGGTAGTTATTGCTGCCTTGGTTGTCCTCTCTTTCTTTCCACTCTCTCTCTCTCTTTATCTCTGTCAAACTCTCTGCTTGTAGCATACATTTTCCGGTCAAGGTTTTGAATAGAAATCTCAACATTCAAACCACACTGACACAGGGCCACAGAGAAGTAATTGGAGAAAGTGAGCTTTGACAATGTAAACATATGTTTCCCATGCCATTGAGAGAGAGAGAAAGAGAGAGAGAAAGAGAGAGAACGACCGTCAGACAGACAGACAGACAGACATTTTATTTTTTGTCATTCTTTAAAGATACATCCTCATTTCATTAAAACCTCTCCCGCTTTTAAAAAAACAATATCCCCTGTGCTGCATTCTCACATTGGCCTCGACCCCACGATACAAAACAACATCTCAATCACCAAACTTCCACAACCATATTTATTATACAAATTATTTATGGGCACTGAACACTGTGTTAACTGCCTTGTTCAGGGGCAGAACAGCAGATTTTTAGCTTGTTAGCTCAGGGATTCGACCTAGAAACCTTTCGGTTGCTGGCCCAACGCTCTAAACGCTAGGCTACCTGCCCTCCCCATATATCCAGCCAGTCCTCTTCCCCGACACACCACATCTCCTGAAACATCTCCTCACTTTTGATCATATGATAGAACTCATATTCCAACCTAAGCAGCACAGAGACCATCCAATTAAAAACTAGTAAAGGGTCTGTTATCCCCCAACCTTTGACCCTGGAGCACACAGAAAACACATGAATCATAGTTTCTCTCATAACACAGAAAAGACACCCCTGCCCGACTCCCGGTTCAACCCGTACCAACCAGCTGTTAGTGGCCAGGGCTCCATGTAGAACCCTCCACTGGAGGTCCCCTGACCTCTTTGGTACTGGGGGTTTGTAGAGCCCCCTCCACCTAAAACCCACCGTACTTTCCTTCCCACATACCCCCTGCCACTGATGTGCCTTCACTCCTGTTAGGCTCCTAATGTTCCTCACCTTAATGCAGAGGTTGTAGAGGGCTTAACCTCCCATCCCCTCAAACTCCCCCAGGCTCGGAGTGTTAAAGTCCAACAAGTCCTCCACACCCCCTTCCCAGTCCCCAGTCTCTGCCGTCACCTGCAGTGGAAGAAACATTGGTGGCCCCTCCCCCTTTGGCCGCACTAACACCCCCCTTACCGTCTGAGACAGTGCCTCCTGGACCTCCTCCAGGAATCTCTCCATCAGTCTACGTTAGTCCTGTTTTCTTGTGCCAGGACTTCCGGGGTTTTCCCACCCCTGCTCTTTTTTCCTTTTTTCCTCCCAGCAGGCACAGGTCATCCAGCCATTGTAAACCCCCAGCCATCAGTCGCATCTGCAGGGTGGCCGACTGAACCGATCTCAAAGGAATGGCTGGATTGTGGACGATAGGCTCCTCTACAACCCACAGCCCAGGTTCCACACACCCTTCTTGTGTGGGCTTCAGCAGCTGCCAGAGCCTTAGCACCGCAGAGTAGAAAATCTGAGAATCCTGCTGTACCCAGCCTCATGAGGAACAGCTGCCGGTCCAACCCTAATCCGCCAGCTCTCCTCAGCAGCGCGCATGACTGGTTCCCTCCAGGATCACACATTTCTGCCCTATATATCTCAGTATAAAACTTCACCGTCCGCTTCCGTATCTCCCCCACCACAGAGGTCACCCGCCATCAGACAGCTGTAGACAATGCATGCCCTTGGCTTCACCGCTCTGTCTTTCCAAACCAAAGAAGAAGGAGCTGGAAGCATCCATCTCCTTGATCATGGAGAACCTAGCTCTTACAAATGTTGCTTTTGCTTTAATCTAGAAAAAACTGCCCAGGTCACTATGTAATTCAAATAAATTAGTCTGGAGGACTACATTGATTCCTGGACATGTTAAACCGAGTCGGGCTGCACTCACCCTAGCCCAAAAGACCTTCACCCATGTATACTGTCTTGTGGTGAGATGTCAAGTTCTCCAAACATCCACTTGCTCAAATGGT
This sequence comes from Oncorhynchus tshawytscha, assembly GCF_018296145.1. Taxonomy (NCBI): domain Eukaryota; kingdom Metazoa; phylum Chordata; class Actinopteri; order Salmoniformes; family Salmonidae; genus Oncorhynchus; species Oncorhynchus tshawytscha. The sequence continues at coordinate 6,169,106 of NC_056434.1, forward strand.
TTAATAATGTCCCTTAAAACTTCCTACAGCTGAAATCCCGTGTAACGGGATCAAATTGACAACAGCCAGTGAAAGTGCAGGGTGCCAAATTCAAACAACAGAAATCTCATAATTAAAGTTCCTCAAACACAGAAGTATTATACACTATTTTAAATATAAACTAAATATTGTTAATCCATCCACAGTGTCCGATTTCAAAAAGGCTTTACGACGAAAGCATGCCATTACATAAAAAACGAGAGAGGAGTCACAAAAAGCGGAAATAGTGATAAAATTCATCTCTAACCTTTGATGATCTTCATCAGATGGCACTCATATGACTTCATGTTAGACAATATATGTATGGTTTGTTCGATAAAGTTCATATTTATATCCAAAACCTCAGTTTACATTGGCACGTTATGTTCAGTAATCTTTTGCTTCCAAAACATCTGGTGATTTTGCAGAGAGCCACATCAATCTACAAAAATGTTGATGAAAATACAAGTGCTATGCATGGAATTAAAGATATACTTCTCCTTAATGCAACCGCTGTGTCAGATTTCTAAAAAGCTTTACAGCGAAAGCACACCATGGAATAATCTGAGTACAGCACTCAAAGACCAAAACAAGCCATACAGATACCCGCCATGTTGTGTAGTCAACAGAAGTCAGAAATAGCATTCTAAAAATTAACTTACCTTTGATGATCTTCTTCGGAATGCACTCCCAGGAATCCAAGTTCCACAATAAATGTTTGTTTAGTTTGATAAAGTCCATCATTTATGTCCAAATACGTCCTTTATGTTTGCGCGTTTAGTTCACAAATCCAAATTCACAAGGCGCGAGCTCTAGGTCCAGACAAAAAGTCAAAACAGTATTATTACAGTTCGTAGAAACATGTCAAACGATGTATATAATCAATCTTTAGGATGTTTGTATAATAACTCTTCAATAATGGTCCAACCGGACTTTCCTTTGTCTTTAGAAATGAATGTGAACGCAGCTCGCTCTCACGGCCGCGCGCGAGACTTGGCTCATGCCATTCTGCCAGACACCTGTTTCAAACAGCTCTTATTTCGCTCCCCCTTCACAGTAGAAGCCTGAAACAAGGTTCTGAAGACTGTCGACATCTAGTGGAAGCCTTAGGAAGTGCAATCGGACCAAATGTTACACTGTATATTGGAAAAGACTTGAAAAACTACAAACCTCAGATTTCCCACTTCTTGGTTGGATTTTTTCTCAGGTTTTTTCCTGCCATATGAGTTATGTTAAACTCACAGACATAATTCAAACAGTTTTAGAAACGTCAGAGTGTTTTCTATCCAAATCATAATAATATGCATATCTTAGCTTCTGTGCCTGAGTAGCAGGCAGTTTACTCTGGACACCTTATTCATCCAAGCTACTTAATACTGCCCCCCAGCCATAAGAAGTTAACACCCCCACTGAGCCTGAATGAGGCTCCTCCCATTTATTTTTTTCATAAAAATTCCATTGTGTCAGTCCCCGCCGACCACCTGCATCTCCTCAGGTGCTACCTGTGAGAGTTCCCGTCTAGAAGTCCCCTCTCTCTCCCTGTGTTAGGCGCATGCATGTTTATAAAGACAAAACCGCTGTTATTCATTTCTGCTTTTACTACAAGCAGTCTACCCAACACACCTCCTTTAAGGAGCACATTTTTATGGCAAGACCCGATGCACAAAAAACAAACAGAACTGCCACCCATGCACTAACATTTGTTCCATGGCTCAGCAGGAGACCAATAACAAAGCTCAAATATCCACAATGCCCCCAAAAAACTATTCATCTTAACATCATCTGAAGGTAGACCTTGACACACTGTTGTGACCCACTTCCTCAACCTTAAACATTTCCTGAGTGAGAGGACGCTATGCCCCTCAATTTTCGTAGTGTGTTGTACTGATCTTACAAACTCTTCCGGTTCGCAAAAAAAACCCTTCAAGATTAACCTCTCATTCACCTCTCAACTACAAAACACTCCCAGCATGCACTGAGAGAGGGAGAGAGAGAGATGGGGGGGTTGAGATGAAGGCTCTGCAGTGGATGAAACAGAGGTTGTCGTAAGCATGTGGCTTCAGGAAAAATCTAAATCACAGAGAATCTTGTTACTGCACAGGACATATGTTACAGCACAGTAAATATGTAACAGCACAGTAAATATGTAACAGCACAGTAAATATGTAACAGCACAGTAAATATGTAACAGCACAGTAAATATGTAACAGCACAGTAAATATTTTACAGCACAGTAAATATGTAACAGCACAGTAAATATGTAACAGCACAGTAAATATGTAACAGCACAGTAAATATGTAACAGCACAGTGAGTATTTTACAGCACAGTAAATATTTTACAGCACAGTAAATATGTAACAGCACAGTAAATATGTAACAGCACAGTAAATATGTAACAGCACAGTAAGTATTTTACAGCACAGTAAATATGTAACAGCACAGTAAATATGTAACAGCACAGTAAATATGTAACAGCACAGTAAATATGTAACAGCACAGTGAGTATTTTACAGCACAGTGAGTGTTTTACAGCACAGTGAATATGTAACAGCACAGTGAGTATTTTACAGCACGGTGAGTATTTTACAGCACGGTGAGTATTTTACAGCACAGTGAGTATTTTACAGCACAGTGAGTATTTTACAGCACAGTGAGTATTTTACAGCACAGTGAGTATTTTACAGCACGGTGAGTATTTTACAGCACGGTGAGTATTTTACAGCACAGTGAGTATTTTACAGCACAGTGAGTATTTTACAGCACAGTGAGTATTTTACAGCACAGTGAGTATTTTACAGCACAGTGAGTATTTTACAGCACAGTGAGTATTTTACAGCACAGTGAGTATTTTACAGCACAGTGAATATTTTACAGCACAGTGAGTATTTTACAGCACAGTGAGTATTTTACAGCACAGTGAGTATTTTACAGCACAGTGAGTATTTTACAGCACAGTGAGTGTTTTACAGCACAGTGAGTATTTTACAGCACAGTGAGTATTTTACAGCACAGTGAGTATTTTACAGCACAGTGAGTATTTTACAGCACAGTGAGTATTTTACAGCACAGTGAGTGTTTTACAGCATAGTAAATATGTTATGGAAAAAAAAACTGGGTTTGAGAAAGCAATTGACTCTTCGGCCAAACTGATATTCTAATGGAGGCTAACTCGATTTAGACTCCATGCAAATTGGAATGACACGAAAGAGATGCTTCAAATTTCTCAACCAGAAACACACATCTACCGGTTCCTCCTTTGAGACACACCGTCTGTCTCCTGGGGTCTCTCTGTGTTGGCCCCCGATCGGTAGAATGCGGTTTCAAATACTGTACATGAGACGCCGTACACAGCAGCAGTTCGCTCCAAGTGAAAAAACGTTGAAAAAAGGGGTAACTCCTTTTCATACAGTGTCACACGAGACATAATAAATGAACATAACTGACATGAAGTGAGCTCCTCAATGCTATAAGGTTACTGCGTACACATGCTAACGTAAGCTATCCCAGTTCTCCGGGCCATGGGATAGGCGCTACTGATGAGTGAGCTAGAGGTCCCCGGACCAGAGCACAAAGGCCTTATTTCTGAATGAAATTAGAGTCTTGAAGAAACCATCTGGTAACCTGGACACTGGGCAAGGAGGGAGCAGATCTTCTGATGAAAAATGCCAATAATGTGGCCCCTTCAGGTCTTTTGGCAGGAACAGGCAAACTCGATACACTGCTTCCCCAATGCTGTCTCCCTCCGCCTCTTTCTCGCTCACTCTACTTCCCTCTCTCTCTATCCGTCTCTTCGTCATGTGGATGCAGACTGCAGAAGGACGAGAGGGTGGGCTGAAAAGTGATACGCTAGGTGTCTGCCAGTGGTGGAGCTGTCTGGCGAGCTTGTTTTTCACTTTGAGGTGTCGAACAAAGAGTGGCTTGGTAAAGGAACTATAGGACAAGCTGTAATTCTATCTACCCCCCCCACCCCAGCAACATCTCCCAGTCCACCCTGGCAGGCCCTGCCAATCCTTTCCTCACCGGCAGAGCCTTCGCTGAAACGAGGAAACAAAACAAGAAGATGACACGTTCCACTCTTTACAAATTGGTTTCTTGTGTGCTTTCCCCCTTTTCGTCTTTGCTCTCTCCCCGTGGGTTGAGGAAAGAGCGATACGGCGGGCAAATGAGTGAGAGGTGGAGAAAGGGTTCGGGAGGGAGGGTGGGTGGAGTGGCGTCTTGGACAGAATCTCATCTTCTTTTGTGCTCTTGTCTGGCAGCTGGTGTTGGGGGCTTTGGCCCGTACATCATCTCATTACTCTTCTTCACTTTAAACAATACCATCAGCCGGGGTAATAACTGTGGGCTATCAGCAGGGGTAATAACTGTGGGCTATCAGCCGGGGTAATAACTGCAGGCTTCCAGTACATTTCATCACGGACATCAGCTGGGGTAATAACTGTGGGATATCAGCAGGGGTAATAACTGCAGGCTTCCAGTACATTTCATCAGGGACAAAAACTGGGGTAATAACTGTGGGCTATCAGCAGGGGCCATAACTGTGGGCTATCAGCCGGGGTAATAACAGTGGGCTATCAGCAGGGGTAATAACTGTGGGCTTCTAGTATTTCATCACGGACATCAGCTGGGGTAATAACTGTGGGATATCAGCAGGGGTAATAACTGCAGGCTTCCAGTACATTTCATGAGGGACATAAACTGGGGTAATAACTGTGGGATATCAGCAGGGGTAATAACTGCAGGCTTCTAGTATTTCATCACGGACATCAGCTGGGGTAATAACTGTGGGATATCAGCAGGGGTAATAACTGCAGGCTTCCAGTACATTTCATGAGGGACATAAACTGGGGTAATAACTGCAGGCAATCAGCAGGGGTAATAACTGCAGGCTATTAGCCGGGGTAAGAACTGCAGGCTATCAACCGGGGTAATAACTGCAGGCTATCAGCCGGGGTAATAAATGCAGGCTTCCAGTACATTTCATCAGGGACAAGAACTGGGGTAATAACTGTGGGCTATCAGCTGGGGTAATAACTACAGGCTATCAGCTGGGGTAATAACTGCAGGCTATCAGCCTGGGTAATAACTGCAGGCTATCAGCTGGGGTAATAACTACAGGCTATCAGCCCGAAGTAATAACTGCAGGCTTCCAGCTGGTGTAATAACTGCAGGCTATCAGCAGGTGTAATAACTGCAGGCTATCAACCCAAAGTAATAACTGCAGGCTTCCAGCTGGGGTAATAACTGCAGGCTATCAGCTGGGGTAATAACTTCAGGCTATCAGCTGGGGTAATAACTGCAGGCTATCAGCCCGAAGTAATAACTGCAGGCTTCCAGCTGGTGTAATAACTGCAGGCTATCAGCTGGGGTAATAACTGCAGGCTATCAGCTGGGGTAATAACTGTGGGATATCAGCAGGGGTAATAACTGCAGGCTTCCAGTACATTTCATGAGGGACATAAACTGGGGTAAAAGCTGTGGGATATCAGCAGGGGTAATAACTGCAGGCTTCTAGTATTTCATCACGGACATCAGCTGGGGTAATAACTGTGGGATATCAGCAGGGGTAATAACTGCAGGCTTCCAGTACATTTCATGAGGGACATAAACTGGGGTAATAACTGCAGGCAATCAGCAGGGGTAATAACTGCAGGCTATTAGCCGGGGTAAGAACTGCAGGCTATCAACCGGGGTAATAACTGCAGGCTATCAGCCGGGGTAATAAATGCAGGCTTCCAGTACATTTCATCAGGGACAAGAACTGGGGTAATAACTGTGGGCTATCAGCTGGGGTAATAACTACAGGCTATCAGCTGGGGTAATAACTGCAGGCTATCAGCCTGGGTAATAACTGCAGGCTATCAGCTGGGGTAATAACTACAGGCTATCAGCTGGGGTAATAACTGCAGGCTATCAGCCGGGGTAATAACTGCAGGCTATCAGCCCGAAGTAATAACTGCAGGCTTCCAGCTGGTGTAATAACTGCAGGCTATCAGCAGGTGTAATAACTGCAGGCTATCAACCCAAAGTAATAACTGCAGGCTTCCAGCTGGTGTAATAACTGCAGGCTTCCAGCTGGTGTAATAACTGCAGGCTATCAGCAGGTGTAATAACTGCAGGCTATCAACCCAAAGTAATAACTGCAGGCTTCCAGCTGGGGTAATAACTGCAGGCTATCAGCTGGGGTAATAACTTCAGGCTATCAGCTGGGGTAATAACTGCAGGCTATCAGCTGGGGTAATGACTGCAGGCTTCCAGCTGGTGTACTAACTGCAGGTTATCAGCTATTACTCCAGCTTCATATTAAAAGAAGGATACTTTCAACAGGAACACATTGTAAATCCACCCAAAATGTAAGATTTTAATCTTCAAAAAGACAACGAGCCCACTCTTAAACATAGAATGGGCCAATCTTAGTAGCTTGCTAGAAAACCAGTTTTGATTTAGATGCAGTTTTGGTACAATGGAGACTTTAAGAGAGATGTTCATAGCATGACGTGAAAAATAATTCTCCTGGTGTTTCCCTCTCAACAGTTTCAAGTTTTCTATCAAAGTTAATAGTTGCAAGATTGCTCAACTTTTCCAGGATATGTACACCACCATCCGCCCATTTAACTTCTTAGGGAGGATGTTCCCTCGGGGGGATCAAATCAGCGGGTAATCAGCGGATATTTTAGAGCGCCACTGATCGTTTTTCGATAAAATTCAAACTTTCATTAAAACACACATGCAAGGTAGTGAATTAAAGCTACACTCGTTGTGAATCTAGCCACCGAGTCAGATTTGTAAAATGCTTTTCGGCGAAAGCATGAGAAGCTATTATCTGATAGCATGTAACACCCCAAAAGACCCGTAGAGGATGTAAACAAAAATAATTAGCGTAGTCGGCGCTACACAAACCGCACAATAAAATATAAAACATTCATTACCTTTGACGAGCTTCTTTCTTGGCACTCATATATGTCACATAAACATCACAATTGGGTCTTTTTCCCGATTAAATCCGTCATTGTATACCCAAAATGTGATTTGCTGAAGACCGGTCTGATCCAGAAAAATGCCCCTTTACAAGACGCAACGTCACTTTTTAAAATTACAAAAGTTGCCTATATACTTTTACAAATCACTTCAAATTACTTTTCTAAACCAACTTTAGGTATTAATAAACGTTAATAATCTATTAAATTGATCACGGGGCGATCTGTATTCGATAGCAGCAAGTCTTGAAATCATCGTCCATGTTTTCACATTCAAAACATCCTGTGGTGAGCCCAAAGAAAGGAAATGTGTCATGTTACCAAACCAACAATAAAGCCGCCCCTAAATGACAGCATTGGCGACATCGTGTGGAAGCTGTAGGCGTTTACAGGGGATTGCCATGTATTTTCTTCAGCCTTAGACAATACATTGACTGGCGGATGGATATTATTTTTGTGTTTTTGGTGACCAGTTTTTCGAAGGATTTTGACTCCTAAACACGTTCTGTTATAGCCACAGACACGATTTAACCAGTTTTAGAGACTTCAGAGTGTTTTCTATACACACACACTTATCATATGCATATACTATATTCCTGGCATGAGTAGCAGGACGCTGAAATGTTGCGCGATTTTTAACAAAAAGCTGCGAAAATTCGCAGCCTCCTTAAGAGGATTTATTAATGTCATCACTAGATCTGATGTTTAAAGCAGTTAAAAAACGTTTGATTTGCCATAATACATAGCTATGGTGACAGAAGGCAACCTTGTTTTATGCCTCTTGACATTTTCAAAGTCGTAAGAGATGTAACAGTTATTTATTACTTTAAATAAACGATTGTTGTACATTACTTTTACCCATCTTACCCAAGTTCAAATAAAAACTTGGGCACTTTAAAACATATTCTAGACATACTGTATGAAATGCATATAGCCTGAATGCATTCGATCCTCAATCAATACCTTTTTCACTTTAGGCATCATATAAAAGGATACCAGAAAACAATCAATCTGATAAGTTGAATTAAGCCTCCTCCACGTATATCTTATGAGATCCGAGTACTTAAGCCTCCTCCAAGTATATCTTATGAGATCCGAGTACTTAAGCCTCCTCCAAGTATATCTTATGAGATCCGAGTACTTAAGCCTCCTCCAAGTATATCTTATGAGATCCGAGTACTTAAGCCTCCTCCAAGTATATCTTATGAGATCCGAATACTTAAGCCTCCTCCATGTATATCTTATGAGATCCGAGTACTTAAGCCTCCAGATATCCGTCAATTCTAACACGTCCGTAATATTCGTCATCTCTTTGAGCGCCAGAGGGTTGGTAGTATGATTGCCTTTACAGTCTATTGGTGTCCTTAAAACTATGTTGTAGTCTCTCTGACTTTATAATACAGTTATTTGTATCTTGGAGACTAATTTGATTATTATATTATATTTTCAAATAGGTTTGAATCACTATTATCCAATCCATATAGATTTATGAGCCATAACTTTTCAATCACCAAGTAGTATATTCAAAATAATTAATATTCTCTGAGGATGGGTTTTAACAGATTGCACCTCAAGATCTAGATTTCTTTTTTTAACAGGATCAGAGCACCTTTGAATTCCTTAGCCAACAACAGAAATAGATTTTAACATGCTTTTTTTTCCCACCCAAGCCACTTTGTCAGAATTTATGGAATGAGTTTCCCACCCACACACCCACCTACACACCCTCCCACCAACCCATCTACACACACACCCATACACACACACACCCATACACCCATCCATACACCCACCTGTACACTCACCTACTGTACACACCCACCCACCTATACACCCACCTACTGTACACATCCACCTACACACCCACCCATACACCCACCTACACTCCCACACACCCACACTCCCACCCACACACCCACAGACCCCAGCTCAGTTGTTCTATCCCGGGACCCAATTCAAGGTTAGACTTGCTATGTGAATCCGTTGTAGCTGTTTGAAAGCCGCACCATTATGGAGCAGGGATTATTTGATAAACCAATGTCTCTTCCTGGATGATGGAGTATCAGTATTGGATATCAGCCTTCCCCCCAACACACACACATTGGTCCCCCACCGAGACCTTTCCTTCCCCGGCACCTCTGTGCAGTCTGAGCATTATGAGCATACAACCAGGGCCTCAGTATTCTGCCTCCTCTCTGATTGTAACAATGGCGCCGGAGAAGAAGGCTGGCGTTTTCCGTGTCCCCAACCGATTGTGTTTTTTTGTTTGTTGATTTACGTTTTTTGTAACTTATTTTTTTAAACTTATTTTGTACATAATGTTGCTGCTACTGTCTCTTATGACTGAAAAAAATGTCTGAACATCAGGAATTTCCTTTAACGTGTCTGACGAGCCCGACGCGAATGATATACTGCTTTCTCGGGAACAGGCCCTGTGATTTGTGTGAAGAGAAGGCGGAGAAAAAGGGGCTAGAGGGCGAGCTACCTTCTGAGAATTCATAGGCGATCGAATAAACCCCCACTTCCTTCCATTCTGCAAGCAAACGTGCAATCTTTGGAGAATAAAATAGATGACCTACACAGAACATTAAACTACCAATGGGACATTCAAAACTGTAATATCTTATGCTTCACGGAGTTGTGGCTGAATGACGACACCATCAACATACAGCTGGCTGGTTATATGCTGTACCTGCAGGAAAGAACAGCTTTGTCTATAAATAACAGCTTGTGCACAATATCTAAGGAGGTCTCGAGCTATTGCTCGCCTGAGGTAGAATGTCTCATGATAAGCTGTTGACCACACTATCTACCTAGAGAGTTTTCATCTGCATTTTTAGTAGCTGTTTACATAACACCACAGACAGAGGCTGGCAGTAAGACAGCATTGAATGAGCTGTATTCCGCCATAAGCAAACAAGAAAATGCTCACCCAGAGGCGGCGCTCCTAGTAGCCCAGGACTTTAATGCAGAGAAACTTAAATCAGTTTAAACTAATTTCTATCGACATGTTAAATGTGCAACCAGGGGGAAAACATCTCTGGACCAACTTTACTCCACACACAGAGATGCATACAAAGCTCTCCCTCACCCTCCATTTGGCAAATCTGAAAAGAATTCTGTATAATGAAGTGAAACTTATAAATCATGTTTTGTCCTAACATGATGGAACGGTGCCCAACCTTACCTGCTCTAGACACCCTCCTGGGCGACCCACCCACTAATGAGACATCCTTACCCATTTAATAGGCTTGCTACACGTAGCCTACGTAGCAAAGACAGAAAGATGAACACAGTCAGGGACCCACTAAGTCTGAGCCTGCCTGGCAGGGTAGGTCCAATCAAAGCCAAAGCACAGTACGGGTAAGCATAATATACAAGGAAATTCTCAAAGCTGCTAATGCAGACCTTGATGACCTCATACCTAGCCGGTGGGATTTCTGGTGACGTACCTCCACCCAGGTAATGGCAGTGCTGGCTGCAGTAGCCCATGTGGGGAGGGTATCACTCAGACAATCAAATCAAATCAAATTGTATTAGTCACATGTGCCGAATACAACCTTACAGTGAAATGCTTACTTACGAGCGAGCCCCTAACCAACAATGCAGTTTAAAAAAATACAGATAAGAATAAGAAATAAAAGTAACAAGTACTTAAAGAGCAGCAGTAAAATAATAGTGAGACTATATACAGTACCGGTACAGCGTCAATGTTTAGGGGCGCCGGTTAGTTGAGGTAATATGTACATGTAGGTAGAGCTATTATTGTGACTATACATAGATGATGACAATGCAAATGGTAGCCATTTGATTAGATGTTCAGGAGTCTTATGGCTTGTTGGTAGAATGCTGTTTAGAAGCCTCTTGGACCTAGACCTGGCGCTCCGGTACCGTTAGCCATGTGGTAACAGAGAGAACAGTCTATGACTGGCGTCTTTGACAATTTGTAGGGCCTTCCTCTGACACCGCCTGGTATAGAGGCCCTGGATGGCAGGAAGATTGGCCCCAGTGATATACTGTGCCATTATCACTACCTTCTGTAGTGCCTTGCGGTCGGAGGCTGAGCAGTTGCCGTACCATGGCAGTGATGCAACCAATCAGGGTGCTCTTGATGTTGCAGCTGTAGAACCTTTTGAGGATCTGAGGACCCATGCCAAATCTTTTCAGTCTCCTGAGGGGGAATAGGCTTTGTCGTGCCCTCTTCACGACTGTCTTGGTGTGTTTGGACCATGTTAGTTTGTTGGTGATGTGGACACCAAGGAACTTGAAGCTCCACAACCTGCTCCACTACAGCCCCGTCGATGAGAATGGGGGCATGCTCGGTCCTCCTTTCCTTTAGTCCACAATCATCTCCATAGTCTTGGTTACATTAAAGGATAGGTTGTTATTCTGGCACCACCGTGCAAGGGCTCTGACCTCCTCCCTATATGCTGTCTCATCGCTGCCAGTGATGAGGGGACTGAGCACTTACCCCTGAGGGACTCCAGTGCTGAGAATGTGTTGCTACCTACCCTCAACACCTGGGGGCGGCCCATCATGAAGTCCAGGATACATTTGCAGAGGGAGGTGTTTAGTCCTAGGATCCTTAGCTTAGTGATGAGCTTTGAGGGCATGATGGTGTTGAACGCTGAGCTGCAACCAATGAATAGCATTCTCACATAGGTGATTATTTTGTCCAGGTGGGAAAGGGCAGTGTGGAGTGCAATAGAGATTGCATCATCTGTGGATCCGTTTGGGCGGTATGCAAATTGGAGTGTGTCTAGGGTTTCTGGGATAATGGTGTTGATGTGAGCCATTACCAGCCTTTCAAAGCACTTCATGACTACGGACGTGAGTGCTACGGGTCTGTAGTCATTTAGGCAGGTTACCTTAGTGTTCATGGACACAGGGACTATAGTGGTCTGCTTGAAACATGTTGGTATTACAGACTTGGACAGGCACATGTTGAAACTGTCAGTGAAGACACCTGCCAGTTGGTCAGCACATGCCCGGAGCACACGTCCTGGTAATCCGTCTGGCCCCACGGTCTTTTGAATGTTGACCTGTTTAAAGGTCTTACTCACGTCGGCTAAGGAGAGCGCAGTCACACGTTTGTCCGGAACAGCTGATGCTCTTATGGATGCCTCAGTGTTGCTTGCCTCAAAGCGAGCATAGAAGTGATTTAGCTCGTCTGGTAGGCTCGTGTCACTGGGAAGCACACGGCTTTGTAGTCTGTAATAGTTTGCAAGCCTTGCCACATAAGACAAGTGTTGTAGCAGGTGTAGTACGATTCAATCTTAGCCCTGTATTGGCGCTATGCCTGTTTGATGTTTCGTCAGAGGGCATAACAAGATTTATTATAAGCTTCTGGGTAAGACTCCCGCACCTTGAAAGCGTTAGCTCTACCCTTTAGCTCAGTGCGAATGTTGCCTGTAATCCATGGCTTCGAGTTGGGATATACACGTACAGTGTAGGGATGACGTCAATCGGAAGAATCCTGGTTAAATGTACCAGTCTGTGATTACAAAACAGTCCTGTAGTTTAGCATCTGTTTATTCTGACCACTTTTTTTATAGACCGAGTCACATGTGCATCCTGCTTTAATGTTTGATTGTAAGCAGGGTTCAGGAGGATAGAATTATGGTCAGATTTACCAAATGGAGGGCGAGGGAGAGTTTTGTACACATCTCTGTGTGTGGAGTACAGGTGATCTAGAATTTTTTTCCCTCTGGTTGCACATTTAACATGTTGGTCGAAATGAGGTAAAACTGATTTAAGTTTCCCTGCTTAAAGTCTCTGCCTCTGGGTGAGCGGTTTCCTGTTTGCTTATTTCCTTTTCCAGCTGACTGAGAGTGGTCTTAGTGCCAAATAAACAGCCATGAAAAGTATAGATGAAAACTCTCTTGGCAAAAGGTGTGGTCTACAGTTTTTCATAAGATACTCCACGTCAGGCGAGCAAAATCTAGAGACTTCCTTAGATTTCTTGCACCAGCTGTTGTTTACAAATATGCACAGACTGCCCCCCCTCGTCTTACCGGAGTGTGCTGTTCTATCCTGCCGGTGCAGCATATATCCATGTCATCATTCAGCTATGATTCCGTGAAACATAAGATGTTACAGTTTTTGATGTTACGTCGGTAGGATATTCGTGATCATACCTCGTCTAATTTATTGTCCAATGATCGTACGTTGGCGAGTGATATTGACGGTAATGGCAGCTTTCCTACTCGCCTTGTGCGGATCCTAACGAGGCACCCCGCTCTGTGTCCTCTCTGTACCTGCGTCTCTTTCTCTTGCCAATAACTGGGATGTCGGGTGTTCGCAGTATATCCTGTGCGTCCTGCCTGATGAGAAAAACATCTGCGTCTAACCCGAGGTGAGTGATCGCTGTCCTGATATCCAGAAGCTCTTTTCTTGCCATAAGATATGGTGGCAGAAACAGTATGTACAAAATAAGTTACAAATAAGTTGAGAAAAATCACATAGTATCAAAACTGTTACCGTAAAACTGCTACTAACTGCTGCCATTTCTTCCCTTTGGTTGGCAGGCTATCTAGCTAAGAGATTTCCTCTATGTTGGCTAGCTAATGCTAGCTAATGCGACGTCATCTTTCATTTTGTCATCACAAAATAGTGTCTGTATAAAGTCATTGGATCCAGTCTGAATTCCCTTTGTTCTCACACACAACCATCCTTCATTTGCACACACTATCACTGGCTCCTAAGTCCCCACAGTTGACACCAAGGGCACAAAGGTCAAAGGTGAGAAAATCAGTTTAAATCTTTGGCCAGTTGAGGAACCTTTTTAACTCATCGGGTTGTGAAAAGTGGCATGTCAAAGCACACGGCTTGGACATTGACCAAAAATTGTGGCTCAACAAGTATGCAACTGATTTAGAAAGGTCTATTCCTAGTCCTGGCTGCGAAGTGGAGAGAGATAGTTTTCCTGTGTGTCTGCTAGTGTGTGTGTCTGTGTGTGTGTGTCTGTGTGTGTGTGCGTGTGTGTGTGTGTGTGTGTGTGTGTGTGTGGTGTATACAGAGGCCAAGCTCATGCCACAAAACAGATGGGCGTTTTGAATAAATAAATGTTGCATATGACGGGAACGTGTACTCGCTCTCTCTCTATCTGTCTCTCTCTTTCTCTCTCGCTCTCCCTCTGTCTCTGTCTCGCTCTCTCTCTGTCTCTTTCTTTCTCTCTCTCTTTCCCTCTGTCTCTCTCTCTGACTGTCTCTCTCTCTCTCTCTCTCTCTCTCTCTCTGTCTCTCTGTCTCTCTCTCTCTCACTCTCTCTTTCTGTTTCTCTCTCTCTCACTCTCTCTTTCTGTCTCTCTGTCTCTCTGTCTCTCTCTCTCTCTCTCTGTTTCTCTGTCTCACTCTCTCTTTCTGTCTCTCTCTCTCTCTCTCTCTCTCACTCTCCCTCTCGCTTCACTCTCTTTTTCCTCTCTCTCTCAACTTAAAGAAATGGGGGGCAGAAGGAAAGATTTTCACAAATAAACTTACCTCAACTAAATCTTTCCTCAGACACACAACACTCCCAAGAGCCACAGACAGACAGACAGACAGACAGACAGACAGACAGACAGACAGACAGACAGACAGACAGACAGACAGACAGACAGACAGACAGACAGACAGACAGACAGACAGACAGACAGACAGACAGACAGACAGACAGACAGACAGACAGACAGACAGACAGACAGACAGACAGACAGACAGACAGGAGACACTGCATCCTCCATGTCCCCTGTCACTACACAAACCTCCCATGTACCTCCCAGTCCCCAAATAGTTAACTGAAACACTGGGGAAATGTGGGGAGGTCGTGTCAGTAGTAGTGGACATCCACATTCCTCTTAAGCAATAGGTGGATTATAGAAGTGTGTGCTGGGTAGGAGCACCGGATTAACATTCCTGGGGGAATTTGAACACTCTGGGTGACAAATTTGCAACTCTGTTCCCCTCTGTGTTCCTCCCAGTCAGCGGTGTGCTAAACCGCGGCCAGAGTGTAGAGGAGGTCAGCTGGAAAGAAGGGCAGAGGGGGGGGGGGATCCCTCCGTTCCAGAGATCCGTTGGGATCAACACACCCCAGCCGACGGAGGGGAGGGAGGGAAACAGGAGACAGGAGCAGGAAAGAAGAGAGGGAGGGAGGGTTCTTAAATTTAAGTTTTCCCAGTACCTGAAATTGCTGTTACCATTGTTTCCGTGCCTGACTTGAATATAATTTCTAAGAAAGGACACTGTACTCACTGCATACTGTAGTTAGCATAGTGTAGTATGCTCTTATTAAGAACCTTCCACACCAAGGACGATAACTACAAGGATAACTGTAACGATAAATTATACATAACTATAAACCTTTGGCGAGCATCGATACCAGCGGAACATTTATCGTGCCACTGCACACCTGTCAATCAACTGATGGACGCATCCTACTGCACGAGGTAGGCCTATTAATAAGGTGGTAACACGAGACCAGTCAGTGTTTCAGGGTGTGTTCATTGTCATAGTAACAACTGCAAATAATACTTCATTGTACATACAATGAAAAACAATCCCACTTTAAAAAAAATAATAATAATTTAAATAAAAATGGCGAGGTAGATGGACGTGAACAAACACTTTTCCATAAGAGAATCCTTAACAAAGTCAGGCACTGTCATTTTATTTAACTAGGCAAGTCAGTTAAGAACAGGTCCTTATTTTCAATGACAGCCTAGGAACAGTGGGTTAACTGCCTGTACAGACTTATACCTTGTCAGCTTGGGGGTTTGATACTTGCAATCTTCTGGTTACTAGTCCAACGCTCTAACAACTAGGCTAACCTGCCACCCCTGTTATGGTGCTACAGATGGTAATATTGCAGTAACATTGTTAGTTATTTTAAATAAGTTTTAAATAAGACTCATAAGTGATCAACATATCGTACTGTACCCTGTAGGCCTATTTAGTAAGTTGGTAACAAGACCGTTCAGTGTTTCATCGTCATAGTGACAACTTGCAAATAATATGTTAATGTACGTGTCATGAAAAATAAAGAAGCTCACATTTAAATGTAACAATTCAACAACAAACGCTGTTTATCTTACGTGTCTTTTACGTCACTTACCTCGTTGGTTTGCAAGTGATTTCCATTTTTCGAATGATTGTCAATTCGTTTTGGATCTTATTTTTCACTGTGTTCGTCTCTCTGTCTGTCCTGTGCGACAGTTCATTTGACCTAGCCTATTTTACGTTTAACAATTAGCAAGAGCAAGCCTACTTCTCTCCACGAAAAGGCTATTAGGTCTAGTATAAAATATTCTAAAAATAAATGTCCTATAGCTTTTGAATAACTTCTCCTGGGATTTCACGTGCAGAGGAATAGCGGAGAGGCTTGAGTAGCCTATCTATAGCCTATTGCACACAGGAACAGCTGGAAGAGAGAGATGTAGCCCAAGTAAGAAGCTAAATATTAGCTAGATTATTAAGGTCATTCATCAGCTAAATAGTAGAGCTATAAATATTTACCTGTCAAAGTGTGAGAGAAAAGTTAACAAATGATGAAATGGCAGATCTGTGGTTTCCTCCAGCTTACTCTGCAGTCGGGGACACGCGAAGCTCCACTATTGATTATTAAGCCTAAGTTCTTAGACAATAACGTTATTCTACTTAGGCTACGACAACACAGTGCAATGAGGAATGTGTTACTGTTACCAAGTGGATACTTGGGGCTGTAAACTGCAAACTGCAGTTGAAGCTACTTTGAATTTCGTGCCAAAATAACTGCCTAAAGCCTAGGCTTGGTTTATATAACATTTTGGATCAGTTGGGGTCTATTCTAGACAGTTTAGAACAGGGGCGTGGCTACTCCAGTTCTCGAGGGTCTGATTGGTGTCACACTTTCTCTCCCATCCCTAACAAACACAGCTGTCACGTTCTGACCTTAGTTCTTTTGTGATGTTGTTGTTTTAGTATGGTCAGAGGGTGTGAGTTGGGTGGGCAGTCTATGTGCTTTTTCTATGAATTGGTATTTCTGTGTTTGGCCTGGTATGGTTCTCAATCAGAGGCAGCTGTCAATCGTCGTCCCTGATTGAGAACCATACTAAGGCAGCCTGTTTTCCCCCTGTTAGTTGTGGGTAGTTGTTGTCCCTGATTGAGAACCATACTTAGGCAGCCTGTTTTCCCCCTGTTAGTTGTGGGTAGTTGTTGTCTCTGATTGAGAACCATACTTAGGCAGCCTGTTTTCACCCTGTTAGTTGTGGGTAGTTGTTGTCTCTGATTGAGAACCATACTTAGGCAGCCTGTTTTCACCCTGTTAGTTGTGGGTAGTTGTTGTCTCTGATTGAGAACCATACTTAGGCAGCCTGTTTTCCCCCTGTTAGTTGTGGGTAGTTGTTGTCCCTGATTGAGAACCATACTTAGGCAGCCTGGTTTCACCTTTGAGTTGTGGGTGATTATACTTTCTGTTTAGTGTGTTTTGCACCTGAGCTGTTTCCGTTGTTCTTTTGTTGTTTTGTTGTTTTGTATTTAGTGTTCAGGTTTATTAAAGTTAACGATGAACATGTACCACGCTGCGCATTGGTCCTCCGATCCTTCCTAATCCTCCTCAGAAGAGGAGGGCAATCGTTACAACAGCTGATTAATCACATTGCATTCGAAACTGAAGACCATGATTAGGTGATTATTGGAGTCGGGTGTGTTAGCCGGGGCTGGGGGCAAAACTGTGACAACAATCAGGCCCTCGAGGACTGGAATTGCTCACCCCTGGTTTTGAAGGTCCTGAAATGTACATTAGCTGGCCAGTCATAGTGTCTTTTTTCAGGATGTATCTGCGTTAACAGATAAGATAGGGCTACCTTTGAAAAATGTGAACCTTTCATGCATGGTTTGTCTTCTAAAATTATTCTCCCAAGTCTTCCTATAATTATTGTGGTCACCAACTTGGTCACAACTGCGCCATTTTTTTCAGGCAACTTACCATTTGCTCAGACCTTCTCCACCATCCGAGAAACCTCCCGCACCTAGAACCAAGAACAATTCAACAGAACATGTTTTTGATTGGCTGTCAATGTTTTATCATTGGAAAAAAGCTCAAAGAGGTGTAAAGTACTTTAGTAAAAATAATTTGAAGAATTACTTAAGTAGTTTTTTTGGGATATCTGTACTTTACTATTTATGTTTTTGACAACTTTTACTTTTACTTCCCTACATTCCTAAAGAAAAGTATGTACTTTTTACTGAATACATTTTCCCTGACACCCAAAAGTACTCATTACATTCTGAATGCTTAGCAGGACAGGAAAATGGTGTAATTCACACACTTATCAAGTGAACATCCCTGGTCATCCCTACTGCCTCTGATCTGGAGGACTCACTAAACAGAGAACATCCCTGGTCATCCCTACTGCCTCTGATCTGGAGGACTCACTAAACAGAGAACATCCCTGGTCATCCCTACTGCCTCTGATCTGGAGGACTCACTAAACAGAGAACATCCCTGGTCATCCCTACTGCCTCTGATCTGGAGGACTCACTAAACAGAGAACAACCCTGGTCATCCCTACTGCCTCTGATCTGATGGACTCACTAAACAGAGAACATCCCTGGTCATCTCTACTGCCTCTAGGCTGGTGGACTCACTAAACAGAGAACATCCCTGGTCATCCCTACTGCCTCTGATCTGGAGGACTCACTAAACAGAGAACATCCCTGGTCATCCCTACTGCCTCTGATCTGGAGGACTCACTAAACAGAGAACATCCCTGGTCATCCCTACTGCTTCTGATCTGGAGGACTCACTAAACAGAGAACATCCCTGGTCATCCCTACTGACTCTGATCTGGAGGACTCACTAAACACAAATGCTTCGTTGGTAAATGATGTCTGGTTGTTGAAGTGTGCCAATGGCTATATCCGTAACGACTTTACAACAAGAAAATTGTGCTGTATGGTTTGATAAATTTAAGCAATTTGAAAGGTAGTTCTTCTTTTGATAATTTGCATTTTACATTAAGTTTTGATACTATATTTAAAACCAAACACTTTTAGACTTTTACTCAAGTAGTATTTTACTGTGTGACTTTCACTTTTACTTGAGTCATTTCCAATTTAAGGAATCTTTACTTTTACCCAAGTATGACATTCAGTGCTTTTTCTGCCACTGTCCAAACGATAGCTCTCGTTATCCTTCTCCACTCTATTGTACTTCTCCACTCTAGTATATTTATCCACTCTATTGTCCTTCTCCACTCTATTGTCCTTCTCCACTCTAGTATATTTATCCACTCTATTGTCCTTCTCCACTCTAGTATATTTATCCACTATTGTCATTCTCCACTCTATTGTCCTTCTCCACTCTAGTATATTTATCCACTCTATTGTCATTCTCCACTCTAGTATATTTATCCACTATTGTCATTCTCCACTCTATTGTCCTTCTCCACTCTATTGTCATTCTCCACTCTATTGTCATTCTCCACTCTAGTATATTTATCCACTCTATTGTCCTTCTCCACTCTAGTATATTTATCCACTCTTGTCATTCTCCACTCTTGTATATTTATCCACTCTATTGTCCTTCTCCACTCTAGTATATTTATCCACTCTATTGTCCTTCTCCACTCTAGTATATTTATCCACTCTTGTCCTTCTCCACTCTAGTATATTTATCCACTATTCTCATTCTCCACTCTATTGTCATTCTCCACTCTAGTATATTTATCCACTCTATTGTCCTTCTCCACTCTTGTATATTTATCCACACTATTGTCCTTCTCCACTCTATTGTCCTTCTCCACTCTAGTATATTTATCCACTCTATTGTCCTTCTCCACACTATTGTCCTTCTCCACTCTATTGTCCTTCTCCACACTATTGTCATTCTCCACACTATTGTCATTCTCCACACTATTGTCATTCTCCACACTATTGTCATTCTCCACTCTAGTATATTTATCCACTCTATTCCTTCTCCACTCTAGTGTATTTATCCACTATTGTCCTTCTCCACACTATTGTCATTCTCCACTCTATTGCCCTTCTCCACTCTTGTATATTTATCCACTCTATTGCCCTTCTCCACTCTAGTATATTTATCCACTCTATTGCCCTTCTCCACTCTTGTATATTTATCCACTCTATTGTCTTTCTACACTCTATTGGTCTTCTCCACTCTTGTATATTTATCCACTCTATTGTCCTTCTCCACTCTATTGTCCTTCTCCACTCTATTGTCCTTCTCCACTCTAGTATATTTATCCACTCTATTGTCCTTCTCCACAATATTGTCCTTCTCCACTCTATTGTCATTCTCCACACTATTGTCATTCTCCACACTATTGTCATTCTCCACTCTATTGTCATTCTCCACTCTATTGTCATTCTCCACTCTATTGTCCTTCTCCACTCTATTGTCCTTCTCCACTCTAGTATCTTTATCCACTCTAGTATATTTATCCTCTATTGTCCTTCTCCACTCTATTGTCATTCTCCACTCTATTGTCCTTCTCCACTCTAGTATATTTATCCAATCTATTGTCATTCTCCACTCTATTGTCCTTCTCCACTCTATTGTCCTTCTCCACTCTAGTATATTTATCCACTCTATTGTCATTCTCCACTCTAGTATATTTATCCACTCTATTGTCATTCTCCACTCTAGTATATTTATCCACTCTATTGTCATTCTCCACTCTAGTATATTTATCCACTCTTGTCATTCTCCACTCTAGTATATTTATCCACTCTTGTCCTTCTCCACTCTAGTATATTTATCCACTTCTGTCCTTCTCCACTCTATTATATGTATCCACTCTATTGTCATTCTCCACTCTATTGTCATTCTCCACTCTATTGTCATTCTCCACTCTAGTATATTTATCTGTACACAGAGTACAGCCTACTGTATAAAAGGACTCCACAGAGTGTATTAGCAACTTAAGTGAACACACACACACACACACTCACAGAAACAGAAACACACAGACACACACACACAAAATGTAACGATGTGCGCTGAGAGTCGGGAAGCATGTTCAGGGAAATGAGTGTCTTGATAAAAATACGGAACATAATACAAAACACGAAACACTAACAACACACAGACAGGAAACAGAAACAATGACGTGTGGGGAAGGAACCAAAGGGGCTGACATATATAGGGAAGGAACCGAAGGGGGTGACATATATAGGGAAGGAACCAAAGGGAGTGACATATATAGGGAAGGAACCAAAGGGGCTGACATATATAGTAATTTCTCCACCAAAGGGAGTGACATATATATTTAAGGAACCCAAGGGAGTGACATATATAGGGAAGGAACACGAAGGGACCTTGACATATATATTTAAGGAACCAAAGGGACTGACATATATAGGGAAGGAACCAAAGGGAGTGACATTTATCCAAGGTCCTTCCGAAGGGTCATGACATATATAGGGAATGAACCAAAGGGACTGACATATATGTCCCAAAGGGACTGACATATATAGGGAAGGAACCGAAGGGGGTGACATATATAGGGAAGGAACCAAAGGGACTCATATATAGGGAAGGAACCAAAGGGATTCTCACTCTATGTCATATACTCTAAGGAACCAAAGGGACTGACATACTAGGGAAGGAACCCACTCTAGTGACATTTATCCAGGAACCAAAGGGAGTGACATATATAGGGAAGGAACCAAAGGGAGTGACATTCTCCACTCTTGAACCAAAGGGATGACATATATTGTCAGGAACCAAAGGGACTGACATATATAGGGAAGGAACCAAAGGGACTGACATATATATCCAGGAACCAAAGGGACCTTCATATATAGGGAAGGAACCGATCCAGGGGGTGACATATATAGGTCCTTTACCAAAGGGAGTGACATATATAGGGAAGGTCCCAAAGGGAGTGACATATTTATCCAGGAACCAAAGGGAGTGACATATATAGGGAAGGAACCAAGGGAGTGACATATATAGGGAAGGAACCAAAGGGACTGACATATATAGGGAAGGAACCAAAGGGACTGACATATATAGGGAAGGAACCAAAGGGACTGACATATATAGGGAAGGAACCGAAGGGGGTGACATATATAGGGAAGGAACCAAAGGGAGTGACATATATAGGGAAGGAACCAAAGGGACTGACATATAGGGAAGGAACCAAAGGGACTGACATATATAGGGAAGGAACCGAAGGGGTGACATATATAGGGAAGGAACCAAAGGGAGTGACATTATACTCTTGAACCAAAGGGAGTGACATATATAGGGAAGGAACCGAAGGGGGTGACATATATAGGGAAGGAACCGAAGGGAGTGACATATATAGGGAATGAACCAAAGGGAGTGACATATATAGGGAAGGTAATCAAGGAAGTGATGGAGTCCAGGTGAGTCTGATGACGCGCAGGTGCGCGTAACGATGGTGACAGGTGTGCGCCATAACGAGCAGCCTGGTGACCTAGAGGCCGGAGAGGGAGCACACAGTGACACACACGAAGTAGTTAATAACATTGTGGGATGGTGTAACTCTGATACCTGGGGTGTGTATGGCATGCATTACAGGCTGCGGGTTGCTAACTGCAGGGGGTATTCTGTAACGCAGTGCAGGAGAGAGAGAACGGCTGCATCTGGTTTCTGTTGGAGGAGACTGCCTGGCCCTCCTCGGTGTCCAAGTGCCCACTGACAGAGAGAGAAAGGCTCCCTTGTTCGGGTCCACATAGCTTAACTGAGAGGGTCTAACTACATGCTGAAGGAAATCGTATCAATCCCTTGTCCGATGACAAAGATGAAGACCTTTCTAGGGCCCCTGGGAGAATCCAAAAATGAGCGTCAAGTCAGATAGTGACTCAGTATTTTGGCTTGGACCTATTTTTCCCCTTTCAACCTAGCAACCAGTGTAAATAGAAGGTAGGTGAGTCCAAAGAAAAGTACTCAGGGATGAAAATAAAAGAACAGTACTCAGGGAGTAGAATGAAAGAACAGTACTCAGGGAGTAGAGCAGTACTCAGGGATGAAAATAAAAGAACAGTACTCAGGGAGTAGAATGAAAGACCAGTAATCAGGGAGTAGAATGAAAGAACAGTACTCAGGGAGTAGAATGAAAGAACAGTACTCAGAGAATAGAATGAAAGAACAGTACTCAGGGAGTAGAATGAAAGAACAGTACTCAGGTAGTAGAATGAAAGAACAGTACTCAGGGAGTAGAAACAGTACTCAGGGAGTAGAATGAAAGAACAGTACTCAGGGAGTAGAATGAAAGAACAGTACTCGGGGAGTAGAAAAAGTAGTCAGGGAGTAGAATGAAAGAACAGTACTCAGGGAGTAGAATGAAAGAACAGTACTCAGAAATAGAATGAAATAACAGTACTCAGGGAGTAGAATGAAAGAACAGTACTCAGGGAGTAGAATGAAAGAACAGTACTCAGGGAGTAGAATGAAAGAACAGTACTCAGGGAGTAGAATGAAAGAACAGTACTCAGGGAGTAGAAACAGTACTCAGGGAGTAGAATGAAAGAACAGTACTCAGGGAGTAGAATGAAAGAACAGTACTCAGGGAGTAGAATGAAAGAACAGTAGTCAGGTTGTAGAATGAAAGAGCAGTACTCAGGGAATAGAATGAAAGAACAGTACTCAGGGAGTAGAACAGTACTCAGGGAGTAGAATGAAAGAACAGTACTCAGGAGTAGAACAGTACTCAGGGAGTAGAATGAAAGAACAGTACTCAGGGAGTAGAATGAAAGAACAGTAGTCAGGGAGTAGAATGAAAGAGCAGTACTCAGGAGGTAGAATGAAAGAACAGTACTCAGGGAGTAGAATGAAAGAACAGTATTCAGGGAATAGAATGAAAGAACAGTACTCAGGGAGTAGAGAGTACTCAGGGACTAGAATGAAAGAACAGTACTCAGGGAGTAGAATGAAAGAGCAGTACTCAGGAGGTAGAATGAAAGAACAGTACTCAGGGAGTAAATTAAAGAACAGTACTCAGGGAAGGAACCGAGAGAACAGTACTCAGGGAGTAGAATGAAAGAACAGTACTCAGGGAGTAGAATGAAAGAACAGTAGTCAGGGAGTAGAATGAAAGAGCAGTACTCAGGAGGTAGAATGAAAGAACAGTACTCAGGGAGTAAATGAAAGAACAGTACTCAGGGAATAGAATGAAAGAACAGTACTCAGGGAGTAGAGCAGTACTCAGGGAGTAGAATGAAAGAACAGTGCTCAGGGAGTAGAGCAGTACTCAGGGAGTAGAATGAAAGAACAGTACTCAGGGAGTAGAATGAAAGAACAGTACTCAGGGAGTAGAGCAGTACTCAGGGAGTAGAATGAAAGAACAGTACTTAGGGAGTAGAGCAGTACTCAGGGAGTAGAATGAAAGAACAGTACTCAGGGAATAGAATGAAAGAACAGTACTCAGGGGTAGAATGAAATAACAGTACTCAAGGAGTAGAGCAGTACTCAGGGAGTAGAATGAAGGAAGAGTACTCAGGAGTAGAATGAAAGAACAGTGCTCAGGGAGTAGAGCAGTACTCAGGGAGTAGAATGAAATAACAGTACCCAGGGAGTAGAGCAGTACTCAGGGAGTAGAATGAAAGAACAGTACTCAGGGAATAGAATGAAAGAACAGTACTCAGGGAGTAGAGCAGTACTCAGGGAGTAGAATGAAATAACAGTACTCAGGAGTAGAGCAGTACTCAGGGAGTAGAATGAAGGAAGAGTACTCAGGAGTAGAATGAAAGAACAGTACTCAGGGAGTAGAATAGTACTCAGGGAGTAGAATGAAAGAACAGTACTCAGGGAGTAGAATGAAAGAACAGTACTCAGGGAGTAGAATAGTACTCAAGGAGTAGAATGAAAGAACAGTACTCAGGGAGTAGAGCAGTACTCAGGGAGTAGAATGAAAGAACAGTACTCAGGTAGTAGAATGAAAGAACAGTACTCAGGAGTAGAAAGACAGTACTCAGGGAGTAGAATGAAAGAACAGTACTCAGGGAGTAGAATGAAAGAACAGTAGTCAGGGAGTAGAATGAAAGAGCAGTACTCAGGAGGTAGAATGAAAGAACAGTACTCAGGAGTAGAATGAAAGAACAGTATTCAGGGAATAGAATGAAAGAACAGTACTCAGGGAGTAAAGCAGTACTCAGGGACTAGAATGAAAGAACAGTACTCAGGGAGTAGAATGAAAGAGCAGTACTCAGGAGGTAGAATGAAAGAACAGTACTCAGGGAGTAAATGAAAGAACAGTACTCAGGGAATAGAATGAAAGAACAGTACTCAGGGAGTAGAGCAGTACTCAGGGAGTAGAATGAAAGAACAGTACTCAGGGAGTAGAGCAGTACTCAGGGAGTAGAATGAAAGAACAGTACTCAGGGAGTAGAGCAGTACTCAGGGAGTAGAATGAAAGAACAGTACTCAGGGAGTAGAGCAGTACTCAGGGAGTAGAATGAAAGAACAGTACTCAGGGAATAGAATGAAAGAACAGTACTCAGGGAGTAGAATGAAATAACAGTACTCAAGGAGTAGAGCAGTACTCAGGGAGTAGAATGAAGGAAGAGTACTCAGGGAGTAGAATGAAAGAACAGTGCTCAGGGAGTAGAGCAGTACTCAGGGAGTAGAATGAAATAACAGTACTCAGGGAGTAGAGCAGTACTCAGGGAGTAGAATGAAAGAACAGTACTCAGGGAATAGAATGAAAGAACAGTACTCAGGGAGTAGAGCAGTACTCAGGGAGTAGAATGAAATAACAGTACTCAAGGAGTAGAGCAGTACTCAGGGAGTAGAATGAAGGAAGAGTACTCAGGAGTAGAATGAAAGAACAGTACTCAGGGAGTAGAATAGTACTCAGGGAGTAGAATGAAAGAACAGTACTCAGGGAGTAGAATGAAAGAACAGTACTCAGGGAGTAGAATAGTACTCAGGGAATAGAATGAAAGAACAGTACTCAGGGAGTAGAACAGTACTCAGGGAGTAGAATGAAAGAACAGTACTCAGGTAGTAGAATGAAAGAACAGTACTCAGGAGTAGAACAGTACTCAGGGAGTAGAATGAAAGAACAGTACTCAGGGAGTAGAATGAAAGAACAGTAGTCAGGGAGTAGAATGAAAGAGCAGTACTCAGGAGGTAGAATGAAAGAACAGTACTCAGGGAGTAGAATGAAAGAACAGTATTCAGGGAATAGAATGAAAGAACAGTACTCAGGGAGTAGAGCAGTACTCAGGGACTAGAATGAAAGAACAGTACTCAGGGAGTAGAATGAAAGAGCAGTACTCAGGAGGTAGAATGAAAGAACAGTACTCAGGGAGTAAATGAAAGAACAGTACTCAGGGAATAGAATGAAAGAACAGTACTCAGGGAGTAGAACAGTACTCAGGAGTAGAATGAAAGAACAGTACTCAGGGAGTAGAATGAAAGAACAGTAGTCAGGGAGTAGAATGAAAGAGCAGTACTCAGGAGGTAGAATGAAATAACAGTTTTCAGGGAATAGAATGAAAGAACAGTACTCAGGGAGTAGAGCAGTACTCAGGGAGTAGAATGAAAGAACAGTACTCAGGGAGTAGAATGAAAGAACAGTACTCAGGGAGTAGAATGAAAGAACAGTACTCGGGGAGTAGAGCAGTACTCAGAGAGTAGAATGAAAGAACAGTACTCAGGGAGTAGAATGAAAGAACAGTACTCAGGGAGTAGAATGAAAGAACAGTACTCAGGGAGTAGAATGAAAGAACAGTAGTCAGGTTGTAGAATGAAAGAGCAGTACTCAGGAATAGTAGAGCAGTACTCAGGGAGTAGAATGAAGGAAGTACTCAGGGAGTAGAATGAAAGAACAGTGCTCAGGGAGTAGAGCAGTACTCAGGGAGTAGAATGAAAGAACAGTACTCAGGGAGTAGAGCAGTACTCAGGGAGTAGAATGAAAGAACAGTACTCAGGGAATAGAATGAAAGAACAGTACTCAGGGAGTAGAGCAGTACTCAGGGAGTAGAATGAAATAACAGTACTCAAGGAGTAGAGCAGTACTCAGGGAGTAGAATGAAGGAAGAGTACTCAGGGAGTAGAATGAAAGAACAGTACTCAGGGAGTAGAATAGTACTCAGGGAGTAGAATGAAAGAACAGTACTCAGGGAGTAGAATGAAAGAACAGTACTCAGGGAGTAGAATAGTACTCAGGGAGTAGAATGAAAGAACAGTACTCAGGGAGTAGAGCAGTACTCAGAGAGTAGAATGAAAGAACAGTACTCAGGGAGTAGAATGAAAGAACAGTACTCAGGGAGTAGAATAGTTTGGATAGGCAAAGTCACTGAACAAACCTTTTAACCACTCTTTTGAACAGGTGTGCTAAAGAGCCCTCTCTCTCTCTCTCTCGTGTCACATTATAATGGACCTGTTTGACCTCGCAGAGGTTAAAGTTACTCTATCTTCACGACCCCAGTATGATTTATCCAATGAGGTGAAAAATGGGAGTGCATATGTTGATTTATTTAAGTTACTTCTATAATGTATAATGACTTCATAGAATATAGTCTGATATAGCACTCCTTTGTAATTTTACATTTTTTGTAATTTACAAATTAGAGCCAGTGCCATCTTGCTTATCAGAATGTTTTCAACATTACCTTTGAACTTTTCTTGTTTTCTCCCTGTAAACTATTGTCATGACATCAGTCTGCTCATGTCCTGTACTGCCTTCTGTCCTGTGTTTTCAGTGTGGCTTTCAATGGCTTTTTAATCCCAAGGGCCTCCTCTGGGTTGAGCTCTCCTCTGAGCTCTCTGAGGTGACAGGAGAGTGTTTACAGCTCAGTGTTTGTGTGATTCAGTGCTCCTGTTCCCTGGTCCGCTTCCCCGGGTTATGAAAAGAAATGAGAAAATAGCAAGAACAAAAAACCTGTAGAGCAAAAATCCAATTATTTTATTAAACAACATCTTATTGAACAGCCAAGCAAGAACCGGCAGCACCGGAACTACAACCAGGGCTATGTGAATCAGAAGAACTACAACCAGGGCTGTGTGAATCAGAAGAACTACAACCAGGGCTGTGTGAATCAGAAGAACTACAACCAGGGCCGTGTGAATCAGAAGAACTACAACCAGGGCCGTGTGAATCTGAAGAACTACAACAAGGTCTGTATGATTTAGAGGAACAACATACAGGGCTGAATGAATTAGAGGAACTACAACCATGGCTGTGTGAATCAGAAGAACTACAACCACAGCTGTTTGAATTAGAGGAACTACAACCACGGCTGTGTGAATCAGAAGAACTACAACCATGGCTGTGTGAATCAAAAGATACAATCACAGCTGTTTGAATTAGAGGAACTACAACCACGGCTGTGTGAATCAGAAGAACTACAATCATGGCTGTGTGAATCAGAAGAACTACAATCATGGCTGTGTGAATCAGAAGATACAACCATGGCTGTATGAATTAAAGGAACTAGAATCATGGCTGTATGAATCAGAAGAACTACAATCATGGCTGTGTGAATCAGAAGAACTACAACAGGGCTGTATGAATCAGAAGATACAACCATGGCTGTATGAATTAAAGGAACTAGAATCATGGCTGTATGAATCAGAAGAACTACAATCATGGCTGTGTGAATCAGAAGAACTACAACAAGGGTTGTATGAATCAGAAGAACTACAACCAGGGCTGTGTGAATTAAAGGAACTACAATCATGGCTGTGTGAATCAGAAGATACAACCATGGCTGTGTGAATCAGAAGATACAACCAGGGCTGTATGAATTAAAGGAACTACAATCATGGCTGTATGAATCAGAAGAACTACAATAATGGCTGTGTGAATCAGAAGAACTACAACAAGGGCTGTATGAATCAGAAGAACTACAACCGGGGCTGTATGAATTCAAGGAACTACAACCAGGACTGAATGAATCAGAAGAACTACAAGCAGGGCTGCATGAATTAGAAGAGCTACAAACCAGGGTTGTATGAATTAGACGAACAACAACCAGGGCTGTGTGAATCAGAAGAACTACAACCAGGGCTGTGTGAATCAGAAGAAATACAACCAGGGCTGTGTGAATCAGAAGAAATACAACCAGGGCTGTGTGAATCAGAAGAAATACAACCAGGGCTGTTTGAATCATAAGAACTACAACCAGGGCTGTGTGAATGAGAAGAACTACAACCAGGGCTGTGTGAATCAGAAGAACTACAACCATGGCTGTGTGAATCAGAAGAACTACAACCAGGGCTGTGTGAATCAGAAGAACTACAACCAGGGCTGTGTGAATCAGAAGAACTACAACCAGGGCTGTGTGAATCAGAAGAACTACAACCATGGCTGTGTGAATCAGAAGAACTACTACCAGGGCTGTGTGAATCAGAATAACTACAACCAGGGCTGTGTGAATCAGAAGAACTACAAACCAGGGTTGTATGAATTAGACGAACAACAACCAGGGCTGTGTGAATCAGAAGAACTACAACCAGGGCTGTGTGAATCAGAAGAAATACAACCAGGGCTGTGTGAATCAGAAGAAATACAACCAGGGCTGTGTGAATCAGAAGAACTACAACCAGGGCTGTGTGAATCAGAAGAACTACAACCAGGGCTGTGTGAATCAGAAGAACTACAACCAGGGCTGTGTGAATCAGAAGAACTACAACCAGGGCTGTTTGAATTAGAGGAACTACAACCAGTGCTGTTTGAATTAGAGGAACTACAACCATGGCTGTGTGAATCAGAAGAACTACAACCAGGGCTGTGTGAATCAGCAGAACTACAACCATGGCTGTGTGAATCAGAAGAACTACAACCAGGGTTGTGTGAATCAGAAGAACTACAATAATGGCTGTGTGAATCAGAAGAACTACAACCATGGCTGTGTGAATCAGAAGAACTACAACCAGGGCTGTGTGACTCAAAGGAATTAAATGGACCTCGCTACAAATACATATAAACCAGATTTTATACATTACCGTTTGGCAGAAAGTGGTGAACTTATTCTGAACGTGGCGCTTGGCTTGAGGTTGTGCGCTCTGATTGAGTCATCAATAATGCTTTAGTGTTTCATCATTATCGTCCCAATAACAGAGCTATTAATTCATCCTCCATGTTTCTATCCATTCATCACGGGAGGCAAGGTAAATAAACAGAGAGAAAGAGAAGGAGGAGTGGAGGTTCTGGTGGAGGATGGAAACACTGCTGAGTCAATGATGGATCAGTTCAGACGGAAGCGAAGAGAGACGAACAACGGGGCCTGGATATCTGCATAGCTCCCCCCCCCTCCGCCCGACTCGCCGTATTCAATTTCCACTTTGTTTTATTCACTTAAAGTGCTCTCATTACTCATGCAGCGCAGGTACAGCTGACATTGCGGTTTGCTCTTGCAAAAAAAATAAATTAAGACTGGTGGTGAGCTAGTCAGAATAAGTAGGACTTAGAAATTCACCTCTGTGTAATAGTGAGAAATCATCTTGACGCTCTGTACTATGGTTCCTTTTTCAATTGGTTCTCTGTGTTAGCTCGATTTCTATTCTCATTATAAGGTTGAACTAAAGAAGGATGTTTGGACATTTAAAGCAGAGAGTTAATTCGGTCTTGACCCGACTCTGTTTACTTAATAATTTCATCCAGTCCACATGAAAAACAAAGTCTACAAAGTCTAAGGAAACCTCAATTTCCATATTTCTAAAAGGTCTCCTTACGTATGCTCTTTGATTGTCTTCGATGACTTTAGATTTTTTTACCACTGACTCTCGTTTTAAAACGAGAGTCAGTGCTGCCTGCTGGCGAGGAATTTAAAACTTAACAACCACCAAAATGTCAGCAGTCCCTTCCCCCAGCCAATCCATTGCTCTTTTACCTCATCAGAGCACAACTGTTCGTTAATGGCTGGATATAAAACAAAGGTTAAGTATGAGACTAGGCAGTGCATACCCTTTGGAGTTGTGTACCTGTGAGTATCCCAGGTACCCCCTTCGAGACTTCCCACATAGGGCACTAGGGACTCCGAGAGATTCGGAGAGAGTTTGTCTCTCTCTACCTCTGGTTATCTGGGAATTGAGCTATCGAGAGATTGTATCTTACTTACACAAACATACAGTACGTCACGTAAAATACTCCCTATTGAAACTGTTTTAAAGCTTAATAGCCTTTCTCCCATTACTATACGTTTGACCTATGGAGAGTGGTAAAGCAGAGTCCCTTACAGCAACCAATGAAAGTGAGGTAAGGTTACTCTAGTGAAAACATACAGCAGCACACAGCGTCTACTATCCCGTTTCTGCCTCAATGTACTGCTTACAGTGTTTGCATCCCAAATGACACACTAATCCCTATATAGTGCAGTACTTTCGAAAATAGGCCCTGGACAAAAGTAAAGCAGTATGTGTAACAGTTAACTTTAGACCGTCCCCTCGCCCATTACCCGGGCACGAACCAGGGACCCTCTGCACACATCAACAACAGTCACCCTCGCCCTTTACCCGGGCACGAACCAGGGACTTTCTGCACACATCAACAACAGTCACCCTCGAAGCATCGTTACCCATCGCTCCATAAAAGCCAGGGCCCTTGCAGAGCAAGGGGAACTACTACTTCAAGGTCTCAGAGTGAGTGATGTCACCAGATTGAAACGCTATTTAGCGCGCACCACTGCTAACTAAGAGAGCCGTTTCACATCAGTTACATATAGATAGTGGATAGATGTCATTTGGGACACAGACTCAATGTTTTCCAATCGAATGGGTATCCAGGGAAAGGGCAATCCCTAACAACTGGCTTATTGACACTAACTGACCAATCAGATACACTGCCATCAGACAGTGATTACATAGTATCCTGTTGGACCAGGTTAAGCACGTGATTCATCCAGACACTCTCAGATATGGTTGTTTCCCATGACCTCCCCTTTATGCCCTCAGAACAGCCTCACCTTGTCTATATGGACTCTACAAGGTGTCGAAAGCGTTCCATAGGGATGCTGGTCCATGTTGGCTGGATGTCCTTTGGGTGGTGGACCATTCTTGCTATAGACTTTCTTTTTTTTCTGTTGTGTTATTGACTGTACGCTTGTTTATTCCATGTGTAAGTCTGTGTTGTTGTTTGTGTCGCATTGCTTTGCTTTATCTTGTCCAGGTCGCAGTTGTAAAGGAGAACTTGTTCTCAACTGGCTTACCTGGTTTAAATAAAGGTGAAATAAAAAAAATAAAAATACATGGGAAACTGTTGAGCATGAAAACCCCAGCAGCTTTGCAGTTCTTGACACATTCAAACCGTAGGTGCGCCTGGCACCTACTACCATACCCCATTCAAAGGCACTTAAATATTTTTTCTCACCCTCTGAATGGCGAACAAAAACACAATCCATGTCTCAATGCTTAAAAATCCTTCTTTAACTTTTTACTGCAGTGGTAAATCGGGGTCAGTGTGTTTTATGGTAGTCTTAAACAATCTACTTTGAAACATAAGTCTATATCTCACAGACATGGTTACAGTCTGAAAGAAAGACGACGCCTGTACCATGTCAGATAAAGAGTCGAAATGTATTACATTTTCAGTTTGTATCCCAATAATTACCCTTTATATATATATTATATATTTAGATTTAGATATATATATATATATCACAGAAGACTGAAATATGACACAACTGTTTGGCATAGAAACACCAGATTTTTTTGTGTAAAAAAACAAACATAAAACACATGTTGTGTTGTCATGTGTTGCTGCCATGCTATGTTGTTGTCATTGATCTATCTTGATGTAGTGTTGTGGTTTCTCTCTTCTATATTTTTATTTTATTTTTGATTTCTAATCCCAGCCCTCATTTCCGCAGGAGTCATTTTGCCTTTTGGTAGGCCTTCATTGTAAATAAGAATTTGTTCTTTAACTGCACTTGCCTAGTTAAAAAAAAGGTTAAATTAAAATTAAAATTAAAAATCTTGTTAAAGTGTGTTGGCTGTGCCCACTAATTGGCCACAAATGGCTTGCTAGCTCCATCCTGGTGGCCCGTTGGACTAATTCAATTGATAGAGAACAGAAGATCATAGATTCCAATCTCACTCACTCGGCGGCCGACGTCACCAGGTCTTCTAGCCATCATTGATCCATTTTGCATTTTCCATTGGTTTTGTCTTGTCTTCCTACACACCTGGTTCCACTCCCATTCATTACCTGTTATGTATATAACCCTCTGTTTCCCCTCATGTCTTTGTCAGAGATTGTTTGTACGTCGGGTCCTCATATCCACTTTGTTTTGTGTTTTTTTTTTAATGGTTTTGGAGTTATGTGTTTTTACGTCATTAAACTACTCCATTTTACCAAGATAAATTCTCCTGCGCCTGACTTCCACACACGCCTATGACACCGCTGTGTCAAAATAAAAAATACATGTGTATTGAAAGATTAATATCTCAGCAAATTAACTTCCTTGTTTCATATCTGTGCTTGGAGTTCAAAATAGTTAACTCAAACTAAGCTAGCAGTGATATTAAACTTTTTTTTTTAAATTTAGTGAAAGTGTTATGGAAGTTATTAAAAAAACTCAAAATAACCTATAATTTCCGTTCTCAGAACATGAATAAAACATCCCGGGAAAACTTTCAGGGAACCATAGTAAAATGTTTTCAGAACCTACCTATAACCTGTAAATGAACGTTCCCAGAACAGGCAACATTTTCAGGAAATGAATAGCTTCCTTCTCAGAACCAATGGGATACCAAAAAAGGACGTCACCACAACTTCCAATAAACCAAAATGTGGTAGCTGGGTACACAGCTTTCTCCCATCATGAGCCTCACTGAACACTGTCACCCAAGGGTCGCTTCCTCTCGTTCTCTCCTCTTTGAGCTACTCTATTCTCCTCTCCACACTGCCTTTCTTCTTTAATGGAAACTGTTGTCTCTGTTACCCCTTTGGATTGGAAACTTGTCCTATCCTTTACTACCTTTAATGAACATGTATCTGTCTCCATGTTTGTTTGTTTTTTAATTATTTTTACTCTTTTTTTTATTTGGCTCATTCTCCTTTCCCTTTCCCTCCGTTATCCTTCTCTTCCCTCCCAACTCTCTCCATCTGTATGTCCCTTTGTTCCAAGTGCCTGCATCTCTCTCTTTTTCCTCCCTTCCCTCTATCCCTACTTTCCTTCATCCATTTTCCCCTCTTCCCTTGCTGGCGTTGGGCTAACTAACAGATCTTTGCTGTCAGCAACAGACCCGGTGGTGCTCAGTTTGTTAGGGGGCCCTGATTTAAAAAGGCCCCTTTCTGAAAAGGGGAGCATTGGGGTCCTTCCGCATGACTTACCCCATCTGTAGCGTGGCCGAATGATCTTTTTCACGCCATATTAAGTTACCACCGCATTGCCAACTAGCCAGGCCAAGACCCGGACACTAATTAAAGGGGGAGAGAGGGGCAGGAAAACAACAGGGGACACCTTTGGCACTCTCTCATATTTTCCTACATCTATTTGGCTATCTTTTTCTCTCACATAAACAAGCACACGTACAAACATGCACGTATAATTGTTTACACACACAAATGGAATCCTATATTTACTCACTGTCTCTGTCTGTTCCTCTCTGGCCGCATCACCACTTTGGTACGGCAACTTCTTGCCATAGAACCTCATAACCTCTAGGCGCTACAGAGGGTAGTGCACAAGGCCCAGTACATCACTGGGGGTCGAGCTCCTTGCCATCCATGTTCTCTATACCATGCGGTGTCAGAGGAAGGCCCAGTACATCACTGGGGGCCGAGCTCCTTGCCATCCATGTTCTCTATACCATGCGGTGTCAGAGGAAGGCCCAGTACATCACTGGGGGCCGAGCTCCTTGCCATCCATGTTCTCTATACCATGCGGTGTCAGAGGAAGGCCCAGTACATCACTGCTGCCATCCATGTTCTCTATACCATGCGGTGTCAGAGGAAGGCCCAGTACATCACTGGGGGCCGAGATCCTTGCCATCCATGTTCTCTACCATGCACAGAGGAAGGCCCAGTACATCACTGGGGGCCAGATCCTCCTTACATCCATGTTCTCTATACCATGCGGTGTCAGAGGAAGGCCCAGTACATCACTGGGGCCAAGCTCCTTGCCATCCATGTTCTCTATACCATGCGGTGTCAGAGGAAGGCCCAGTACATCACTGGGGGCCGAGATCCTGTGCCATCCATGTTCTCTATACCATGCGGTGTCAGAGGAAGGCCCAGTACATCACTGGGGGCACTTTCCATGTTCTCTATACCATGCGGTGTCAGAGGAAGGCCCAGTACATCACTGGGGCCGAGATGCCATCCATGTTCTCTATACCATGCGGTGTCAGAGGAAGGCCCAGTACATCACTGGGGCCGAGCCCATCCATGTTCTCTATACCATGCGGTGTCAGAGGAAGGCCCAGTACATCACTGGGGGCCGAGATCCTTGCCATCCATGTTCTCTATACCATGCGGTGTCAGAGGAAGGCCCAGTACATCACTGGGGGCCGAGATCCTTGTGCCATCCATGTTCTCTATACCATGCGGTGTCAGAGGAAGGCCCAGTACATCACTGGGGCCATCACTATACCATGCGGTGTCAGAGGAAGGCCCAGTACATCACTGGGGGCCGAGCTCCTTGCCATCCATGTTCTCTATACCATGCGGTGTCAGAGGAAGGCCCAGTACATCACTGGGGGCCGAGCTCCTTGCCATCCATGTTCTCTATACCATGCGGTGTCAGAGGAAGGCCCAGTACATCACTGGGGGCCCCATCCATGTTCTCTATACCCAGTACATCATCAGAGGAAGGCCCAGTACATCACTGGGGGCCAAGCTCCTTGATCCATGTTCTCTATACTTGTCAGAGGAAGGCCCAGTACCATCCATGCCATCCATGTTCTCTATACCATGCGGTGTCAGAGGAAGGCCCAGTACATCACTGGGGCCGAGCTCAGAGGAAGGCCAGAGGAAGGCCCAGTACATCACTGGGGCCGAGCTCCTTGTGCCATCCATGTTCTCTATACCATGCGGTGTCAGAGGAAGGCCCAGTACATCACTGGGGGTCGAGCTCCTTGCCATCCATGTTCTCTATACCATGCGGTGTCAGAGGAAGGCCCAGTACATCACTGGGGCCAAGCCATCCATACCACTGTTCTCTGTCAGAGGAAGGCCCAGTACATCACTGGGGGCGGTGTCAGAGGAAGGCCCAGTACATCACTGGGGGCCGATCATCCATGTTCTCTATACCATGGTGTCAGAGGAAGGCCCAGTACATCACTGGGGCCGAGATCCTTGTGCCATCCATGTTCTCTATACCATGCGGTGTCAGAGGAAGGCCCAGTCCACTGGGGTCGAGATCCTTCTGCCATCCATGTTCTCTATACCATGCGGTGTCAGAGGAAGGCCCAGTACATCACTGGGGGCCGAGATCCTTGTGCCATCCATGTTCTCTATACCATGCGGTGTCAGAGGAAGGCCCAGTACATCACTGGGGGTCGAGATCCTTGTGCCATCCATGTTCTCTATACCATGCGGTGTCAGAGGAAGGCCCAGTACATCACTGGGGGTCGAGCTCCTTGTGCCATCCATGTTCTCTATACCATGCGGTGTCAGAGGAAGGCCCAGTACTACACTGGGGGGCCAGTCCTTGCCATCCATGTTCTCTATACCATGCGGTGTCAGAGGAAGGCCCAGTACATCACTGGGGGCCGAGCTCCTTGCCATCCATGTTCTCTATACCATGCGGTGTCAGAGGAAGGCCCAGTACATCACTGGGGGCCGAGCTCCTTGCCATCCATGTTCTCTATACCATGCGGTGTCAGAGGAAGGCCCAGTACATCACTGGGGGTCGAGCTCCTTGTGCCATCCATGTTCTCTATACCATGCGGTGTCAGAGGAAGGCCCAGTACATCACTGGGGGTCGAGCTCCTTGTGCCATCCATGTTCTCTATACCATGCGGTGTCAGAGGAAGGCCCAGTACATCACTGGGGCCGAGCTCCTTGCCATCCATGTTCTCTATACCATGCGGTGTCAGAGGAAGGCCCTAAAAATGTTCAAAGACTCCAGCCTCCA
This sequence comes from Oncorhynchus tshawytscha, assembly GCF_018296145.1. Classification (NCBI taxonomy): domain Eukaryota; kingdom Metazoa; phylum Chordata; class Actinopteri; order Salmoniformes; family Salmonidae; genus Oncorhynchus; species Oncorhynchus tshawytscha. Next base: position 6,206,068 of record NC_056434.1, read on the forward strand.
CAAGTCATAGCATGTTCTCTCTGCTACCACACGGCAGCCAATGCACCAAGTCTGGAACCAACAGGAATCTGAACAGATTCTACCTCCAAGCCATAAGACTCCTAAATAGTCAGTTAAATAGTTAACCAAATATCTACTCAGACTATCTGCATTGAACCTTTTTGCATTTTGTCTTTTTGACTCATCACATACTGTTCATACAGTCTGTTATCTATCTTGTTGCCTAGCTACTTCATCCCTACCTACAGTATACTGTTGAGACAGTCTATTATCTATCTTGTTGCCTAGCTACTTCATCCCTACCTACAGTATACTGTTGATACAGTCTATTATCTATCTTGTTGCCTAGCTACTCCATCCCTACCTACAGTATACTGTTGATACAGTCTATTATCTATCTTGTTGCCTAGCTACTTCATCCCTACCTACAGTATACTGTTGATACAGTCTATTATCTATCTTGTTGCCTAGCTACTTCATCCCTACCTACAGTATACTGTTGATACAGTCTATTATCTATCTTGTTGCCTAGCTACTTCATCCCTACCTACAGTATACTGTTGATACAGTCTATTATCTATCTTGTTGCCTAGCTACTTCATCCCTACCTACAGTATACTGTTGATACTGTCTATTATCTATCCTGTTGCCTAGTTACTTTACCACTACCTACAGTATACTGTTGATACTGTCTATTATCTATCCTGTTGCCTAGTTACTTTACCACTACCTATATATATATATATATGTATATATTTATATGTATGTATATATATGTGTGTATATATCAATATTTCATCACATAACTGTTTGGTAAGTTATTTGGGGATACCTAAAGGGGTCCTACAATTCCCAATCAAATAGCTAAATGATCCATGAACTTCTTAAAACAATGCCAAATGTCAGCTCAGCAATCCAACAGCTTAAGCTTCTAGAGGTTAAATAGTTGACCAATAGCTGCCCAGACTATCTGCGTTGACCCTTTTTGACTCATCAAATACTTCTGCCCCAAACTGTTTATTATCTATCTTGTTGCCTAGTCACTTTCACCCCTACCTATATGTACATATCTACCTCAATTACATCGTACCCCTGCACATGGACTAGGTACTGGTACCGCATGTATACAGCCATGTTATTGTTACTCATTGTATATCTATTCTCAGTGTTATTGTATTTCTATTACATCTATGTTTCTCTCTGCATTGTTGGGAAGGGACCCGTTAGCATTTCACTGTTAGTCTACACCTGTTGTTTACCAAGCATGTGACAAATAACATTTGATTTGATCCTCTGTCTATGGTGATATTTTCTCCGTAGCCAAGGCCGTTGTTGTTGTTTTGCTATGATATAATGGAAAATGTTTTAATGTTCCGTGGTATTGTTTTGCTATGATATAATGGAAATGTTTTAATGTTCCGTGGTATTGTTTTGCTATGATATAATGGAAATGTTTTAATGTTCCGTGGTATTGTTTTGCTATGATATAATGGAAATGTTTTAATGTTCCGTGGTATTGTTTTGCTATGATATAATGGAAATGTTTTAATGTTCCGTGGTATTGTTTTGCTATGATATAATGGAAATGTTTTAATGTTCCGTGGTATTGTTTTGCTATGATATAATGGAAATGTTTTAATGTTCCGTGGTATTGTTTTGCTATGATATAATGGAAATGTTTTAATGTTCCGTGGTATTGTTTTGCTATGATATAATGGAAAATGTTTTAATGTTCCGTGGTATTGTTTTGCTATGATATAATGGAAATGTTTTAATGTTCCGTGGTATTGTTTTGCTATGATATAATGGGAAATGTTTTAATGTTACGTGGTATTGTTTTGCCAATCCTCGCTGCTCCCTCTCCCTCTTTTCTGTCTTCTCGTTTGAAACCCTTGAAATTGTGCTACAAATAAACAAAGAACAGGTTTGATGTTTCACTTGATTCATTTGTTTGTTCTATACGCTGGCAGTTTCACTGTCAGGTCATAGAGAAGGCAGATTAGTGATTACAGATGTGATTATGGTGCTGTTTACTGCAGAAAGGCCACAGTACAGGTCACAGCTAAATTGCTTTATGCAGATAATATACCTCACTTTTCTCATCAACAGTGTACGGTGTGTGTGTGTGTGTGTGTGTGTGTGTGTGTGTGTGTGTGTGTGTCTTATTGTCAAAACATTATCCATCTGATCTGGGTTAATTTTGAGTCGTGACTCTTGACCCATAGTGATCATTTACCCTCTTTTCCTTCAAGGGAAAACCCTCCACTGACATGCCCTCACCCTCACATGTATTCACACAATACACACATTCGCTAATAAGGAAATTAAATTATGTCGTACTCGCGGAGCTACACACAGAATGTACAGGCAGATACACAGATGCACACGAAGCACAAACACACACACAAGACACACACACACAGACACACAAGACACACACACACACACACACATACACACACACACACAAACACACGCGCACACAAACACACACACACACACACACACACACACACACACACACACACACACACACACACACACACACACACAAACAAACGTGTGTCTGTATGGCTTCCTCTGTTGACGTTCATGCCTGTTAGACATCATGACATCCGTTGGAGGCTAATTCACCCCGTTGTCATGGAGAGCCAGCCGCCATGGAAACGCCTCAGCCGGAGGCCACGCAGACCCCTGCCATTCCCTAAGTGCACCTGACATCCTGATTAGCGGCAGGTGGGCAGAAACAGACACACAGGCTAATCTCTCGCCCCTCGTTGTAACGGAGCACACTGGAATGCAGTGGTGGAAAAAGTACCCAATTGTCATACTTGAGCAAAAGTAAAGATACCTTAATAGCAAATTACTCAAGTAAAAGTGGAAGTCAGTTGAGTTATTGTCTAAAAGTATTTTGTTTTAAATATACTTAAGTGACACAAGTAAATGTAATTGCTTAATTATACCTAAGTATCAAAATAATAAGTAATTAATCAATTAATCATTAATCATTAATCAAATGAGACGGCACCATTTTCTTGAATGTTTTAATTCACAGATAGCCAGGGGCACGCTCCAACACTCAGACATTACTTACAAATGAAGCATTTGTGTTTAGTGAGTCCGCCACAACAGAGGCAGACGATGACCAGGGATGTTCTCTGTTTAGTGAGTCCACCAGATCAGAGGCAGTAGGGATGACCAGGGATGTTCTCTGTTTAGTGGGTCCTCCAGATCAGAGGCAGCAGGGATGACCAGGGATGTTCTCTGTTTAGTGAGTCCTCCAGATCAGAGGCAGTAGAGATGACCAGGGTTGTTCTCTGTTTAGTGAGTCCTCCAGATCAGAGGCAGTAGGGATGACCAGGGATGTTCTCTTGATAAGTGTGTGAATTACACCATTGTCCTGTCCTGCTAAGCATTCAGAATGTAATGATACTTTTGGGTGTAAGGGAAAATGTATTCAGTAAAAAGTACATACTTTTCTTTAGGAATGTAGGGAAGTAAAAGTAAAAGTTGTCAAAAACATAAATAGTAAAGTACAGATACCATTAAAAAACTACATAAAACCTCTTAAGGATTAATGCAGGCAAATCAAATGTATTTATATAGCCCTTCGTACATCAGCTGATATCTCAAAGTGCTGTTCAGAAACCCAGCCTAAAACCCCAAACAGCAAGCAATGCAGATGTAGAAGCACGGGGCGGAGAAGCACAGGCCCGTCAAGTTCTTCCACACAGATCTAGACAAACCATTTATGTACAAACCTCTCTTTGTGCACGGGAGCATTGTCATTCTGAAACAGGAAAGGGCCTCCTCCAAACTGTTGCCACAAATTGTCTAGAATGTCATTGTATGCAGTAGCGTCAAGATTTACCATCACTGGAACTAAGGGGCCCGAACCATGAAAAACAGCCCCAGACCATCCAGACCATTATGCCTCCTCCACCAAACCTTACAGTTGGCACTATGCAATTGGGCAGGTAGTGTTTTCCTGGCATCCGCCTAACCCAGATTCGTCCGATGGACTACCATATGGTGAAGCGTGATTCATCACTCCAGAGAAAGTGTTTCCACTGATCCAGAGTTGAGCATGGTGATCTTAGGCTTGTGTGAGGCTGCTCTGCCTTGTAAACCCATTTCATGAAGCTCCCGACGAACAGCTCTTATTCTGACTTTGCTTCCAGAGGCAGTTTGGAACTCGGTAGTGAGTGTTGCAATCGAGGACAGACGATTTTCAGCACTTGGCGGTACCTTTGCTTTGAGCGTGTGTGGCCTACCACTTCGTGGCTGAGCCGCTGTTTCTCCTAGACATTTTCACTTCACAATAGCAGCACTTACAGTTGACCCTAGCAGCTCTAGCAGGGCAGACATTTTACAAAGTGACTTGTTGGAAAGGTGGCATCCTATGACGGCGCCACGTTGAAAGTCACTGAGCTCTTCAGTCAGGCCATTCTACTGCCTCTGTCTGTCTGTCTGTCTGTTCAGCCCTGGCAGAGAGGCTTAATGAGGCTGGGAATGACAGATGCTTCAGCCTCTTTTGCTTGCAAGGGGCCTGGAAATTTACCAGAGATCGTACATTTCACACCAGACACACACATAGACATAGTACATACTGTACACACACTCGAATATATACACACACACACACACACACACACACACACACACACACACACACACACACACACACACACACACACACACACACACACTCACTCACTCACTCACTCACTCTCACTCACTCACTCACTCACTCACTCACTCACTCACTCACAGACATAGACACACAGACACACAGACAATACTGCTGCCCACCATGTCTCATCCTTCTCTTCCTCTCTGGTTCCTCATCATTCTCTTCCTCTCTGGTTCCTCATCCTTCTCTTCCTCTCTGGTTCCTCATCCTTCTCTTCCTCTCTGGTTCCTCATCCTTCTCTTCCTCTCTGGTTCCTCATCCTTCTCTTCCTCTCTGGTTCCTCATCCTTCTCTTCCTCTCTGGTTCCTCATCCTTCTCTTCCTCTCTGGTTCCTCATCCTTCTCTTCCTCTCTGGTTCCTCATCCTCCTCTTCCTCTCTGGTTCCTCATCCTTCTCTTCCTCTCTGGTTCCTCATCCTTCTCTTCCTCTCTGGTTCCTCATTCTTCTCTTCCTCTCTGGTTCCTCATCATTCTCTTCCTCTCTGGTTCCTCATCCTTCTCTTCCTCTCTGGTTCCTCATCCTTCTCTTCCTCTCTGGTTCCTCATCCTTCTCTTCTCATTGTGAACACCAGTGTGTCTCTGAGTTAATTAATGGCTCTCCCTCAGTACATTGTCTGGGCCAGGACTCTCTTAAATTACCCCAAGCTGTGGAGGAGAGAGAGAATTAAAAATAGAACATGGACTAGGACTTATTTTGGGGGGGGGGGTTAATGGTCGCCTCCCCCTACATGGTCTCTCCCTTTCTCTCTCTCTCTCTTTGAAAATAATGTGTGAAGTGAAGTCGGGGTTATTGATGATTATTCAACAGCAATCCATTCCCTACGTAGACCCACCCACCCACCTCCCTCCCTCCCTCCCTCCCTCCCTCCCTCCCTCCCTCCCTCCCTCCCTCCCCCTCCCTCCCTCCCTCCCTCCCTCCCTCCCTCCCTCCCTCCCTCCCTGCCTACTCCATCTCCCCACAGGTCTCCTCCCTTTCCCCCTCTCTCTCTCCCTGCCTTCTCCCTCTCCCTCCCTCCCCTCTCTCCCCACAGCCACCCTCTCCTCCCTCTCCCCTCTCTCTCCCTGCCTCTCCCTCTCTCTCTCTCTCTCTCTCTCTCTCTCTCTCTCTCTCATATGACTAATGCTGTCTCACAGTCACAATGAGGTCAGAAGCATAATAGTGGGACGTATTTCACAGTTACGGCTGTCTGCAAAAGGCCCATCCATAACAACGGTCCATACGTTACCCGTTCTGTCATTTTATTGAGGACAGACAGTGCTATTGATTAGCCTTATCAGCTAATCCTGTTAGCTCTAATGCAAGATTCTGAGGGAGGGGAGGCTGGATGACATCCATACAGAAGTATGGGTAACTACATCAAAGGCTACATCCCAAATTACCCCTATGTGCCCTGTAGACCAGTAGAGCTCCACATAGGGGACGCATTAGGGACACACAAAGTATAGATAGGAGAAAAATGAGAAAAGGCTAACATTGTTTTTATCTACTGAACCAGATGATCCCAGTGAGGTCACGATAATTATTTATTTCCCAGTGAGGTCATAACACCTCTTTCTTTCCCAGTGAGGTCACAATACCTCTTTCTTTCCCAGTGAGGTCACAATACCTCTTTCTTTCCCAGTGAGGTCACAATACCTCTTTCTTTCCCAGTGAGGTCACAATACCTCTTTCTTAAGGGATGTTGTTGATTTATTACACTCGTCCCAGGAATCTTTCAAATCAACAGCACTACTCTGTGAAATCAAGGTTAATTGTTATATTCATCAACACCACCCCCCTGTCTCCCACTCAGGCCACATGTTTGTGCTCTCCAAAGTGTGTACTCTGGTATCGGATGCCGGATGGCACACCCCTCTTTGCCTGGTTGACAGATTGAGTGCTATTCCTACAGTTAAAGTGATAGAACCGTAGCTTTGCAAGGGACCGTTTGACCCCCTCACTCTGTCCAACAGCAACCAGACTTGTCATCAAAGGTCCTTTCAGCTCAGATTGTAGCGGTTAACCTACGACCAGTCATCCCCAGTGCCCCTTTGTAAAGTGGGAGCCCTTAACTTTGGGAGACTGACACATTTTTGAAAAATCAGTTTTCGGATGAGTGATTGCAGAAGGTTAGTTGTGTGAAGAGGGGTGGGCTTGGGGACATTTTTCTATTTGATGTACTTAACTAGGCAAGTCAGTTAAGAACAAATTCTTATTTACAATGACGGCCTACCTTGGCCAATCCCGGACGACGCTGGGTCAATTGTTGCGCTGCCCTATGGGACTCCCAATCACAGCCGGATGTGATACAGCCTGGATTCAAACCAGGTACTGCAGTGACGTGTCTTGCACTGAGATGCAGACCGCTGGAGTTTTGTTTTGTAAGAGTCTTAATTGCCCCCCCCAGCACTCTCCTCAACCTCCTTTTACAAACCGGGACCTTAAATATTTGCAAACAATCCAGTATTGTGGCCCCTCTGCTTGTCCCCCGAAACCCACTGAGCCGCTCTACTCGTCCCTCTCGCCACACTCCTTCCTTCGTGTAGAACAGCCCAGTCGAGTGACACGTCAAATCCATTTCTCCTTTTCTCTTCTTCTTCTTCTTCTTCTGATGAATATCTTCAGTTGGGTTTCATTATAATTTCTTGCTCTGGAATTATCTCCAAATGAAAAGACGTCCAATTTCATCATATTTTATTATATTATATATTATATTATATTACACTGTCTGTTGAAAATTAAAAGGATTATACTATGGGATGTGAATAAATTAATTGAGTTTGAATAGAAAATCTGCTAATAAACTACCAGTAACATCCATGCCTTTGGATTTCTTTGTTACTAGACAGAGTTCCTGGTTTCCCTTGTTACTAGACAGAGTTCCTGGTTTCCCTTGTTACTAGACAGAGTTCCTGGTTTCCCTTGTTACTAGACAGAGTTCCTGGTTTCCCTTGTTACTAGACAGAGTTCCTGGTTTCCCTTGTTCCTAGATAGAGGTTAAACAGTCCCATTCAGTACCTGGCTCTTAAGCCCTGTTTATATCTGGTTCTAGCATGCGTCCTTTGTCCTGATCTCGTCCACATTGGGACTAGAACCACATTGGGGTCTGATTGTGACCAGATCTTCTGACCACCTCTAGAGGAAGTCAAACACACATTGAGTCTGGATCTTACAGGTGTAGATGGATCATGATCCTGCCCTCTAAAATCCTTGACAGGTAACACTATTGACTTATGGCATCAATTTTATTTTTATTTAACCTTTATTTAACTAGGCAAGTCAGTTCAAGAACAAATTCTTATTTTCAATGATGGCCTAGGAACAGTGGGTTAACTGCCTTGTTCAGGGGCAGAACGACAGATTTGTACCTTGTCAGCTTGGGGATTTGAACTTGCAACCTTTCAGTTACTAGCCAAAACGCTCTAACCATTAAGCTACCCTGCCGCCCCATCAATATGTGTCTTAAAATAAATAAATATTATTTTGAAAGAATATCTGTCATAATTTGCTTATATTGAGGAACCAGGATTTCTGGTTACAACTCGGACACAGTGGACGGAGAAGAGACACATTTTACTGCCTTGTGTAGATGTAACGGGCTACAATGTTGGCACACTCAGAATGTGGATAAGACAAGGACATATGGTGCATGTTAGCACTAGGTATAAATAAGGCTTTAGAACCAGAGACCCCTCCAACAAAGCAGTCCAACAGTTTGAAGTGGAAGAGAGTTCAAAACAAGAGGAAAAATCTAAGCAGTGCCTGTGACATCGGTTAGTGCCCCAAATGCAACCCTATTGCCTATATAGTGAACTACTACAAGGGCCCTATGGACCCAGGTCTTAGGTAATGCACTACATAGTGAATAGGGTGGTAGTTGGGACACACAGATCATTATCATAGCAGGGCTTGGGATAGGCCTGACAGACAAGTAGACAAACTGGGCCTGTTAAGGTGCTGACTCATGTTCAAATCCAGCTTCAATCTCTCTCTACCTCGCTGAACAAGGACAGCAAATCAATACCACTCATTTAAAAGGCATCAAAGAGTTGATAGTGCATTCGGAAAGTATTCAGACACCTTTTTCTAAAATGGAATATATACAACATTTTCCTCAACAATCTACACAATATCCCAAAATGAGAAAGCGAAAACAGGTTTTTAGAAATATTCACATAAAGTATTCAGACCTTTTGCTCTGAGACTCGAAATTGAGCTCAGGTGCATCCTGTTTCCATTGGTCATCCTTGAGATGTTTCTACAACTTGATAGGAGTCCACCTGTGGTAAATTCAATTGATTGGACAAGATTTGGAAAGGCACACACCTGTCTATAAAGTCCCGCATGTGGCAATGCATGTCAGAGCAAAAACCAAATCATTAGGTCGAAGGAATTGTCCGTAGAGCTTAGAGACAGGATTGCAACGAGGCACAGATTTGGCGAATTGTACCAAAACATTTCTGCAGCATTGATGGTCCCCAAGAACACAGTGGCCTCCATCATTCTTAAATGGAAGAAGTTTATAACAACCAAAACCCTTATTGGAGTTGACCGCCCGCCCAAACTGAGCAATCGGGGGAGAAGGGCCTTGGTCAGGGAGGTGACCAAGAACCCGATGGTCACTCTAACAGAGCTCCAGAGTTCCTCTGTGGAGATGGGAGAAGGACAGCCATCTCTGCAGCACTCCATCAATCAAGGCTTTATTGTAGAGTGACCAGGCGGAAGCCACTCCTCAGTAAAAGGCTCATGGAGTTTACTTGGAGTTTGCGAAAAGGCACCTAAAGGACTCTCAGACCATGAGAGACAATACTCTCTGGTCTGATGAAACCAAGATTGAACTCTTTGGCCTGCATGCCAAGCTTCACGTCTTGAGGAAACCTGCACCCTCCTTACGGTGAAGCATGGCGGTGGCAACATCATGCTGTGGGGATGTTTTCAGTGACAGGTACTGGGAGACTAGTCAGGATCAAGGGAAAGATGAACGGAGCAAATTACAGCAAGATCCTTGATGAAAACCTGCTCCAGAGCACTCAGGACCTCAGACTGGGGCGAAGGTTCACCTTCCAACAGGACAACAACCCTAAGCACACAGCCAAGACAATGCAGGAGTGACTTCGGGACAGGTCTCTGAATGTCCTTGAGTGGCCCAGTCAGAGCCCGGACTTAAACCCGATCAGAGCTTGAGATGATCTGTAGAGAAGAATGGTTAGATATTTTTTCTTAAGCTCAAAGGCTTCCCTAATCATATTGAGAAAGTTTAAAGCTGGTGTTTCTATTCCCCTTAAAAGTCTTGTTAGTCCAAAAGCTTCTCACAGGGGAGTGTGAGAGAGGGAGATGAAGCAGACATTAGTATCTTTGTGCACATGTCAATAAGAGAGAGACAGAGAGGGAGTCTTTCTTTAATGAAACATTCTCATTTCATTAACCCCCCACCCACCCATAAAATAAAACACCAACATGTAATCCTGTCCTGCATACATGTACAATACTCACCTTGCCCTCTACCCCACGATACAAAACAACACCACACATCACAATAACCAAAACCTCACCACATCTACAACCGTATATCCAACCCATCTCCCCAACTATACAGACAGCCACCCCAACACACCATCTCCTGAAACATCTCCACACTTTTAATAATTTTATAGAACTCATATTCCAACCTAAGGAGCACAGAGACCATCCCATTTAAACAACAGTAAAGTGTCTGTTATCCCCCAACCTTTGACCCTGTTCCTCCTTGTTAGACAAATAGACAACTTTGCCTGAGCAAACAGAAAATTCAACAACACACATTTGACCTTCTACTTATTTGAATACCTGTACCCCATTTATAAACAACCCAACAGTAAACTGCACCCCCAACCTCTCACACAGACATTCCAACAGAGATATTAATGATATTAACCTGGCGCACACAGAAAACACAAGAATCATAGTTTCTCTCATAACACAGAAAAGATACCCCTGCCCGACTCCCGGTTCAACCCGTACCAACCAGCTGTTAGTGGCCAGGGCTCCATGTAGAACCCTCCACTGGAGGTCCCCTAACCTAAGTTCACATTAGAACGTCTCGATGATTCCAACGCGTCCCTGATTAAAAACAAGATATCCCTTATTGACCTTCCCTGTACACAATATGTTTGGTCCTTGTGTACTATCGAGTCCAGATGGGACTTCAGTCTGTTAGAGAGGACCTTAGCAAATATATTGTAGTCCACATAGAGCATTGCAACAGGCCTCCAGTTCTTAAGTTCACACACAAGTCCTTGTTTTTGGGCAGGAGAGTTAGAGCCGCCCAACGGCAGCACATCGGCAACTCTCCTACCCCGACGCATTCACGCAACAGAAGTCCAGTCCAATTATTCTCCAGAATTTTTTATACAACTCCACTGGGAGTCCATCAATCCCCGGTGCATGGCCGGAGGACATCTGGGTTACGGCCTCTGCCAGTTCCTGGGACAACAGAGGAATGTCCATTTCATCCCTATGTGCCAGAGAGAGCTTAGGGAGTTCTGCAAACAAGACCTGAGCACACATAGGATCACACAGTTCTGCCCATTACAACTCAGTATAAAACTCCACAGTCCGTTCCCACTTCTCCCCCACCACAGAGATCACCCGCCCCTCAGACAGCCGTAGACAATGCATGCCCTTGGCTTCACCGCACTGTCTTTTCAAACCAAAGACGAAGGAGCTGGAAGCATCCATCTCCTTGATCATGGAGAACCTAGCTCTTACAAGTGCTCCCTTTGCTTTAACCTGGAAAAAAAACTGCCCAGGTCACTATGTAACTCAACTAAATTAGCCTGGAGGCCTACATTGTCTTGCCCCACCATCTCTACCTCCATCTCACTCATACAACATTCGAGTATCCCCAATACTCTCCTAGCCTCTGAGGATGAGAGAGCTGTGTACTGTTGCCAGGAAAGCCGAATTTGGACTTTCCCCACATCCCACCTTTGACTCAAAGACTCATACTCTTTGCTGCCTCCACCTTACCCCAAAGAATCTGGAAACTTGAGCAAAAAGTAGCTTGTTGTAAGAGCTTTACATTACACTCCAATAGGATGCATGCCGAGGCCCTGGTGAAACAGACAGCCTCGCCATGGTTATGTGTTGATCTGAAAACCCCACCAGGAGAATGGTAGCGCCCAACAGCCTATTGCGCTGATTGTTGGACATGTACAAATGATCAAGCCGGGCTGCACTCACCCTAGCCCCAAAGCCCTTTACCCATGTATACTGTCTTGAGTCAGGATGTCTAGTTCTCCAAACATCCACTAGGTCATACTGATTAATGATGTCCCTTAACACCACCACTGACCCTGAATGAGGCTCTTCCCCATTGTTGTCTTTCATAAAATCCATTGTACAGTTCCAGTCCCCACCGACCACCAGCGTCTCCTGTGAGAGTTCCTGTCTAAGACACCCAAATAGAAGCCCCCTCTCTCTCCCTGCGTTAGGCTCATACACATTTATAAAGATAAAACCCCTGTTATTAATTTCTTCTTTCACTACAAGCGGTCTACCCAACACACCTCCTTTGAGGAGCACATTTTTTACAGACAGACGGAGGTACAAAAAGGACTTCCACCCCTGCACTATAACATACCTACTAACATGTGCAGGGGTGGACACACTTACCCCTTTTGGATCATGGCTCAACACACTTGCCCTTTTGGCTCATGGCTCAACACACCTGCCCTTTTCCAACAGAGCCCCCAATCAACTTCATTCACATCGTCACTATGCGTCTCCTGCAGAAACAACACCTGTACTTCTTTTGGTTTTACAAATTCATCCAACACAGTCCTCTTTCCCGGATCTCTGGCACCATTTATTATATGAGCCTCCCCAAAGAGTCTAAATAAGAGGTGGGAGAAAAGAGAGCAAAGAAGGAGACCAATAGCAAAGCGAAACAGTGTCTGAATGTAGACCTTCACGCATTGTTTTGAACCACTTCCTCAACCTAAACCATTTCCTGGGTTATTAGGACACCATGCCCCTCATTATTCGTAGCATGTTGTACTGATCTTACAAACTTTCTTTGATGAGAAAAAAAAGCCTCAAGATGAACTTTTTTTCCCCTTTGTCTCATTCAGGAACCTTGTCAGTTCCCTCAACGTGCACTTTGACCCCTCTGCTTGACTGGCTGTCAGCATCGGACCCATTGAAGATGAGTCTGAAAAAAAAGGCTTCCTCATCATCCTCTTCCTCAGACTCACTTTCTCCTCCTCATCTCCATCTCATGACCACCTGCCCTTCCTTTCTGGTTAGGTTCTCCCCCCCTCAGCACCAGGCAAAGGTTTCTTGGTTCCTTTGACCACACCAGCCTTTCCCTTCCCAACTTCTTTCTTCTCTCCTTTTTCCTCTTCTGCTTGACACCCTCCTCCTCCCCCCTAGTCTCTTACACTTCCCCACTATACTCTACTCATCTACTAGTATAACCTGACTAGACGCAGCCTCATCTACACCACCATCACTGGCATGACTAGGCCCAGCCTCATCTACACCACCATCACTGGCATGACTAGGCCCAGCCTCATCTACACCACCATCTATAACCTGACTAGACGCAGCCTCATCTACACCACCATCACTGGCATGACTAGGCCCAGCCTCTGCTGCCTGCGTCTCAATGCCCCCTGCACGTTGACCTCGATTTCCCCCACTGGCGCTTTCCCCTCACCTTGTCTATGGCCTTTATGTGGGCAAGCAAAGCTCTTATGCCCCAAATCCCCAAACTCAAAACACCATAGACTATCTGTGCTGGCAAACCCTACGTAGAGTCTCCTCCACGCTAGGCTGAGATGCCATTGCGCACACCACACCTTCCAAACCCCAGGGAAACTAAAACTCTGTCCTCTTCCACCCCTAACTTTGAAAAAAACATGTGGATACCGCTAAAAACAAATAGGGCATTAACTCTTCACTATAGAACATTTAACAAAATTAAAGAAAAGACCAAGGACAGAATCAAGAAAATAAGTTAGGACAGAGCCCTCCACACCAAACACTCAAACTCCCAGCATGCACTGCAAGAGAGAGAGAGATTGAATGATTGATTCAAATGAGATGTAAGTGGTATGTGTATATGTGTGTGTGAGTGTATGTGTATGTACTGTATGTAGGTGTGTGTATGTACTGTATGTAGGTGTGTGTGTGAGTGAGTGTGTGTGTATGTACTGCATGTAGGTGTGTGTGTCTGTACTGTATGTGAGTGTGTGTGTATGTACTGTATGTAGGTGTGTGTGTCTGTACTGTATGTAGGTGTGTGTGTATGTACTGTATGTAGGTGTGTGTGTATGTACTGTATGTAGGTGTGTGTGTATGTACTGTATGTATGTGTGTGAGTGTGTGTGTGACACTCATCTCCAACACAAATTCAAAATATAATGAGACAGGAACACGGGTCACCTGGGCTGCCGGTAGAGGGGTCAACCAGGGATGACCCTCATTCTCTTCTTTCTCCTCAAACCCGCTTCCCCACACGAAAAACCTCTCAACTCTCACCATCAAAACTTTCCAAGAAATTCTAACTTTTTTCAGAATTCACTCCTAGACTTTTCCGAAGACACTGACAATGATAGTTGCATGCATTTTGACTACATAAGTTCTACTTATGCTAAGTACTTAAATAGCTTTCAAAGTGGTCTTTATTTATCTAATTATATTGCTGTTCTTGTCTGTGGGACCTGTTCAAACAGGACTGTCTAACATACTGTCTGTTTAGGGGATCGATAGAGGGCAAGAGAGAGAGAGAGAGAAACAGCATGCTTGACAACTTAAATAACGACATGGAAACATTACAGATGAACGTCTTTCAAACGCCGCCTTCAATACTCTCTAGAAGGGTCGTTGACCTCGGCTTAACAAGAAGTCTCCCGGGCGCATCTAATTCAAGTTTTAAGGCACACATTCAGTAAGGAGAAAGGAGAGCCTTTCAAGCTGAAGTCTTCATTGTTCACTATGCAGTATAAACCACAACCCAACCATGACTTTAGGGGATTGATGTGAAAGTGTTGATGGCTCACTCCTTCCTACAGTACCTTGTCACTGCCACCCAGGCATGTAGTAGGGAGCTTCAAAACCCTGACTGCCTTAATAAAAGGTATTACGGACCTGCGCCCATTTAAGAAACTTCCAGAGGTGTGACAGACTTAAAATAAGAACCGTGAAGAACCATTAGTGGTCCTAGAGGAACACAATGTTTAAACGCAGCCACCAGTCAGCTAGCTTTATGTTGTCTCTTGACCGTGATATCCACCAGCCAGCTAGCTTTATGTTCCCTCCTTACCGTGATATCCACCAGCAAGCTAGCTTTATGTTGCATCTTTACCGTGATAACCACCAGCCAGCTAGCTTTATGTTGTCTCTTTACCGTGATAACCACCAGCCAGCTAGCTTTATGTTGTCTCTTTACCGTGATAACCACCAGCCAGCTAGCTTTATGTTGTCTCTTTACGGTGATATCCACCAGCCAGCTAGCTTTATGTTGTCTCTTTACTGTGAGATCCACCAGCCAGCTAGCTTTATGTTGCATCTTTACAGTGATATCCGCCAGCCAGCTAGCTTTATGTTGTCTCTTTACGGTGATATCCACCAGCCAGCTAGCTTTATGTTGTCTCTTTACGGTGATATCCACCAGCTAGCTTTATGTTGTCTCTTTACTGTGAGATCCACCAGCCAGCTAGCTTTATGTTGCAACTTTACAGTGATATCCGCCAGCCAGCTAGCTTTATGTTGTCTCTTTACCGTGATAACCACCAGCCAGCTAGCTTTATTTGTCTCTTTACCGTGATAACCACCAGCCAGCTAGCTTTATGTTGTCTGTTTACTGTGAGATCCACCAGCCAGCTAGCTTTATGTTGCATCTTTACAGTGATATCCGCCAGCCAGCTGCTTTATGTTGTCTCTTTACCGTGATAACCACCAGCCAGCTAGCTTTATGTTGTCTCTTTACTGTGAGATCCACCAGCCAGCTAGCTTTATGTTGCATCTTTACAGTGATATCCGCCAGCCAGCTAGCTTTATGTTGTCTCTTTACCGTGAGATCCACCAGCCAGCTAGCTTTATGTTGTCTCTTTACTGTGAGATCCACCAGCCAGCTAGCTTTATGTTGTCTCTTTACTGTGAGATCCACCAGCCAGCTAGCTTTATGTTGCATCTTTACAGTGATATCCGCCAGCCAGCTAGCTTTATGTTGTCTCTTTACTGTGAGATCCACCAGCCAGCTAGCTTTATGTTGCATCTTTACAGTGATATCCGCCAGCTAGCTTTATAAGTTAGACGGCTGGTGGTACAAGGAAGACGGTAGACGGCAAAACAGATGTCATTGTTTCCAATAAGAGCACAACAGTAAATGTTGTTGAGGCTTACGGTGAATGCTGCCACAGTAGATGGGACTTGACAACAGAGTTCAAATATTTCAATTTTTGTCATTTGCCATAGCGTTGTTTTCTGCCGAATGTTGATTTGTTTACTGAAATCACCATAGCAACGCATACCATTGTGCTGGCTTGCTTATCCGTCACCCTCTTTCCTGCTTTCTTGTCCCGCTACCCTGACCCTGTACCCATCTGCCTGACCACTCTGCCTGACCCTGAGCCTGATCCTGCCCCTGACCCTGACCCTGTACCCACCTGCCTGACCACTCTGCCTGACCCTGAGCCTGCCCCTGACCCTGCCCCTGACCCTGTACCCACCTGCCTGACCACTCTGCCTGACCCTGAGCCTGATCCTGACCCTGACCCTGCCCCTGCCCCTGACCCTGTACCCACCTGCCTGACCACTCTGCCTGACCCTGAGCCTGAGACTGAGCCTGAGCCTGAGCCTGAGCCTGACCCTGAGCCTGCCCCTGCCCCTGCCCCTGCCCCTGCCCCTGCCCCTGCCCCTGCCCCTGCCCCTGAACCTGACCCTGATCCTGAGCCTGCCCCTGACCCTGAGCCTGCCCCTGAGCCTGAGCTTGCCCCTGCCCCTGAGCCTGCCCCTGCCCATGACCCTGCCCCTGACCCTGCCCCTGAGCCTGCCCCTGACCCTGACCTGACCCTGCCCCTGCCCCTGACCCTGACCCTGTACCCACCTGCCCCTGACCACTCTGCCTGACCCTGAGCCTGACCCTGACCCTGAGCCTGCCCCTGACCCTGACCCTGCCCCTGACCCTGTACCCACCTGCCTGACCATTCTGCCTGACCCTGAGCCTGAGCCTGACCCTGAGCCTGCCCCTGCCCCTGCCCCTGAGCCTGACCCTGATCCTGAGCCTGCCCCTGACCCTGCCCCTTCCCCTGTCCCTGTCCCTGCCCCTGCCCCTGCCCCTGACCCTGACCCTGCCCCTGACCATGACCCTGCCTGACCCTGACCCTGAGCCTTCCCCTGAGCCTGCCCCTGTCCCTGTCCCTGTCCCTGTCCCCCTGTCCCCCTGTCCCTGTCCCTGTCCCTGTCCCTGCCCCTGTCCCTGTCCCTGACCCTGCCCCTGCCCCTGACCCTGTCCCTGTCCCTGTCCCTGTCCCTGTCCCTGTCCCTGACCCTGACCCCCTGACCCTGCCCCTGACCCTGTCCCTGTCCCTGTCCCTGTCCCTGTCCCTGTCCCTGACCCTGACCCTGTCCCTGCCCCTGTCCCTGTCCCTGTCCCTGTCCCTGTCCCTGACCCTGTCCCTGTCCCTGTCCCCTGCCCCTGCCCCTGCCCCCCTGTCCCTGACCCTGACCCTGACCCTGCCCCTGCCCCTGACCCTGTCCCTGTCCCTGCCCCTGTCCCTGTCCCTGTCCCTGTCCCCTGACCCTGTCCCTGACCCTGTCCCTGTCCCTGTCCCTGTCCCTGTCCCTGTCCCTGTCCCTGCCCCTGCCCCTGCCCCCCTGCCCCTGTCCCTGACCCTGACCCTGCCCCTGCCCCTGACCCTGACCCTGTCCCTGTCCCTGACCCTGACCCCCCCTGACCCTGTCCCTGTCCCTGTCCCTGTCCCTGTCCCTGACCCTGACCCTGCCCCTGACCCTGCCCCTGCCCCTGCCCCTGACCCTGTCCCTGTCCCTGACCCTGACCCTGACCCTGCCCCTGACCCTGACCCTGCCTGCCGTCCTGTACCTCTACCCCGTTTCTGTTTTAAACATTGGTACTTCGACACGGTCTACATCTGGCTCTTACCTTGATACCTGATTGTGTGTCCAGGTCAGTCACAGAGCCCAGGCCATTTCCTTATGAGAAAACAATTTGTGAGGAATAAAGATGGTTGAGGGAGCAGAGAGTGCAGAGATCATGGAATCGCCTGAAGACGATGGAGTCAGCCCATATGATTATATTATGAAATGGGGCTAATGCCTATGCAGTACAGTTGAGTGCTGGGGTGGATTTAGATGAGTGGGGGTGGAGTTAGATGAGTTGGGGGGGGGGTGGAGTTAGATGAGGGGAGGGGTGGAGTTAGATGAATGGGGGGTGGAGTTAGATGAATGGGGGGGTGGAGGGGGTGGATTTAGATGAGTGGGGGGAGTGGAGTTAGATGAGTTGGGGGGGGGGTGGAGGGGGTGGAGTTAGATGAATGGGGGTGGAGTTAGATGAATGGGGGGGGACGGGGTGGATTTAGAGGGGGGGTGGATTTAGATGAGGGGGGGTGGAGTTAGATGAATGGGGGTGGAGTTAGATGAGTTAGGGGGGGGTGGAGTTAGATGAATGGGGGTGGAGTTAGATGAATGGGGGGTGGAGTTAGATGAATGGGGGGGTGGAGGGGGTGGATTTAGATTGCAAAAAGGTTGCCATGGGTTAAGTGTGATGGAACTATTTTTTGGCCACGGAACCTTTTCGATTAAATGAATCAATAACTTAGTTATTTAAGCTATAAGGCCTGAGGGGTGTGGTATTTAGCTAATATACCAGGGCTAAGGGTTTTTCTATTACCACGACGCAGCACAGAGTGCCTGGACACTGCCCTTAGCCGTGGTATATTGGCCATATACCACAAATCCCGAGGTGCCTTATTGCTATTATAAACAGGTTACCAACGTAATTAGAGCAGTAAAAACAAATGTTTTGTCATACCCGTCGTATACTGTCCGATATACCACAGCGTTCAGCCAATCAGCATTCAGGGCTCGACCACCCAGGTTATAATATTAGATAGTCTACATATGAACCTTCATGACAAAATGGATCCATAACTTAGTCTACATATTCCACGTGAAAATTGTTGAAACAGCAAAAGAAGAAAGGACAGCGTGTTCAATTACACGCGGCGCCCTCCGCATTATATAATCAGCCCTTATTCATTTTTATTTTTTATCTGCATTTGATCTGGTTTTCAAATCGTCAAACGGCTTGTCCAATTAGGATGTAGGAATGATTAATAAAGGCCGCTAATAAGAAACCTTAGCTATAACCCTCCTGCCCTAACACAGTGTAAAGCCTGTGCCCTGGACATGATGTGCGTGCGTTGGTAGCATAAATACTCTAATGGCCTCAATGTAGAGCATTTAAACGCCTCAGGAAGATACTGTCATAATACAATTATTTAATCTGTATTCGAGGAGATTATTCACTCTGTATTCGAGGAGATTATTCAATCTGTATTCGAGGAGATTATTCAATCTGTATTCGAGGAGATTATTCAATCTGTGTTCAAGGAGATTATTCAATCTGTATTCGAGGAGATTATTCAATCTGTATTCGAGGAGATTATTCAATCTGTATTTGA